>NC_071985.2:223080909-223396363 GCF_028885655.2 Pongo abelii
TTTGGGAGGCTGAGGCAGGTGGATCGCTTGAGGTCAGGAGTTTGAGACTTAGCCTGGCCAACATAGAGAAACCCCCTCTCTGCTAAAAGAAAAAAATAAAAAATTAGCCAGGTGTGGTGGCACACACCTGTAATCCCAGCTACTTGGGAGGCTGAGGCAGGAGAATCGCTTGAACCTGGGAGGCAGAGGTTGCACTGAGCCAAGATAGTGCCGTTGCACTGAGCCAAGATAGTGCCACTGCACTCCAGCCTGAGGGACAGAATGAGACTCCGTCTCCAAAAAAAAAAAAGGAGCTCACCTGACTCTCTGTAGTTGTTAGATGTAAAATTAGCTTAAGCCCCTTTGATAATTAATTCACTTTTTTTATTATTTTATTTTATTTATTTATTTATTTATTTTTTTTTTTTGAGATGGAATCTCGCTCAGTCCCCCAGGCTGGAGTGCAGTGGCATGATCTCAGCTCACTGCAAGCTCTGCCTCCCGAGTTCATGCCATTCTGCCTCAGCCTCCTGAGTAGCTGGGACTACAGGCGCCTACCACCACGCCTGGCTAATTTTTTTTTTTTTTTTTTTTTTGTATTTTTTAGTAGAGATGGGGTTTCACCGTATTATCCAGGATGATCTCGATCTCCTGACCTGTGATCTGCCCACCTCGGCCTCCCAAAGTGCTGGGATTACAGGCATGAGCCACCGCGCCTGGCCTTTTTTTTTTTTTTTAATTATAAAGAATTTGTGGCCAGGCGCAGTGGCTCATGCCTGTAATCCCAGCACTTTAGGAGGCCGAGGTGGGTGGATTGCTTGAGGTCAGGAGTTCAAGACCAGGCTGGCCAACATGGCAAAACCCCATATCTACTAAAAATACAAAAATTAGCGAGGCATGGTGGCACACACCTGTAGTTCCAGCTACTCAGGAGGCTGAAGCAGGAGAATCGCTTGAACCTTGGAGGCAGAGGTTGCAGTGAGCTGAGACCGCACCACTGCACTCCAGCCTGGGCAACAAGAGCGATCCCACCTATAATCCCAGCACATTGGGAGGCTAAGGCAGGCAGATAGCTTAAGCCCAGGAGTTTGAGACTGGCCTTGTCAATGTGGCAAAACGCCGTCTCTTCAAAAAATACAAAAATTAGGCAGATGTGATGTGCGCCCATAGTCCCAGCTACTCAGGAGGTTGAGGCTGGAGATCGCTTGAACCTGGGAGGTTGAGGCTGCAGTGAGCCGTGATTGCACCACTTTACTCCAACCTGGGTGACAGAGTGAGACCCTGTCAAAAAAAGAGAAAGAAGAATTTCTGAGTGTAACTGAATGAAGCATTTCCCCTTCTGTGTATACTTTCTGATCTGAGATGAGTAGAAATGAAGAACAAAGAATCTAAGATGCCAACATACATGGTATCTCAACAGTCTTTTTTTTTTTTTTTTCCCAGAAGTCTTAATGGAGGTTTAGGCTTTAATAACTTCAGAAACATAAATGCTACCAACTTAAAAACAATGTCACTTCAAAATTTTTTAAACTTCTTTACATTTAATTCATTTTTGAACTTTGAATGTTACATTTTAAATTTAATTTCTTTGTCAGTGATAGTCATCTTCAACCAGAAAGACTGAAACAAAATTTTAAAGTTGAAGATGTATTATGTGTTATTCACCATTCACAAAATAAATTGAAATCAATCATTTAATTTATTTAATCCTCACCGTATCCCTTTGAAACTGGTACTATTTTTATTCTGCTCTACAGATCTGTCAGAGGTTAAGTGATTTGCCCAAAGTCACATAGGGTAGCAAGTGACAGAGGCAGGATTCAAGCTCCAAACCCATGCTATACCATCTCTCAAACTGCTGAGACGCCCCTAAGGGCAGGGGTCCCCAGACCCGCGGCCGGGGACCTGTGAGTAGCCTGTTAGGAACTGGGAGGCACAGCAGGAGGTGAGGGATGGGCAAGCTCCACCTCCTGTCAGATCAGCAGCCACATTGGATTCTCACAGGAGCATGAACCCTATTATGAACTGCGCATGCCCGGGATCTAGGTTGCACGCTCCTTATGAGAATCTAATGCCTGATGATCTGAGGTGAAACAGTCATCTGAAAACCATCCCCCCGCCCCCCGCCCAATCTGTGGAATAATTGTCTTCCACAAAACTAGTCCCTGGTGCCAAAAAGGTTGGGGACCGCTGCCTAAGGGTATTTCACTCACAGTACCCTTAACCTGAGAAAGCTGAGATTCTATCAGCAAATCTCCTTTGTGTTTCAGAGTGGATTTGGCTGTGGCTTGCAGGGAAGTTAAAATGTATCAGAAAGCCAGGCATGGTGGGTCATGCCTGTAATCCCAGAACTTTGGGAGGCGAAGCAGGCAGAGCACTTAAGGTCAGGAGTTCGAGACCAGCCTTGCCATCATGGTGAAACACCATCTCTATAAAAAATACAAGAAAAGGCCGGGGGCGCTGGCTCGCGCCTGTAATCCCAGCACTTTGGGAGGCCAAGATGGTTGGATCACGAGGTCAGGAGTTCAAGACCAGCCTGGCCAAGATGCTGAAACCCCATCTCTACTAAAAGTACAAAACTTAGCCAGGCATGATGGCACACGCCTGTAATCCCAGCTACTCGGGAGGCTGAGGCAGGAGAATTGCTTGAACCCGGGAGGCAGAGGTTGCAGTGAGCCAAGATTGCACCACTGCACTCCAGCCTGGGCGACAGAGCAAGACTCTGCCTCAAAAACAATGTATCAGAAGACATATCTAATCTTCACTTCTGAATGTTCCAGGGCTGCCAGCGTATCGTAGAGGACTGGCAGAAAATCCTTATGGTGCGGTCCCTTGTGGTCAGCCCTCACGAAGACATGAGAACCTGGCTCAAGTATGCAAGCCTGTGCGGCAAGAGTGGCAGGCTGGTGAGTGACAACCACCCACCCACATGGGCAGGTAGGGCCCCATGGTGTCCCTGGGCTGTCCAGTTCTGTCTATAACCCAGTCTCTCTTATTTTTAAGGCTCTTGCTCATAAAACCTTAGTGTTGCTCCTGGGAGTTGATCCATCTCGGCAACTTGACCATCCTCTGCCAACAGTTCACCCTCAGGTGACCTATGCCTACATGAAAAACATGTGGAAGAGTGCCCGCAAGGTCTGTATCCCAGCGCATCCAGAACAGACCACCTTCTCCAGAATGCTCACCTAATCTGCTTCTCTCTGCCTCTTTAAGGCCAGAAAAGAAACAGTGTTTAAACCACCTACTCACAATGTCAGAGAGTCTCTTCCTGTTATGAAGCTGTTTGGCCTGATTTCATAAAGTGAATCATAGTTGAGGAGATGGCGTGTATACCGTTGATGAAACCAATGAATGTGACCACAGTTATATGTATTCGTATCTAGAAAGTGCTGGGACATAGAAAGGGCACACTTTCTACCCCTAAGAGAAGATGGGCTGTTTGGTACAAAAAAGAGCAGATTTGTAAATACACAGACTAGAACTTTCACAAGACCAATTTGGGTTTTTCAGACTTCTGGTCTCCTCTCCTGTCATCAGTTTGGATTCACAAGGAATAACATGCAGGGTATAATGCTGAAACCAGGAGGGAAAGTTATCTTGAAGCCAATGTAGAATTCTTCTGACTTTATTTACAGACAAGCCCTTGGGAAATAGATGTGGCTCCTGGTTTGGGGTTTTTTTTCTTTAAACAATCTGCCTGGATGATGGTGAGGACTAATAAACAGTAGGCCCTGGAGGCAAAGTCAGCACCTGCTTTGGCTTCCCCTTCCTCCTTCTTACCAAAAGGAAGAGGGAGTCTCACTAGCCTTCTCTCCCCATTGTGACCCCCACAGTGAGGTACCTGAGATAAGAGACGAATAAAACCCAGCCACTGGAGCCTCTGCTGTGGGAAGATCTCATAAAATAGAAGTTGTGTTTCTGCAGAAGGCACACTTAGGAGATCTGGGGACTGGGTCTAGAAATTGACTAGTTTTATACATGACTGACTCAGGGTGGCTGTGAATACCACCCAGAGTGGGATCAGCCAGCCTGTACCCAGGCACCTGGTCTTTGGGATTTACTGCAGTACCAATGACCTAAGTTTCCTTCTTCAAATGTGCAGCTTGGAGATTTTGTTTGTTTTTTGTTGTTTTGTTTTATTTTTCAGTCTCTGTGAGCCTCCCAGGCCAGAGCATTTCTGATTCAAAGCCTGACCTCCTCCAGGCAAATGAGAAAAACAGAAGGTGCTGGATCTGAGTATAGTCTGGTTTCCCTCCTATGTATAGCCTCCAAGTCTTTGACTGTCTTGCCCAAGGCAGGCCAAAGAAGTCTTTTGGGTAATATCTCAAGCAAGGAGTGGCTTCTTTCAACATAAGACCCCAGCCCAACTTCTCCATGGAATAGTCTTTCTTAGTAGCCCAAATTCTGTGGAATTAAAAATTAGGAACCTATTTAAAGTAAAGTGCTGGGACTTCAAGCCCAGAACTAGAGATGTCATATCTTCATAGTTAAGGAGCTACCCAAGGAAAACTGACTACTTAATAATTGTGCTGCTGAGCAAGACACTCACTGAGCCTTTCTTTCCTCCACTGTAAACAAGAATCATGCTCTGCCTCGCCTGAGGCAAAGGAAAGTAGTTGTGGGAAAAGCAGACCCTGTTATCCTGGAAGGCATCAGGCTGTGGGTATATGTATCATGTTTTCCTAGACAAGACAGTTCACCGAGTCCAGAGACAGGCTGGTCCTTCTGTAAAATTTCACCGAGCCAAGGCCATTGTTCTTGCCCACAAACCCACCTGTGCAATCTAGAACCAGAATACTGTGCCTGGCTAAAATCCTGCGGGCCTATGAGAAGCCCCTTCTTCCAAGTGACAGGTCCTTCATTTATAAGAGGGAAAGAATCATTTTTCCCTTTTTCATTTCCTGGGGATGGAGAAAACAAATTTTAAATAGAAAATTTCCAATTCCTTGAAAATAAGTTGTCTTGTATTATACAGTAGAAAGATACTGGATTATCTTATGCTGGATAAATCAAATATTGGGCTTCAAATCCAAACTTAATACCCAGCCTCCCCAGCTTTGGCAGTTTATATTTTGTTCAGCTCCTTATTAAGTCCACCAAAGAGTTTAAACCCAGTGTCTCGACTGTAGATGGCAGGTAGCTTATGGGCTCTGAAAAGCACCTACCATCAGCATTCCTAGTTTAGCTCCTACCTGCGTGATGTACGCAATGATCACACTGAGTTATCACCTTTTTAGTGATTGAGTTTTTTTACTACCACCTCCCAATTCTTTTTTTTTTTTTTTAAATCAGATTTATGCCAGGTGTGGTGGCTCACACCTATAATCCAGCACTTTGGGAGGCTGAGGTAGGCGAATCACTTGAGGTCAGGAGTTTGAGACCAGCCTGGGCAACATGGTGAAGCACCGTCTCTACTAAAAATGCAAAAATTAGCCGGGTGTGATGGTGCACACCTGTACTCCCAGCTACTCGGGTAGTTGAGGCGGGAGAATCGCTTGAACCTGGGAGGCAGAGGTTGCAGTGAGCCAAGATCACGCCACTGCACTGCATCCTGGGTGACAAGAGCGAAACTCTGTTTCAAAAAAAAAAAAAAAAATCAGATTTAAGACAGGTCAATATAGTTCTCCTAGAAAAAAAAACTAAAGGGTGGTTCACACCTGTAATCCAAGCACTTTGGGAGGCTGTGGTGGGAGGATTGCTTGAGCCCAGGAATTTGAGACCAACCTGGGCAACATAGCAAGACCTCATCTCTACTAAAAATTAAAATTAACTGGGCGTGGTGGTGTGTGCCTGTAGTTTCAGCTACTGGGAGGCTGAGGTAGGAGGATCACTTGAGCAAAAGTGTTCAAGTCTGCAGTGAACTATCATTGCACCACTGCACTCCAGCCTGGGTAACAGAGTGAGAGACCCTGTCTCTAAAGAAATAAAAATTTAAATTAAAAAAATTAAAATTAAAGGAACATTTATCACTTCCCAAGTGTGGGATGCTATTGTAGTTCATTTTTCAAAGCTAGTGGTGAGTAATGGATCTCTGTGAAGACAGAAGTCTGAGGGAGACAGGTGTCTTGTTAAGTGTTGGAACATCTGTGTGCCTGCCCTGTCCTCATGCATGGATTAGCTGCTTGATCAATTGTTTGTCATGTCATTCTGGCTCTGGGTTAACCCAATCTCTTCATGCCAATTAATTCCTTATATTGAAAAGCATCTGAGGTTGGTCCTGGCCCCCAAGCTAGGGAGTTTCATTTTCTTCAAGGCCATCATCACTAACATGTTTTTTTGTTTTTTTGTTTTTTTTGTTTGAGACAGAGTTTCGCTCTTGTCACCCAAACTGGAGTGCAGTGGTATGATCTCAGCTCACTGCAACCTCTGCCTCCAGGTTCAAGCAATTCTCCTGCCTCAGCCTCCTGAGTAGCTGGGATTACAGGCAGCCACCACCACGCCCAGCTAATTTTTGTATTTTTAGTAGAGACGGGGTTTCACCATATTGGCCAGGCTGGTCTCAAACTCCTGACCTCAGGTGATCCACCCACCTTGGCCTCCCAAAGTGCTGAGATTACAGGCGTGAGCCACCACACCCAGCCTTTTTTCTTTTCTTTTCTTTTTTTTTTTTTTTTTTTTTGAGATAGTCTCACTCTGTTGCCCAGGTTGGAATGCAGTGGCACGATCTTGGCTCACTGCAACCTCCGCCTCCCAGGTTCAAGCAATTCTCCTGCCTCAGCCTCCCAAATAGCTGGGATTACAGGTGTGCCCCACCACGCCCGGCTAATTTTTGTATTTTTAGTAGAGACAGGTTTCACCATGTTGGCCAGGCTGGTCTGGAACTCCTGACCTCACATGATCCACTCACCTTGGCCTCCTAAAGTGCTGGGATTACAGGTGTGAGCCACTGCACCTGGCTAACATGTTTTTATTTAAAACAAACAAAAATACCTCTTATATGATTTACCATAAGGAGAACTGTTACTTATCTGAAGTCTTGATTTTTTCCTTCTTCTGCAGCACAGAACACATTGCCTCTTTTTCACATTCTCTCATATAATGTTTCCTTTCCCTGTGTTAATGCATTTAGATTTTGCCATTTTTCCATTTGAGCTTTTGATGTTTGTACATTCTATCTCCATCCTTGAAGGCCTTTATTATTATTTTTGTTTCTATTTGTGAGTTTTCCCCCCTCTAGAAAAATCAGAAGATTTGTTTTTCCCTTTTTAAAGTGATATGGACCCTACTTATCAAGATGCTAGTTCAACTGGATGTGGCGGGCTTGTACAGTAGTCCCAGATCTGTGATTCTGTCTCTGCCCTTCCTCAGTTCAGCTGTCTGTTCCTGACTCACATGCCCTCTGCTCACTTTGTATACAAGCCGGTAGTGTAAATAGATGTAGCTGCTTTAAGGTGCTCTGGAGGTTCTGCCCCTAAGTCACCCTGTTCAACCAGATGTCTGCTGAGCTAATATCTTCTCCCTATTCCCTGTGAATGCATGAAGGTTTTCACCCCAAATCTGTGTTCTTATTTGGGTGCTATATGATTTTTAAATCTATAGTTTTTGCTCCGCTGGACTGTCCAAGGTACCCTGGTGTTGTAAACAAATACCAAAGTTTTATTAGCCTGAAACAATTCCCAAAAGCCTAATATCCCCCAGGTAACATACTGATAGTGAAGTAAGCAGTTGTTTCAGATTACTTTATAGGAATTTTTATTTGGGGTAGCCAGGCATGAAACTTTGCCAAGACTTATAAAACTGGTAATTATAGTTGGCAAAGGAGAGCCAAGACTTGAGTTGAATAAGTCATGAATCTTTTTGAAAAGCCCAGCCTCTCCCAGTATCACGCCCTGGTCCTCTATCCTATGGGGTCGTCATTCTGTGCTCTAGGGTATTCTGTTTGGAGAGGGGTTGACTCATGCCTATCAGATGAATGGTAGCTCCCTTCCTCTGAAGCTGGGCCGCAAGCCAAGTGGCTCTCTGTGCCTTTGTCCTGTTACAGATCGATGCCTTCCAGCACATGCAGCATTTTGTCCAGACCATGCAGCAACAGGCCCAGCATGCCATCGCTACTGAGGACCAGCAGCATAAGCAGGAACTGCACAAGCTCATGGCCCGGTGAGGTCCCCACTGACCTGGGGCAAGTCACATTCCAGCCCTGTCGTCCCAGCAGCTTCTGCAGCAAGGAGGAGTTCAAGGCTTCTTGGGTGGCTGATTGCTGACATCTCTCTTTCCTTTTCCAGTAGGGATCCCAGGCAACCACCAAAGCATGCTGCTCTCAAAGTCTCTGCCACTTGCTTTCCTAGGTTCAGCAGCCCAAGAGCACCCATGTGCTGTTCTCCTGGCGTCTGGCTTTAGAGTCCTTGTTTTCAAATGTCAGATATGCTGCGCCCCCCGCCCCCCTTTTTTTTTTTTTTTTTTTTTTGAGATGGTCTTGCTGTGTCACCCAGGCTAGACTATAGCCTTGATCTCCTGGGCTTAAGCAATCCTCCCACCTCAGTTTCCCAAGTAGCTACAGGCACGTGCCACCACACTGGCTAGTTTTTTGTAGAAACGAGGTCTCTACAAAAAGCCTGCGTTTCCCCCTACAAGTTTAATGTTGCCCAGGCTGGTCTCAAACTCCTGTGCTCCAGCCAGCCTCCCTCTACAGCCTTCCAAAATGCTGGGATTATAGGTGTGAGCCACTGTGCAACTCTATGCTGCAGATTTGATATTTGACTTCAGAGAAGTGACTAAACCTCTCTGTGCCTCAGTTATCAATATAAAAGGGATAGTAACAGTTTCTATTTCCTAGGGTGGTGTAAAGTAGTGTGAAGATTAATGCAAAGAGTCAAGCATTTCAAGCAGCACTTGAAATGTCAAGCATTTCAAGCAGCACTTGGAATACAGTAGCAGTCAGTAAATGTGGGCTAATCTCATTACAAAGAATGGAGGGGAAGGGAAAAGTAAGGGAGAAGCCATATAGCAATCAATAAAGAAGTAACTCTCAACAACTGTCACCTACAAAAATTGGGTTTGGGGTAGATAGGTCCATACAGACCTATCTGTACCAGGTACCTGGTTTATGCTGTCATTGAGAGACAAAGGTCAAGATGGAAAGATGGTATCTTAAAAATGTATTCCAAAAGCCCATCTCCTTTCTTGCATATGGCTGAAAATTTTGCTAGCTCCTTCATATTGCCTCCTGAGAACAAGAGGAAATACCAGAAGGGCTTCAGTGTCCCCCTAACAATTTGTGGTCCTCTTAGGAGGGCTGTTTTGAGGAGGGAGCGTCATGGGGGCTTGTTTCTTTGCTTCCAGATGCTTCTTGAAACTTGGAGAGTGGCAGCTGAATCTACAGGGCATCAATGAGAGCACAATCCCCAAAGTGCTGCAGTACTACAGCGCCGCCACAGAGCACGACCGCAGCTGGTACAAGGTGATCAGAAGCAGGCCACCTGTGAGACCCAGCACCCTGGCTGGCTCGTGTCCTCCTGTGTGCTTGTGGTTACAGCTGAGCTTCTGCGGAGCTAGGCTGATGCTGTGATGCTTCTTGAGTCCCTGGAGCCTATCTGTCAGAGGCCCAGGGAGCCTGCGTTTCCCCCTACGAGTTTAATTAATACAGAAAGATTATTGGAGAAATACTTGTTACACCGTTATTATGTGTATGTGGTACTGGGGATTGCTGCTGTCTTATAGACTCTGAGCTGCTTGTTTTCCTGGGAGCATCTGGACACATGGTTAATCACTGGAGCGACATCTTCCCTTAGGTCATCTGTTCTTGCTCAGCGTTTTTCTGATTTCCATCCTTGCCTGCTCCTCAGCTAAGAACTTAACTTTCTTTGTTTTTGTTGGAAAGGTCCAAGTAACATCCTGTTATGTTACAGGAAACTTTTGAAAGAGATAAACAGAATTAGAAAATATATAAAAAATGTGATAGATGGAGGGGTGATTTTTGGAAGTATATATCTTTGGTGAGAACACACATTCTCATTTCTTTTTGAGAGGCTTCCTGGTAACTACTTGGTGTGGCAGATGTCATTGATGTCTTTCCAGTATTTCCTTGGCTTGCCAATACTTTGTGAATTAATCTCTCTGAAATCTAAACTTGCATCTGAGGACTGCAGAAGCACTTATAATACAGATCTTACCTTTGTTTAGGCATTTTTCATTCTGGTTTGAAAAATGTCCATTTTGTCATTAGAGTAATACTCTCTCTAGGACAGCTTGCATGTCCAAAGCTGGAAAATACATCCGGTAAACACTATTAACTGGAAGCTTGTTAATCAGAGTTGTATTCTAACCAGAGTTACTTTCATTCATTTAGCTTTTAGGAAGTAAGCAAATCACAAGAAAAAAGCTGGTTTCAGGAACTTTAGTTTTAGTTTTTAAAAGCTTTTCCTAATGTGGGTCCCTTTGGTTTTATGATGTGTTCTACCATCAATGTCATGGCCCTGTGTGCATGCCAGGACTGTTTGTCTTGTTCACCTTGACCCCAGGTCATTGCCAGGCACATAGCAGATATACAAGGGATATTCAGTGAATAAATGAAGGTATGGGAAAACTGAAACCTGGGTCATTGTAGAATTCTTACTCATCAAGTAAAGGTTAGTTGTGATCAATCTATTCTGCTTAGATGAGAAAACGGACACACCTGTGTTCAAGGTTTTTGGCAAGGCATACAAACGAATTTCCCGATTATTCAGAAAGTTCTGCTATTAATGGGTCACGTAGTGTCCTACTATCACTGCAAAGTTACCAGCCTGGAAGCAAACTCTGCCTCACTCTTGCTAAACCAAGCAGTGGTACGCTATAGAGTCATTGCCGCTCAGAACCCCCAGAGAGAGAGTAGTATTCCTTTATCCAAATAAGCACCAGCGGTTCTTCCTTCAAGCATTGAGCACTGGTTCTCTGTCAGGCCATGGGCTAGGTGTTGGGACCAGGCAGATGGGTGAGATTCTTTCTCTGTCATGCTCCTATGCTCTTCATGTCTTCCTTTGTCCACTATCTGGTGACCTGTCAAGACTTTGCTCCCTTGAAATATTGTGATGACTGCTGCTTGCCACTTCTGCTTTCCCCTAAATGTACACTTAATACCCAGTGCAGCTCTGCTTTCTGGGTGAAAGTGCCAGCCCCGTGCCTGCTCCAGGCGTGCCTTGCTGGCTTCGCTCTCACTCCTCGCCTGCGTGTATCCCCTGCGCAGTCACATCCATGGGCTTGTTTCCCGTGAACCAATCTGCGCATCTCTGGCCTTATTCTTCCCCCTTGCCAAGTAGTCCCCACCGCTGCCCTCTTGTTTCCCTCCTTGCCCTTCTGTAGCTCTCTTCCAGACCTACCCCAAATCCCTCTTCTTGACAAAGCTTTTCAAATCCCTGTCCTTGCTACTCCCATTGTGCCTTGCAGAGTACCTAGGTCTTCAGGTTTGTGCATGAGCTCCCCTAGGAGGCCAGGAGATCCCTTGAGGCAAGAGCTCTCTCCTGCTCCTCTTGCTGTGCCCTTCTTGCAGTGCACACATAGTACATTATATAGTTAGTGCTCCACAAAGTGAGTGGATCATGATGAATTTAGTAAAACAGCCATTTCTGAGTGTCTCCTTGAAGTGTTTGCTTTATGAACACAGAGAAGAGGCAGGAGCAGCTATTCCTCAGCATCGACCTTGTGCTCCTCTGAGCCCTGCTGTTGGTCACAGCTCTGGTGTCTGTCCTTGCCTTTCTCCCCAACCAGGCCTGGCATGCGTGGGCAGTGATGAACTTCGAAGCTGTGCTACATTACAAACATCAGAACCAAGCCCGCGACGAGAAGAAGAAACTGCGTCATGCCAGCGGGGCCAACATCACCAACGCCACCACTGCCGCTACCACAGCCGCCACTGCCACCACCACCGCCAGCACCGAGGGCAGCAACAGTGAGAGCGAGGCCGAGAGCACCGAAAACAGCCCCACCCCATCACCGCTGCAGAAGAAGGTCACTGAGGTACCCTTCCCTTCTTCCTTATTAACAACCAACCAAGGTGCCAGGCTCTCTGAGAAATGGAATCGTTGTTAAGCTTAAAAGGAACCTGAGGCTGTATCTGAAGTGCCAGGTGGAGCTGGAAAATACTGCCTATCTACCATCCAGCACTGCCTGAGACAGGGCTTTGTGTGTGAATATTTGCATTTGGGGAGCTGACGCAGCCCCTGTGCTGAAGAGCAAGCTCCTTGTCAAGCTTCCCTGTGGATGAGCTCATTCTCTACGTGCTGCACCTGTGTGTGGGCGGCTGTACACAGCTGCGGGTCCACTCTGAGGATGGGGCTTGGGAGGTCCATCCTCTGCCTTTTTCTCTCCACTTCCACTTCTTCCCCTTCCCCTTGGGCTGTCAGTTCAGAATGCACCAGGGCAGCTGGCAGGCCCAGAGATCAGGGTGTTCAGAGCCTCAGCCCCACCTCCTCCCTCCATCCTGTTCAGGAAGCCACCGTCAGCCCAAGATAATAACAGTTATGATACAGTTGCCATTTATTGAGTCTTTGCTATGTGCCAGGTAATGATTAAAGATTTTTCATGCATTAACCGATTTAATTGTTATAACCACCCTTTGAAGTAGGTACAATTAGTATGCTCTTATGCCCATTTTACAGATGAGAAAGCTGAGGCAAGAGTGTCGCTAACATATGTGTGTTCCAACAGGATCTGTCCAAAACCCTCCTGATGTATACGGTGCCTGCTGTCCAGGGCTTCTTCCGTTCCATCTCCTTGTCACGAGGCAACAACCTCCAGGATACACTCAGGTATCAGAGAAGGGAAAGATGCAACTCTGGCAGGCCATGTTAATGGCAAGACCTAGAAGTCACACGTAAAGTCCTCTTTCCCTTCCTGACCCTGATCAGGACACCCAAGATCGATGTGTGTGCCTTTTTTCTGCACTGCAGTTTAAGGAGTAACAGCTGACTGGGCCCCACCTGTGTGGGTGAAACCTATAGAGAGTGAGGAGGAGAAGTGGAGCGAGAACTCTCCATGTGTGGTTTATTATGTAGGGATTATTAACCCATCTGTTAATCACAATATTTCTTTTTTCTGACCACCTGTTGCCTGTTGAAGTCACAGTATTTCTAAAATCCCTCAGCAACTTGGAGAGGTCTAAACAAATGACTCAATCAGTTAACCCAGAGGGTAAAGGTGACAAGGTCCACGTCCTCCTTCATTTGAGGATCTCCAGCCAGCTAAGAGCCAGGTGTCCCTGTTGCCTCTGCCGTACAGCGACTCTTACATGTGCAGACTTGTGGCTCTCTAAAGATTATCCTGGCTCATCTGTTTGATGTCTGCATACATGCCATGGTGACCCCTCGGTGACCTGGGATGAAATGCTCATTTGCTCAGGGTGATTCTTGTGGTGTTCAGTCAAGAGCACTGCCACCCGTCACAGACACCTGCTCCCATGGGAGGCCAAACACATTTGAGAGTCACTGGTTGGAGTCCCTGCCAGCTCTCTTCTCAGGAGCCTTAAAGATGAAAAACAGGCAGGCAAAAACTGGGAAACTAAATTTTCTGTGACTTTCTCATTTCTTTTTCAGAGTTCTCACCTTATGGTTTGATTATGGTCACTGGCCAGATGTCAACGAGGCCTTAGTGGAGGGGGTGAAAGCCATCCAGATTGATACCTGGCTACAGGTGAGAACACTTGGTTACCGGTGAAGGTGTCTCCAAGTCTGTCTTCTGTGTGTCTCCTCTTACAAGCATGCTCTGTTCAGTGTCGCAAGGCAGCGTGTGTTAATACAGTGCTAAGGAAGTAGGGCTCGGTCCCAGTGTCAAGTGTCCATATTTTCTTTATTTTCTTTTAGAAACTAAAGGGAAGGAAATGAACCATTTCAGAGCATCAACCAAAACAAGTTAAAAGAATTGATCTTTGCCTAGAAGAATAACTAGCTGTTTCAAGTCTCATATGCTACATACTGTGTCTTTTTGAATACCAGGTTATACCTCAGCTCATTGCAAGAATTGATACGCCCAGACCCTTGGTGGGACGTCTCATTCACCAGCTTCTCACAGACATTGGTCGGTACCACCCCCAGGTACGTGGAGACCCTGGGCAGTTTCTCATCTAACCACTGGCTTGGTGGTCAGCCTTTCCAAAAGCTGCCCTGGAGACACAAGTGCAGGAACTGGAAGCCATGTGTTCCATCCTGGCCTGGGAGGGTCTGTCCAGCCAGCCATCCCAGAGGGCCTGGGAGCCTTGCTAAAAAGAAAGCGTTCCCCCCAAGACTGAGTTAGCCCCTTCGTGGTAGTCTCAAGCAGATGTTAATGTCACACTCACCACTTGTTTTGTCATTCTCCTTAAAATTCACACCAGCTCTTCCCCAACCCACATTTCCTTTATAGATATTTCTTCTGTCTTTCCCTCAGGCCCTCATCTACCCCCTGACAGTGGCTTCTAAGTCTACCACGACAGCCCGGCACAATGCAGCCAACAAGATTCTGAAGAACATGTGTGAGCACAGCAACACCCTGGTCCAGCAGGCCATGATGGTGGGTCAGAGCCACTGTGGGGTTCCATAGACCCTGGTCACTTAGCTGGTGGGCGCGAGTGGGATTGTTTTTCTTCCTCGCATTGGTGCTATGCACTTCCTCTGACTGCTGGAAGTAGTACCTCCTGTGTCTCCAAAACAGACCTTTCTGAGGTTAGCTGATTCTTGGTGCTTCTCTCCTTCTTCTCTTGGCTTCAGGTGAGCGAGGAGCTGATCCGAGTGGCCATCCTCTGGCATGAGATGTGGCACGAAGGCCTGGAGGAGGCGTCTCGTTTGTACTTTGGGGAAAGGAACGTGAAAGGCATGTTTGAGGTGCTGGAGCCCTTGCATGCTATGATGGAACGGGGTCCCCAGACTCTGAAGGAAACATCCTTTAATCAGGTATGGGGTAAAAAACACGAAAGGACATAACCCTTTAGAAATATTCTGCCACTAAAAAAAATGAAATGAGAAAAGTTTTTACGAAATGAAAGGACATGACCCAAGGCCTTTGTCAGATTTCTTTTCCTCTAGCCTTTCCACTGACTTTAATAAAACGAGCTCTGATGGAGGTCACACAGCATAAAACATGGGAAATGAGTTACAGGGACCCTTCTGAATTTTAACTGGAAAAGCCCAAGATTTCTCAAGAGGTCATCTCATCTCTCCTCTCACCCTTCCTTCCCCATAAGCCATGCTGCTGGTTTGGGAGCTCCAGGGTTGGAGGCCTGCACCTCTGCTCTTGCTTCCAGCCCCTGTCAGTGTTTTCAGGCCACAGCGGGCTCCTGAGGAGTGTCTGCAGTCAGCCTGGGGATTTTGCCTCCTGGCTTGGTTGAGACTTTGATCACTTGAAAACGTGCCTGCTTTCTCTCTCAGGCCTATGGTCGAGATTTAATGGAGGCCCAAGAGTGGTGCAGGAAGTACATGAAATCAGGGAATGTCAAGGACCTCACCCAAGCCTGGGACCTCTATTATCATGTGTTCCGACGAATCTCAAAGCAGCTGCCTCAGGTAGGATCTTCAGGCTCCTGGCAGGGTTAACTGTCATTATAGTCCTTTCTGTTTTACTGTCTATGAATGTTCTAACACTCATTCCAAAGCATCTGGTTTTACTTCTGCTTTGGGACAAGTAATTGTTATTAGCAATCCACTGAAAAATACTTAAATTGCGTTTAAATTCCTCCCTGGAGGCAGAACACTAAATCCTTTGGTAATTATTCACAGCTCACATCCTTAGAGCTGCAATATGTTTCCCCAAAACTTCTGATGTGCCGGGACCTTGAATTGGCTGTGCCAGGAACATATGACCCCAACCAGCCAATCATTCGCATTCAGTCCATAGCACCGTCTTTGCAAGTCATCACATCTAAGCAGAGGCCCCGGAAATTGACACTTATGGGTAAGGACCATTGTGCACTTCTGTTACCCGCTTCTCCCTCCTACCCTGGCTGAGACCGCTTCCGTCTTCTGAAATTACTGCTTGCCATTCCCACTACTCACCTATCATAGCTACATCTCTCCCATGCTCATTGAGAGGAAAATAGAGGACAAGCAAATTTCTCATTATGTCCTCAGGACTTGCTTCATTCATGTAGTTGGGCTTATGTGAAGCATGATCACACACAAAGGGAACGACAGAGGCATGCAAGGCAGAGAAGTAACAGTGGAAGGCAGGTGTATGAGGCCAGGAAGGAGGCAGCTGGGTGCAAGCAGGGAAGGTGCTAGCTCCTCTGAAACAGGGGCTTCTGGCTCTTGAATTTTTTTTTTTTTTTTTAACCATCATAGTCTCTATGGTAAATGATTGTGTAAAATGAACGAGTGGATTCTCACAGTGAGATTTGTTAAGCAAGTGGCCTCTGGAATTTCCCTTGGGGTAGAGTGTTACTTATGGGGGATGTTTTAGGGAGGCCTGAGTGCTGTGGTGGCACTTTGAGGCCTCTCGCTATTTTTTTTTTTTTTTTTTTTTTTTGAGACGGAGTTTTGCTCTTGTTGCCCAGGCTGGAGTATAATGGCACAATCTTGGCTCACTGCAACCTCCACCTCCCAGGTTCAAGCGATTCTCCTGTCTCAGCCTCCCGAGTAGCTGGGATTACAGGCACGCACCACCACACCTGGCTAATTTTTGTATTTTTAGTAGAGTTGGGGTTTCACCATGTTGGCCAGGCTAGTCTCGAACTCTGACCTCAAGCGATCCGCCTGTCTTGGCCTTCCAAAGTGCTGGGATTACAGGTGTGAGCCACCACGCCCAGCTGCCTCTTGCTCTTTTTTTTTTTCCCCCAAGACAGAGTCTCACTCTGTTGCCCAGGCTGGAGTGAGGTGGTGTGCTCTCGGCTCACTGCAACCCCACTTCTGAGTTCAAGCGATTCTCGTGCCTCAGCCTCCCTAATAGCTGAGATTACAGGTGCACGCCTGTAATTTTTATATTTTTTATCAGCTAATTTATATTTTTGTCAGCTAATTTTTATATTTTTAGTAGAGATGAGATTTCACCACATTGGCCAGGCTGGTCTCAAACTCTTGACCTGAGGTGATCCGCCCAGCTTGGCTTCCCAAAATGTTAGGATTACAGATGTGAGCCACCGCGCCCAGCCTCGCCTCTCGCTCTTAATAATGCTCAATGTTTCTTAAATGCAGTGATTATTCACCAACACCAATTAATCATGGTCCACAGGTGATTATCTCTGCATGAGCTGTTGTCTTCTGATACCAAAATGTGGGTCAGGCTGGTTCTTGGGGTGTTTAATTAAAGAGAGTTTAAGAAAGGAATTGTTTCCAGAGGTATAAGCAAAGCTAAGAGAATCAACAAGGAGCGCTCATGAACAAGCACAAGTGAGAAATTGTTACTCAGCCCTCACCCACCCCCGCACTCCAGAACTGGAAGAGCAAGGAGCCCAGCTAGAACCATCACCATGCCAGAGAGGCCATCTAGCAGAGTCTACAGTCCAGAGAGAGTGGCAGCTTCTAGAACTGGGGCCAGGCTGGTGGTGGGGGACACATACCCTGACCTCTCCCTCTACCCATCCTCTGACCTCCTGCCAGTACCCTTCCACCACTGGCCACGCCCAAGTGGGATCCCAGGTAATGCGGTCTGTAGGAGTCAGGCTTCTCAGAACAGAGTAGGACAGGGTGGGTCGGAAAACAGGAATGATCATTTCTGTGCCTAACCATTCCTGGTCCTCAAAAACAGGTTTTGTTTTGTTTTAATTTGAACAACATTGGTCATTGAGAACCATAAAAGGCAAAGCCACTCTTTTCATTAATTCTAAAGATTGTTTTTTCTTTTTGTGAGGAACGTGTGATTAGGTAAGGCATATGTAGTCTGTGGGATCTCTTGAATGCAGTGGTGCTCTCAGCTGAAGAGCTGAGGACCCCTGATGTACACTCACTGCTCCCACTGTTCCTTACAGGCAGCAACGGGCATGAGTTTGTTTTCCTTCTAAAAGGCCATGAAGATCTGCGCCAGGATGAGCGTGTGATGCAGCTCTTCGGCCTGGTTAATACCCTTCTGGCCAATGACCCAACATCTCTTCGGAAAAACCTCAGGTATTCAGAAACCCTGAAATGGCAACAATTTGAGAAGTCTTCTGGTTTTTTCCTACATTTGTCTCATGTAGTCATGTATTATATCTTAACAAAAAACTATAAAATTAGGGAGCCAGGCATGGTAACTCATGCCTGTAGTCCCAGAAACTCCAGAGGTTGAGGCAGGGGGATGGCTTGAGCCTAGGAGTTCAAGGCTGCAGTGAGCTGTGATTGTGCCACTGCCCTCCAGCCTGGGTAATAGAGCAAGACTGTCTCTTTAGAAGAAAAAGGCTGGGCACGGTGGCTCACACCTATAATCCTAATATTTTATAATGCCGAGATAGGAGGATCACTTGAGCCCAGGAATTCAAGACCAGCCTAAACAACATAGAGAGACCCCACCACTATTTATTTAAAAAAATTAAAAAGGTGACCGGGCACGGTGGCCTATGCCTGTAATCCCAGCACTTTGGGAGGCCCAGGCGGGTGGATCATTTGAGGTCAGGAATTCGAGACCAGCCTGGCCAACATGGTGAAACCCTGTGTCTACTAAAAATACAAAAATTAGCTGGGCGTGGTGGCGGCCACCTGTAATCCCAGCTACTCAGGAGGCTGAGGCATGAGAATTGCTTGAACTTGGGAGGCGGAGGTTGCAGTGAGCCAAGATTACACCGTTGTACTCCAGCCTGGGCAACAAGAGTGAAACTCCATCTCAAAAATAAATAAGTAAGAAAAAAAAATTAAGTGGCCAGGCATGGTGGCTCACATGTAATCCCGACACTTTGGAAGGCTACAGCAGGAGGATTGCTTGAGACCAGGAGTTCAAGACCATCCTGGACAACAAAGTGAGACCCTGTCTCTACAAAAAATAAAAAAATCAGCTGGGCATGGTGGCTCATGCCTGTTGTCCCAGCTCCTTGGGAGATGGAGGCAGAAGAATCATCTGAGCCCAGTTGGTTGAGGCTGCAGTGAGACAAGGTTGTGCCTCTACACTCCAGCCTGGGCAGCAGAGCAAGACCCTTTCTCTCAAAAAATAAAAATAGGCTGGGCACAGTGACTCACGCCTGTAATCCCTGTCTCTACAAAAAAAAAAAAAAAAAAAAGCTGGGTACAGTGTAGTCCCAGCTACTCAAGGGGGCTGAGGCAGGAGAATCACTTGAGCCCAGGAGGTCGAGGCTGCAGTGAGCTGTGATGGTGCAACTGTGCTTGAGCCTAGGTAACAGAGCGAGACCCTGTCTCAAAAAGTAAATAATTTTTTAAAAATGTTTTAAAAATGAAAAATTAAGTTATAAAATTTTATAACTTAATTTATAACCAAGTTCTTCCAGAATTTTTAGGGTATTCTCATTGGGAAATGCCTTTAACAACCTACAAAGAATCCAGCAGGGAGCAATTTGTGGCAGGTAGACTGGAGAGTCTACAGATGGGATGGGTCTGACCCCTTGTGGGATGAAAGCCAAACCTTTCCCATTGTCCGGATTCTGGCACTCCTCTTCCTGTTAAAACCATGAGAATTCACTTGAGAGGTATTTTAGTCACGTGATTGTTCCCCCAAAGCCATGAGTTTCTTGGGCAGGTTGAGGAGACCCGTGTTGCTTTCACTGCACCATCAGTGCACTGTCTTTCTGTGATGCCTTATTCTTCACAAAGCATCCCTCAACACACACTTCACACCAGCCTGCTGCGGCGGGGGCTCATTAAAAATAGTCAGGGCCGCTGGGCGTGGTGGCTCACGCCTGTAATCCCAGCACTTTGGGAGGCCAAGGAGGGTGGATCACGAGGTCAGGAGTTCGAGACCAGTCTGGCCAACATAGTGAAACCCCGTCTCTACTAAAAATACAAAAAATTAGCTGGGTGTGGTGGTGTGCACCTGTAATCCCAGCTACTCGGGAGGCTGAGGCAGGAGAATTGCGTGAACTCAGGAGGCGGAGGTTGCAGTGAGCTGAGATTGCACCACTGCACTCCAGCCTGGACAACAGAACGAGACTCCATCTCAAAAAAAAAAAAAAAAAAAAAAAAAAATAGGGCCGGGCGCAGTGGCTCAGGCCTGCCTGCAATCTGGCACTTTGGGAGGCCGAGGCAGGCGGATCACGAGGTCAAGAGATTGAGACCATCCTGGCCAACATGGTGAAATCCGTCTCTACCAAAAATAAAAAAATTAGCTGGGCATGGTGGCACGCGCCTGTAGTCCCAGCTACTCAGGAGGCTTAGGCAGGAGGATCGCTTGAACCCAGGAGGTGGAGGTTGCAGTGAGCCAAGATTGTGCCACTGCACTCCAGCCTAGGCAACAGAGCAAGACTCTGTCTCAAAAAAGAAAAAAAAAATAGTCTGCCTGTGTTCTGAGCTGCTCAAGGGTATACTCTCTTTATGGTACGCTAACCCTGCTTTTCTGTGGGCGCCAGCATCCAGAGATATGCTGTCATCCCTTTATCGACCAACTCGGGCCTCATTGGCTGGGTCCCCCACTGTGACACACTGCACGCCCTCATCCGGGACTACAGGGAGAAGAAGAAGATCCTTCTCAACATAGAGCATCGCATCATGTTGCGGGTATGTGATGCGGCCACGAGAGCCAGTACCCCTTCTGTGGCAGGGAATCTCTGTAGCACTGCTTTTCTCATTCCTCTCTGTATGTCTGTCACTGAAAAATCTCTTTGAGAGAATCAGCTTTGAAGAAGGTTTAATGAAGTATGTCCTAAAGCAGATAACCTTGTAAGAAACTGAAGGACCCTTAAGCTGAGAAATTGTTTTCACCATCCTAGGGAAGACTAGACAGATAAATATTCAGCACCATATATTTACTAATGTATACAAAGCACTGGCCATATGGAGAAATAATGTTTAGTAGATGTGTAAGTAATAAGAAAGAGAATTGCTTGTTTTCCAAAACCTTGAAACTTCCAGTACTCTCATCTGCACAGAAGGCCTATAACTGAGGTGAGGTCTCGTGTTTTTCCCTTATGCCTTGGGGTTCCAGTGGTCATCAGGTTAGAGTGGTCGCTTCGTTTCTCCTTTTGCCGTGTTCTTATTTCCCTTCTCCTTTGGCTATGATGGGGAAATTAGAACTCAGCTCTGCCTGGACCCCAAGCCTTGTTTCTTCCTGGACTCAAACTACATGTCTTAGGCTGCTCTCTTACTGAACAGTTGTGTCCTGATGCAGATGGCTCCGGACTATGACCACTTAACTCTGATGCAGAAGGTGGAGGTGTTTGAGCATGCCGTCAATAATACAGCTGGGGACGACCTGGCCAAGCTGCTGTGGCTGAAAAGCCCCAGCTCTGAGGTAGGCCACTGGGCCCTGCAGACCTGCACTCTCCTGGAACCCCCACTCGCAATAGGATGGCCCTCCCATCTGTTCATGTGCGCACAGTGGCCCTTCTTTGCTGTGATTGGCTGTAGAGCGCGTGTCCAGACTTTTCTAACAAAAATGAAATGGGTGAGCAAGACAAGTCCACACAGTTAGAATGAGTAGTTTACTATTTCTCCAGAGCTCTTTATATATTAAAGAATTAAAGATAGGTGTCTTTTTTATATATGTTACAAATTTCCTAGTAACTTAGTTTTTAAATTTTGCTAATGGTGTGTTCTTTGGTTTGGAGTTTTTGTTTTGTTTGGTTTGGTTTTTGATACACAGTCAGCCCTCCATATCCATAGCTTCCGCATCTGTGGATTCAGCCAACCGTGGATAGAATATTTTAAAAAATATATATAACAATAAGAAATGTAAATTTTAAAAAATATAGTAGAGTGACTATTTACGTTGTATAACATTCACATTGTATTAGATATTATATGTACTCAAGATGATTTGAAATATAAGGGAGGTTGTGCATAGGTTACATACAATACTATGCCATTTTATTAAAAAGTTGTTTTTGGCTGGGTGCAGTGGCTCACACTTGTAATCTCAGCACTTTGGGGGGCCAAAGCAGGAGGATCACTTGAGCCCAGGAGTTCAATACCAGCCTGGGCAACATAGTGAGACTCTATCTCTTTTTTTTTTTCCACCCAGGCTGGAGTGCAGTGGCAAGATCTCAGCTCACTGCAACCTCTGCCCCCTGGGTTCAAGCAATTCTCCTGCCTCAGCCTCCCAAGTAGCTGGGATTACAGGCACGTACCATCATGTGGGTTAATTTTTGTATTCTTAGTAGAGACAGGGTTTCACCATGTTGTCCAGGCTAGTCTCAAACTCCTGACCTCAAGTGATCCACCCACCATGGCCTCCCAAAGTGCTGGGATTACAGGTATGAGCCACCACACCTGGCCTGTGAGACCCCATTTCTACAAAACAATTAGCCGGGCATGGTGGTACACACTTGTAAGTCCAGCTATTCGGAAGGATCATTTGAACCCAGGCGAATGAGGCTGCAGTGAGCCATATCATGCCACTGCACTCCTTCCTGGGTGACAGAGCGAGACCTTGTCTCAAAAAAAACATATATATATATTATATATAATATATATTTTTTTATATATTATATATATTTTATATATTTTATATATATAATATATTATATATTATATATAATCTATTTTATATATTTTATATATAATATATAATATATTTTATATATATTATATATAATATATGTTTTATATACATTATATATATTATATATATATATATATGTTTTTGTAGGTTTTTTTTTTTTTTTTTTTTTTTTTTTAGAGACAAAGTCTCACTGTGTCACCCAGCCTGGTCTTAAGTTATCCTCCTGCCTTGGCCTCCTAAAGTGCTGGGATTAGAGGCATGAGCCACCACGCCCAGCCTACACTATTTTATATAAGGCACTTGAGTATTGCAGATTTGGGTATCCGATGGGGGCCCTAACTTAGAGACGACTGTACAGGCATTTTTAAAAGTTAGAAGTTACCAAATTTGTAATCCTTTTCTTTAAAGTTTCTTCCTTTGGTTTGTTTTTGTGTTTTTTTGTTTGTTTGTGTGGTTTTTTTTGTTTTTTGTTTTTTTTTGAGACAAGGTCTTGCTCTGTTACCCAGGCTGGAGTGCAGTGGCATGATCTCGGCTCACTACATACTCCGTCTCCCAGGTTGAAGTGATACTCCTGCCTCAGCCTCCAGAGTGGCTGGAATTACAGGCGCGTGCCACCATGCCCGGCTTTTTTTTTTTTTTTTTTTTTTTTTTTTGAGACGGAATCTCACTCTGTCACCCAGGCTGGAGTGCAGTGGTGCGATCTCGGCTCACTGCAAGCTCCGCCTCCCGGGTTCACGCCATTCTTCTGCCTCAGCCTCCCGAGTAGTTGGGACTACAGGCACTCGCCTCCATGCCCAGCTAATTTTTTTTTTTTTGTATTTTTAATAGAGACGGGGTTTCACCGTGTTAGCCAGGATGGTCTTGATCTCCTGACCTCGTGATCCGCCCGCCTCAGCCTCCCAAAGTGCTGGGATTACAGGTGTGAGTCACCACTCCCGGCCACTCTTTTGTATTTTTAGTAGAGACAGGGTTTCACCGTGTTGGCCAGGCTGGTCTCGAACTCCTAGCCTCGAGTGATCCGCCCTTCTCAGCCTCCCAAAGTGCTGGGATTACAGGCATGAGCCACGCGGCGCCTGGCCTCTTCCTTTGGTTTTATATTTAGAAAGTCCCTCTCTACCTTAAGGTTTTTTTTTAACCTATATTTTCTTATACTAGTTACAGGGTTTTTTTTTACATTTAAGTCTTAACGCAAGCCAGACACTAAGGTACACACGCCTGTAGTCTCAGCTACTTGGGAGGCTGAGGCAGGAGGATTGCTTGAGCCCAGGAGTTCAAGGCTGTAGCACATTAAGACCACACCTATGGGCGGGGTGCAGTGGCTCACGTCTATAATCCCAACACTTTGGGAGGCCAAGGCAGGTGGAATGCTTGAAGCTCAGGTGTTTGAAACCAGCCTGGGCAGCGTCGCAAAACCCCATCTCTACAAAAAATAAAAAATTAGCCGGGTATGATGGCGCTTGCCCGTTGTCCCAGCTACTTAGGAGGCTGTGGCGGGAGGATCACTTGAGCCCGGGAGGCAGGGGTTGCAGTTAGCTGAGATTGTGCCACTGCACAATCTGTAACTCAGCCTGAGTGACAGAGCCAGACCCTGTCTCAAAAAAAAAAAAAAAAAATTAAAAAAGAAAAAGACCACACCTATGAAAAGCCATTACACTCCAGCCTGGGTAATATAGTGAGACCCTGTCTCTTAAAAAAAAAACAAGGCCAGGCATGGTGGTTCACGCCTGTAATCCTAGCACTTTAGGAGGCAGAGGCAGGCGGATCACGAGGTCAGGAGTTCGAGACCAGCCTGACCAACGTGGTGAAACCCTGTCTCTACTAAAAATACAAAAATTAGCTGGGCATGGTGGCACGTGCCTGTTATCCTAGCTACTCAGGAGGCTGAGGCAGGAGAATCGCTTGAACCAGGGAGGCAGAGGTTACAGTGAGCCAAGATTGTGCCATTGCACTCCAGCCTGGGCAATAGAGCAAGACTCTGTCCAAAAAAAAAAAAAAATCTTAACTAAGTTTGGAATTTAAGGTGTAACTTTATTTTTTTAAACATGACTAGCCATGACCACACTGCTGGCCAAATAATTCATCCTTTCTCTGCTATTTAGAAGATTTTGTTTTTATTGAACACTGAATTTTTTTTTATTTTATTTTTTGAGACAGAGTTTCGCTCTTGTTGCCCAGGCTGGAGTGCAGTGGCATGATTTTGGCTCACTGCAACCTCCACCTCCTGGGTTCAGTGATTCTCCTGCCTCAGCCTCATGAGTAGCTGGGATTACAGGCATGCACCACCACACCCGGCTAATTTTTGTATTTTTAGTAGAAATGGGATTTCACCATGTTGGTCAGGCTGGTCTTGAACTCCTGATCTCAGGCGATCCACCCACCTCGGCCTCCCAAAGTGCTGGGATTACAGGCATGAGCCACTGTGCCCAGCCTAAACACTAAATTCTATGTGTCCTTGGATTTCTTTCTAGGGCTCCTCTTCTGTTTCATTGCTCTTTTGGCCTGTTTCTCAAGTTCCTTGGTGTTAATACAAGTCCCTTCTCAGGGGTTATCGTCATCTATTTTTTTTCTTGAGGCTGTAACATCTTTATACTCATAAGGGGATATCCTTAAACTGATATTTTTCATTTACTCAGATCTTTAAGTCTAACACATTTCTAATTAAGTTTAATTCAAGGCATAGTTCATTGTTAGAATTGTGAATGGGGTCTTTATAATGTTATACATTCTAACCAGTTATTGATGGACTGTAAGAAAACAACTGATTAGGCCAGGCACAGTGGCTCAGGCCTGTGATCCCAGCATTTTGGGAGGCCAAGGCAAGCGGATCACTTGAGGTTAGGAGCTCAAGACCAGTCCGGCCAACATAGTGAAAACCCGTCTCTACTAAAACTACAAAAATAAGCTGGGAGTGGTGGCGGGTGCCTGTCATCTCAGCTACTCAGGAGGCTGAGGCATGAGAACCGCTTGAACCCGGGAGGTGGAGGCTGCAGTGAGCCAAGATAGCACCACTGCCTTCCAGCCTGGGCGACAGAGCGAGACTCGGTCTCAAAAAAACAAACTAAAGACAGCTTATTAGAGTATAATTATGTTGAAATTAAAGTTTCCAGAACCTTAGTTCACACGCACTCCTGTGTTCTAGGTGTGGTTTGACCGAAGAACCAATTATACCCGTTCTTTAGCGGTCATGTCAATGGTTGGGTATATTTTAGGCCTGGGAGATAGGTGAGTAATTTAATTTGGTTTTTTCAGTCTTCTTTCTCCATTGTAGTTTTCCTGAATGGTTTCATTTGGTTTTCCAATTAAATATATGGCTTTTTGGTAAATAAATATTTGGTAAATAAATATTGGTAAATAAATACCAATATTGTATATGTAAGGTCTCTTTTACAACATTAGCCTTAGTTCCCTATTGATTATGATGCCATCAGAAGAATACATCAAACTAAAGAAAAGGAAAAACAGTTCAAGCTGGGTGCTGTGGCTCATGCCTGTCATCCTGGGAGGCCAGGGTGAGAGGATCACTTGAGCCCAGGAGTTTGAGACTAACTTGGGCAATAGCAAGACCCCATCTCAATAAAGCCCCACATAGAAGGATACTACTTTCTCCTTAGTTTGGCTTAATGTATTAAAAGCTGTATTACAGGGCAGACTCATTGGCTCATGCCTATAATTCCAGCACTTTGGGAGGCTGAGGTGGGAGGATCACTTGAGCCTAGGAATTTGAGACCAGCCTGGGCAGCATAGCAAGATCCCGTCTCTACAAAAAATAAAGTAATTAGCCAAACATGGTGGCATGCACCTGTAGTCCCAGCTCTTCGGGAGGCTGAGGTAGGAGGATCACTTAAGCCCAGAAGGTCAAGGCTGTAGTGAGCCGTGATTGCACCACTGCATTCCAGCCTGGTCAACAGAGTAAGACTCTGTCTCAAAGAAAAAAAAAATACTAAATCATATTGATTTTATTGATTCAAGAAACATTTGTCAGTCACCACTGTGCTAAGATAAATCATTTTATTTCTGTAATTGAAACCAACCAAAGTAGATCCTTCTGATATTTTTGCATAATAAGTTTTGTCCAAATGTACTGACTGAAAATGTAATTTACGAATGTTCAGAAATGGACTCACAAGAATGTAAAAAAGACTGGTTCTCTGATGTCTACTGTTTTTCTCCTGGAATCATGTCTCATGCAACTATTTGAGAGTAAAAATAATTTTACCCCACAAAAATAGTAGATTTTTGTTTTTAAAAGTCTAGCAGAATATCTGTTGATAAAAGCCAGGTGGTTGCCGGGATTGGCTCAGGGACTTAAGGAGACGAGACCTGTTACGGCTGCTCAGTAAAAATGATAGAGCCTTGTCACCAGAAGGTGCCAGTGCTGCCAGAAATGACTTATTAGATCACCAAAGACCTCAGAAAAGCACAGTATGTCAATACAGTGGGACAACCTGTGATTCACACATAAGCCCGCATTTCAGCAGGAGTTGGCAAACTGTTTCTGTAAAGGACCAGTTAATAGGTCGTTTTAGGCTTTGTGGGTCCTTTGGTCTCTGTCACAGCTAGTCAGCTCTGCTGTGGTAGCACGGAAGCAGCCTGGAACAGTACTTAAACAAGGGAGCGTGCTGTGTGTTCCAGTAAAACTGGACTTGCAGAAGTGGAGGTGGAGGGGCTGGATTGGCTGAGGGCTATCGTTTACCAGCTCCTAGCTTACAGTATCACGTACTTACTGATTTTTTCATCCGTGATCTCTGTTGATCCCTCCCTGATCTGTCTTCTGTTTCTCAAAGACACCCATCCAACCTGATGCTGGACCGTCTGAGTGGGAAGATCCTGCACATTGACTTTGGGGACTGCTTTGAGGTAAACACATGTTCTAGAACCCCAACCTCATCTTCCCGGGTGATCACTTTTCTCCCTTCTCTGACACTTTAGGCAGACTTAAGCCCAAACGGCCTTACTCTTAACCCCTGCTGGCCCTACCAAGGCTGTAGTTAAGTCAGTCTAAGAAATGAAATCTGGGCTCTTAGTTGGACTCTAACCCCCTTGGAGCAAGGGCTGCTGTTCACATGCCCTCTGAATGGAGGAGGCCCCTACCCTCCATACCGCCTGTTGCCCAAGAGCCTGGACACAATGAACATTTGTCGTTTTTCCTTTTTGTTTTCTCTTCTTTTCTGTTGTTTGTTTCTTGTTTTTTAAGTTGTCTTTCAAATCCCTGTGACAAGTCCTCTCACTAAACCCAAGCTGCTTCATTTCTCTGCTGTAATTAAAATCAGTGCAGGTGATGCAGAGGAAAGCCACCTGCTCCACCTGGCTCCAGGTAAAGAAAATAAACATTGATTTGGCTTTTCCCATTTATTATTCTGTAGGTTGCTATGACCCGAGAGAAGTTTCCAGAGAAGATTCCATTTAGACTAACAAGAATGTTGACCAATGCTATGGAGGTGAGTGGATATCGGGAACGAGCTGCTTCAAAATGGGATCAGGACAGTTAACAACCTTCTCTGAGAACACGCTTGTTAGAGCCCATCAGTTCCCCAAAGTGCCTTTGTGATTTTTGTAGCAGTTTTCTGTTATTTCCTATTGTGTTAGAAATGACCTATCTATGAAAGGCTTACCACTTCACTTCTGACCTGGTTTCCTGTGGATCACAGTCCTGCCCTGATTCCTTCTCCTAAGACATTCTCACCCTGATACGTCAACATGGCCTGTGTCTGCTTCCTGAGTGAGGGTAACAGACCCCCTCAGCTTGCTTTGGGTGGAGAGTCAGTAACTCCTGTGGTGAGTGGCTCTGTCTCATTTCTAGGTTACAGGCCTGGATGGCAACTACAGAATCACATGCCACACAGTGATGGAGGTGCTGCGAGAGCACAAGGACAGTGTCATGGCCGTGCTGGAAGCCTTTGTCTATGACCCCTTGCTGAACTGGAGGCTGATGGACAGTGAGTATCATCAAGTGCCTGGGAGCTGAGCTTAGTGGCTCACGCCTGTAATCTTAACATTTTGGGAGGCCAAGGCAGAGGAGTTGCTTGAGGCCAGGAGTTCAAGACCAGCCTGGGCAACATAGTAAGACCCCTCTCTGCAAAAACTGAAAAAATTAGGCATGTATTAGTCTGTTCTCACGCTGTTATAAAGAACTGCCTGAGACTGGGTAATTTATAAAGGAAAGAGGTTTAATTGACTCACAGTTCTGCTTGGCTGGGGAGAACTCAGGAAACTTACAATCCTGATGGGAGAGGAAGCAAACACATCCTTCTTCACTTGGGGGCAGAAGAGAGAAGTACAGGGTGAAGGGGAGAAAAGCCCCTTATAAAACCACCAGATCTCATGAGAACTCAGTCACTATCACGAGAACAACATGGAGGAACCATCCCCATGATCTAATCACCTCCCAGGAGGTCCCTCCCACAACACATGGGGATTACAATTTGGATTGCAGTTCAAGATGAGATTTTGGGTGGGGACACAGCCAAACCATATTAAGGTGGGTACAGTGGCACATGCCGGTGGTCCTACCTGCTCAGGAGGCAGAGGCAGGAGGATCACCTGAGCCTGGGAGGTTGAGGCACAGTGAGCTATAATCATGCCACTGCTGCACTCTAGCCTAGGTGACAGAGTGAGACCTTGTCTCAAAAAAATAAAAAAATAAAAAATTTAATTTTAAAAATAAAAGAAAAAAAATAAAAAATAAAATCAAGTGTGTGGAAGCTGGGGTTGGCAGCCTCCCAAATTAGCAATATCCAGCACATAACATTTTACAAACCTATGCCCCTTCAAGCCTGCAGCCTGGGATACATTGCTGAGCTATTGCATTACATTTGCACAGAGTAACTCTGACACCTGGAAAAGAACTTCAAGTATTTGTATTAACTAAAACAGAAAATGCCATTATCAATTTAGATACTAAAATATTCTTCAGCATTAACCAAGTATCCTAGTGATTTTTCCCTGGGCTTTATATAGAGTAGTAAGCCAAAATTTTAATAAGAAACGCAAACAGTTATGATTTAGGACAGCAATATCTTCATCTACCCTTAGTTCTGCCACCTTAGGGGATGTTCACCAAAAGAGCTTCTAATCCATTGAAATTAAATCATACTTTGATCTTATATTATCTGTATTACATCGTCTAAGTCCAAATCAACAGTATAGAGTATCCCTCTGGGTGTCACATCCCATGCTAACACCCACCCACTTATTCCTGAGTAATATGTGTGTCATCTCTTTTTTTGGGGCTATAGCTTTACGAACAACTATATTTTTATGACTGGAAGAAAATAACCAAGTTTCTTTCAAGTCAAAATTTGAAGCATGTTTCAATACTCTTTATTTCTCTCCCTAGCAAATACCAAAGGCAACAAGCGATCCAGAACGAGGACGGATTCCTACTCTGCTGGCCAGTCAGTCGGTAGGTGCATCCACGGGAGGTAGCAAAGGCTCTCCCCCTTGTGCAGAGTGTTTGTAGAGTGGGGTGGGCTTTAGTCGGTGGGTGCATCCCGCAGGACGTTACAGAGGCTCTCCCCCTTGTGCAGAGTGTTTGTAGAGTGGGGTGGGCTT
Organism: Pongo abelii; assembly: GCF_028885655.2. Classification (NCBI taxonomy): domain Eukaryota; kingdom Metazoa; phylum Chordata; class Mammalia; order Primates; family Hominidae; genus Pongo; species Pongo abelii. The sequence continues at coordinate 223,110,889 of NC_071985.2, forward strand.
CAGTCGGTGGGTGCATCCCGCAGGACGTTACAGAGGCTCTCCCCCTTATGCAGTGTTTCTAGAGTGGGGTGGGCTTCTATCGGTGGGTGCATCCCGCAGGATGTTACAGAGGCTCTGCCCCTTGTGCAGAGTGTTTGTAGAGTGGGGTGGGCTTCAGTCGGTGGGTGCATCCCACAGGACGTTACAGAAGCTCTCCCCCTTTTCCAGAGTGTTTCTAGAATGGAGTGGGCTTCAGTTGGTGGGTGCCTCCCACAGGACATTACAGAGGCTCTCCTCCTTGTCCAGAGTGTTTCTAGAATGGGGTGGGCTTCAATCAGTGGGTGCATCCCGTGGGAGGCCGCAGAGGCTCTCCCCTTTGTCCAGAGTGTTTCTAGAATGGGGTGGGGTTTGTTATTGACAGTAGGAGGCATAACTTAAAGTGGTAATGGCTACTGAATATGAAGGAAGTAAACCTAGTTTTCTTGTGGTTCTTGACAGTGATAGTTTTGCAAAGGTGCTATTACTGCCAGCTTATCACCTGATAAGCATTTAATCGAACTTCAAATACTTGGTCTAGAAATATTTACTGAGCACCAAGCAGCTAATATGTTTTTTATTTACTGTTTCACACATGGAGTGGGTACCTGAAGCTCTGAGATTTTTATCAAACTATCTGATTTTAATCTACCTGTAAAAACACAGTTTAAAGTATGTCTGAATATCAGGTCACTAATGGTGTCTGGGTTGGAATAATTATTAACAATATTACCTTGGTCCTCAAGCATTGATAATAGCTCAGAAATGGGAAGATGGAAGCAGCAGAAATTTATTTGCGTTGCTGAGAGGAGCCCTGGGACCACATGGAACAGTGTTTCTAGGAGTGCGACTCACAGAGCAGGGGTCTAGGAAGACTTGTGTCCCTCTGAGAGCCAGAGTCCTTTTTGTGTGTGGAAACCTCTCAGGAGTGTTAGAGTCAAACTGTTTAACTTTTATTTTATTTGTATTAGTTTCCAGCACACACAGCATTGAAGTTACTGGTTTGGGGCGGTGGGGGGATTGTTTGTTTGTTTTTGAGTAAAACTGTTTAGCTTTGTTTAGCCCTCCCCTCTTCCCCACACTCCCCATCCCACCCCTTTTTTCCTTTGTGACATTTAGCAACACCCTACATAGTTCACACTTTGGGAATTACTGTTGGGGTGTAAAAAAGTATATATTTTCTACAAATGTTTACAGAACACTTACAACTAGTTAATAAACTAAGCCAAATAATGTCTAGGGGTGCAAAAAAAAAATATGAGGTACAGTGGTCACCTGAAGAAGCACAGAACAGCATTACAGAATTGACCATAACCTGCGTGACATAATCAGAGAGCAGTAGACTCTGCCGTGGAGCCTGTGGGTGCTTTCGTGTGGAGTAGGGCTGTGGAGATTCAGAAAAGGGGACTTCACTGTGAACCGTAGCTGCGAAGAGAGCACTTGGGTTGGTGGCGTCTAATCATCACTTCACCTGACAAAGGGTAATTTTTCTTTTTTTTTTTCTTGAGACGGAGTCTCGCTCTGTCACCCAGGCTGGAGTATGGTGGCGCAGTCTTGGCTTACTGCAACCTCCGCCTCCCGAGTTCAAGCAATTCTCCTGCCTCAGTCTCCCTAGTAGCTGGGATAACAGGTGCCCATCACCATGCCCGGCTAATTTTTGTATTTTTAGTAGAGATGGGGTTTCACCATGTTGGCCAGGCTGGTTTCGAACTCCTGACCTCAAGTGATCTGCCCGCCTCGGCCTCCCAAAGTGCTGGGATTACAGGTGTGAGCCACCCCACCCTGCCAGAGGGTAATTTATCCTTATTGGATGGATGGAATCTGATGGGTAGAAAGGAAAAGGGTGTTTCAGGCAAGAAGTTGGGATACTGGGTTATAATGTCATACATGGACACTGTGACAGGATTTGTGAATGCCTGAATCACCAGGCTGATAGGACGCACAGTCTCTGGGGGAGCTTATACTGGTGGCTGGTCTCAAAGGAAGTGTGCTGAGACTTACTGGCTTCATTCTCAGGGCCCACCTCCCTAACACATTCTCAAGTGGCTCCTATATGCTGTCTGTAGCATACAGAAGGGAACTAGGACAGCCAGTTCTGCTGGCACCAGATGGTGGTGGATTTGGTTGTTTAGCTTAAAAGTAAAATTCCAGCTGGGTGTTGTGGTGCACACCTGTAAGCCCAGGAGGCGCACTTGAGTCCAGGAGTTTGAGACTAGCCTGGGCAACACAGCAAGACCCTGTCTCAAAAAAAAGAACTTCCAATGGATCATTAATAGAAGTATAACTATCACCCGGGTGTGGTGGTTCACGCCTATAATCCCAGTACTTTGGGAGGCCCAGGCAGGCAGATCACCTGAGGTCAAGAGTTTGAGACCAGCTTGACCAACATGGAGAAACCCCATCTGTACTAAAAATACAAAATAAGCCGGGCATGGTAGCGCATGCCTGTAATCCCAGCTACTCGGGAGGCAGGAGAATCTCTTGAACCTGAGAGGTGGAGGTTGCAGTGAGCCGATATCGCGCCATTGCACTCCAGCCTGGGCAACAAGAGCGAAACTCCATCTCAAAAAAAAAAAGAAGTATAATTATCACTACCTTCATTCAGAAGATCTGTGATGTACAAGGACAGCATTCAAAAAACTTCATAATTCTGATTTCAGACTCTTCTCTGCTAAAAGCCATAATCAGTGGAGGGTGAACCTAACACCTGAGGACTTTTTCTACCCAGAGCTGATATGAAAATTCCTCCAAGGAATAACATTTCAACCTTGTGTGTGACACATTCCAAAGTTAATTTTCTTTATCAGTTTTTGTCCAAACACGTTTTGTCACAAGGCTTTTGACCTGTTCTTATTCCTATGAGTTTATTTTGTTAACGCAATTTGGCTGAAAATCCATGTTTCAATTCTGATAAGCACCAAATTTTTTCAATAATTATTAACTCACATTTGGAAATGACTTTACAGATTTAAATTTTTTTTTTTTTTGCAAATGGAGTCTCAGGCTGTTCTTGAACTCAGCTACTCAAGTGATCCTTCCGCCTCAGCCTCTTGAGTAGCTGAGATTACAGCTGTGTCCAGCTTAAAACTTTGAAATACATAAAGAGTAACATAAAACTTTCCTTCTCTTTTCCCCTTTAGGGTAGGTAGGGCAGGCCTTAAAGGAATAGAGTGCGTAGAGAATTAGATGCTAGCACCAACAGTGGCTTTTTGGTGTTTGAATTTTCTGGTAATTGATTTCTTTTCCCATAGAAATTTTGGACGGTGTGGAACTTGGAGAGCCAGCCCATAAGAAAACGGGGACCACAGTGCCAGAATCTATTCATTCTTTCAGTAAGTTCAGCCTCTGAGGAGCTGCACCAATGACTAGCTCATTAAGAAAATAGCAGCTGTGTTATACCCTGAGAGGGGTCAACAAGATGAAGCAACAAAACTGCCTTTGAGCAGAAAAGGTTCCATGAATTTCTCATTATATTCTGAGGACAAAGACGGACATAGAGGAAGGATTGCTTAACACTTACAAAAGTGAATATTTGAGAAAAACAGGGCACCCATTGAACCTGTTGTATTGCTCCCATTCTTACTGTTATTTCTACTTTTGTGTATTCCAGTTGGAGATGGTTTGGTGAAACCAGAGGCCCTAAATAAGAAAGCTATCCAGATTATTAACAGGGTTCGAGATAAGCTCACTGGTGAGTGTGTCATGTGTTTACTTAAAAGGGACATAAAATCTGAGCACACTTTCCTCTCTCTGAGTGGTGGTCAGCCCCATGTCCAGTGGTGTTAGTGACGAGCTTTGGCACCGTGCTGCTGACAAAGAGTGTCTTTGAGGTCATCAGTTAAACATTGTCTCTGATTCTTCTTTCTGATGACCGATAACAGTACTTAATGTTAGTTTAATCTCATTTAACTCAGGAGGTGAATAAATTTCTTTCAGGTCCAAAATCAGCCAAATTCAGAGAAGTGTTTTTTAATCATGTCTTTTTTTTGTTTGTTTGAGACAGTTTTGCTCGAATTGTCCAATCTGGAGTCCAATGGCTCCATCTTGGCTCACTACAACCTCTGCCTCCCAGGTTCAAGCAATTCTCCTGCCTCAGCCTCCCAAGTAGCTGGGATTACAGGTGCCCGCCACCATGCCCAGCTAATTTTTTGTGCTTTTAGTAGAGATGGGGTTTCACCATGTTGGGCAGGCTGGTCTCAAACTCCTGACCTCAAGTGATCCACCCACCTCGGCCTCCCAAAGTGCTGGGATTACAGGCATGACCCACTGCACCCAGCTGAATTTTTCTTTTTTTCTTTTTTTTTTTTTTTTTTGAGACAGGGTCTTGCTCTGTCATCCAGGCTGGAGTGCAGTGGTGCGATCTTGGCCCACTGCAACCTCCACCTTCCAGGTTCAAGTGATTCTCCTGCCTCAGGCTCCCAAGTAGCTGGGACTACAGGCATGTGCCACCACACTCGGCTAATTTTGTATTTGTAGTAGAGACAGAGTTTCACCATGTTGGCCAGGCTGGTCTTGAACTCCTGACCTCAGGTGATCCGCCTGCCTCAGCCTCCCAAAGTGCTGGGATTACAGGCGTGAGCCACCGCACCTGGCCGAACTTTTCAAATCCAACTATGATGGTATCCTTCATCTTCATGTCTGAGGATAAGCTGTTGGCATATACAGTTAAGCCAACAGGGAACAAGAAGTGCATCGATTATCAGGAAGAGAGTGAAATGTTTTTGTTCCTCCTGTGCTAGGTCGGGACTTCTCTCATGATGACACTTTGGATGTTCCAACGCAAGTTGAGCTGCTCATCAAACAAGCGACATCCCATGAAAACCTCTGCCAGTGCTATATTGGCTGGTGAGTGGGGCTCTCAAAGTGACTTTGTTAAAATAAGCAATCAGGTCCCAAGCCTAGGCCCCAAAGCCAGAGTAGCAAAAAGAGATTCGGTGAGGTATCTGTAAAGGGCAGTTAGAGCTTAGATCTCTTTAAAAGTTCATATTTACTGCATGTGCTCATTGTTATAAAAAAAGAAACTGAGAAATATGGATGCATACTTGGAAGGCAAACACTAAAATTAAAATTACATTAAGATAAGTGGTTTAGGAGAATAGGCAAGGCTTGTTTGTTTGTGAGGGGTTCCTTTTGGGTTTTGCTGTCAGTCCAGTGCAGAGATACAGGAAGGGCAAAGGAAAGAAAAAGCTAGAGCAGTGACAGAGAGAAGGAAATAAAAAGACAGATTTATGATCTGGGAGTCTAACCTCAAGGACCACTCTGGGGTGTGCTTTGATTAATTGCCCGAGGCATGCTTGAAGGCAGAAACTTGAGAGAGCAGGCGCTGGGGAAGTGTCCTTGCGGGACCTCGGTGGGCATTAGCCTTGACTGGAAATGATGAGTGTGTCCCATGCAATTAGCTGTGGGAGAGCTCAGGGAATACCCTGGGGTTGTCAGACCTTGGCCTTTTCATTTTCAAGTTATCTGTGTAAAGCTTTGAAGAAGCTCAAATTATTAAAATATTCCTTTTCTTTCTGCCTTCTTAGGTGCCCTTTCTGGTAACTGGAGGCCCAGATGTACCCGTCACGTTTTTTCTGAGGCTTTTGTACTTTAGTAAATGCTTCCACTAAACTGAAACCATGGTGAGAAAGTTTGACTTTGTTAAATATTTTGAAATGTAAATGAAAAGAACTACTGTATATTAAAAGTTGGTTTGAACCAACTTTCTAGCTGCTGTTGAAGAATATATTGTCAGAAACACAAGGCTTGATTTGGTTCCCAGGACAGTGAAACATAGTAATACCACGTAAATCAAGCCATTCATTTTGGGGAACAGAAGATCCATAACTTTAGAAATACGGGTTTTGACTTAACTCACAAGAGAACTCATCATAAGTACTTGCTGATGGAAGAATGACCTAGTTGCTCCTCCCAACATGGGTACAGCAAACTCAGCACAGCCAAGAAGCCTCAGGTCGTGGAGAACATGGATTAGGATCCTAGACTGTAAAGACACAGAAGATGCTGACCTCACCCCTGCCACCTATCCCAAGACCTCACTGGTCTGTGGACAGCAGCAGAAATGTTTGCAAGATAGGCCAAAATGAGTACAAAAGGTCTGTCTTCCATCAGACCCAGTGATGCTGCGACTCACACGCTTCAATTCAAGACCTGACCGCTAGTAGGGAGGTTTATTCAGATCACTGGCGGCCTCGGCTGAGCAGATGCACAGAGGGGATCACTGTGCAGTGGGACCACCCTCACTGGCCTTCTGCAGCAGGGTTCTGGGATGTTTTCAGTGGTCAGAATACTCTGTTGAGAGCAAGGGCTCAGAAAACAGAAATACTGTCATGGAGATGCTGAACACAGGGAAGGTCTGGTACATATTGGGAATTATGAGCAGAACAAATAACTAAATGCACAAAGTATAAAATGTAGCCATGTCTAGACACCATGTTGTATCGGAATAATTTTTGTGCCAATAAATGACATCAGAATTTTAAACATATGTATATGAGTGGCGTTTTAGTCATAATTTTGATCAGTTCAGAAAGGAAGCATTTACCCCCTTCAGCACTCAGCCTTTAGTAAACACTCTGTAGTAGGGATGACAGAGGACGTAAGGGTGTATGTGACATGGTCCCTTTCCTCAGATTGTTCCCAGGTCAGACAGGTGGAGACAGCATGCCACTGAAGTGAACAGAACTTACCCCAGCCAAGTGCTGAGAAGAGGCGTGTATGGGCCACAGTTAGGAGCGCGAATTCCACCGGGTGAGCCTGGAAAGCCCCATAGAAAGGGGGACATTTGGCATGGGTCTTAAAGAGGGTGTGAGTCTGTCAGATGAACCAAGGGGGGGACATTCTCAGCAGAAAAGGAAGTGTGAGGCACTGCTGTGAAAGCATGGTATCCACAGCAGTGGCAAGTATCACTTGGACCATATGAAATCACAGGTATGTGGACCATTTTTAATATACAAAACTGGCATTTTCTTATGGCTGCACCTCATAGTTCAGCATATCTGGCTCAGTGGTCAGTGAGGAATAAAGGGAGTAACAGGAAAATAATAGGAACTAAAGGAGCAGGAAAGTAGTACGGGGCCGGGGTCAGACCAGGGCCTCCCTCAGTTCAGCAGCAAGGAGTATGAACCTGATGCTGTGAAGTTTTAAAACGGAGTAGTATCTGAGTGGTATTTTTTGTTTTTGTTTTTATTGGAGACTGGGTCTCGCTCTGTCACCCAGGCTGAACTGCAGTGGCACAGTCATGGCTCACTGCAGCCTCAGCCCCCTGGGCTCAGGTGATCTTCCCGCCTCAGCCTCCCAAGTAGCTGGGACTGCAGATGCACGCCCCCCCCCCACCACCACCAACCAACCAATATTTGTATATCGGGGAAATTCACCCCCGATATTTCACATAGGTTCTTTTCTATATTCCCTAAGTGTCGGCCCGTCTGAGAAATAAAGGGACAGAGTACAAAAGAGAGAAATGTTAAAGCTGGGTGTCCAGGGGAGACATCACATGTTGGCAGGTTCCATGATGCCCCCCTGAGCCGTAAAACCAGCAAGTTTTGATTAGGGATTTTCAAAAGGGGAGGGAGTGTACGAATAGGGTATGGGTCACAGAGATCACGCGCTTCACAAGGTAACAGAATATCACAAGGCAAATGGAGGCAGGGCGAGATCACAGGACCACAGGACCGGGGCGAAATTAATATTGCTAATGAAGTTTCGGGCATGCTTTGTCATTGATAACATCTTATCAGGAGACAGGGTTTGAGAGCAGACAACCGGTCTGACCAAAATTTATTAGGCGGGAACGTCCTAATAAGCCTGGGAGCACTATGGGAGACCAGGGCTTATTTCATCCCTACAGCTTTGACCATAAAAGACGGCCGCCCCCCGAAGCGGCTATTTCAGAGGCCTACCCTCAGGGACGCATTCTCTTTCTCAGGGATGTTCCTTGCTGAGAAAAATAATTTAGCGATATTTCTCCCATTTGCTTTTGAAGGAAGAGAAATATGGCTTTGTTCTGCCCGGCTCACCAGCAGTCAGTTTAAGGTTATCTCTCTCGTTCCCTGAACATTGCTATTATTCTGTTCTTTTTTCAAGGTGCCCAGATTTCATATTGTTTAAACACACATGCTCTACAAACAATTTGTGCAGTTAACGCAATCATCACAGGGTCCAGAGGCGACATACATCCTCCTCAGTTTATGAAGATGATGGGATTAAGAGATTAAAGACAGGCATAGGAAATCACAAGGGTATTGACTGGGGAAGTGATAAGTGTCCATGAAATCTTCACAATTTATGTTCAGAGATTGCAGTAAAGACAGGTGTAAGAAATTATAAAAGTATTAATTTGGGGAACTAATAAATGTCCATGAAATCTTCACAATTTATGTTATTCTGTCATGGCTTCAGCCAGTCCCTCCGTTCGGGGTTCCTGACTTCCCGCAACGTTTTTTGTAGACAATGGGGTTTTGCCATCTTTCCCAGGCTGGTCTTGAACTCCTGGACTCAAGAAATCTGCCCCCCTCAGCCTCCCAGAGAAGCCACTGTGCCCAGCCCTGAGTGGTGTTTTTAAAAGACAACTGGTGGCCAGGTGCGGTGGCTCACACCTGTAACCCCAGTACTTTGGGAGGCTGAGGCAGGTGGATCACCTGAGGTCAGGAGTTGGAGAGCAGCCTGGCCAACGTGGCCAAACCCCGTCTCTGCTAAAAATATAAAAGTTAGCCAGGTGTGGTGGCATACACCTGTAATCCCAGCTACTGGGGAGGCTGAGGCAGGGGAATTGCCTGAACCTGGGAGGCGGAGGTTGCAGTGAGACAAGATTGCACCACTACGCTCCAGCCTGGGCAACAGAGCAAGACTCCATTTCAAAAAAAAAAAAGGCCGGGCATGGTGGCAGGCACCTGTAATCCCAGCTACTCAGGAGGCTAAGGCAGGAGAATCACTTGAACTGGGCAGCAAAGGTTGCAGTGAGCCAAGATTGCACCACTGCACTCCAGCCTGGGTGACAGAGCAAGACTGTTTTCAAAAAAAAAGGTGAATTTAAATCTCAATGGTGATACTAATAACAGTTCTAACACTCACAGCTAGAAAGTCACATACCTACTTGGATTTTCTGTTACAGTCCTAAACCATGTATCACCTATTTGCTCCAGAAAATATGGTCACCATAACTTTCTTGGCTCCAGATGAAATAACTCTCAGTGACTACAGTGATGTTACCATTCATGAACGATAAAGGTGTGAGAATGAATGGACGCAGGAAAATGGTGGCTGTCAGTGATAAAGATATATTCTTTAGGATATAAGAGTCTGGATTAAGGTCTTTGGTGAATCCAATAGGTTTTAAGTTATATCTAAGCAAAACCTTCTGGGTTTGTTGAGACGAACTATCAAAGGCAGGGGAGGAGCTAGTGGAGGCCTTTAAATACAGTTTAGTCCAGCCAGGCACGGCAGCTCATGCCTATAACCCCAACACTTTGAGAAGCTAAGGTGAGAGGACTGCTTGAATCTAGGAGTTTGAGACCAGCCTGGGAAACATAGTGAGACCCTGCCTCTACAAAAAATAAAAACATTAGTTGGGCATGGTGGCATGGGCCCAGTCTACCCTGGATGCTGAGGCCAGAGGATTGTTTGAGCCCAGGAGTTCAAGCTTACAGTAAGCTATGATTGTGCCACTGCACTCCAGCCTGGATGACAGAGACCCTATCTCTAAAAATAAATACATAAACAAGGATGAAGATCTTTATGATGATCCACTTGATGAATAGTAAATATATTTTCCTTATAATTTTCTTAATTTATTGTAAGAATACAATACATATACACAATATGTGTCAGTTGACCGTTTGTTATCGGTAAGGCCTCTGGTCAACAGGAGGCTTTTAGTTTTGGGGGAGTTAAAAGCTATATGTGGATTTTCGACTGCTCAAAGGGATGGGAGCCCCTAATCACCAGGTGTTGTTCACAGGTTAACTGTATTTTTTTTCTTTTTTTTTTTTTTGGAGACAAGGTCTGGCACTATCACCCAGGCTGGGGGGCAGTGGTGCAATCTCAGCTTACTGCAGCCTCCACCTCCTGGGCATGAGTTATCCTCCCACCTCAGCCTCCTGAGTAGCTGGGACTACAGGTGCATGCCATCACACTTGGCTAATTTTTGTATTTTTTGTAGAGACTGATTCTCGCCATGTTGCCCAGGCTGATCTCAAACTGGTGAGCTCAGGCCATCCTCCCACCTCAGCCTCCCAAAGTGCTAAGATTACACGTGTGAGCCACTGCACCCAGCCAATTGTATTTTTTAAGAATCAAGGCTGAGGCCGGGCATGGTGGCTTATGCCTGTAATCCCAGCACTTTGGGAGGCCGAGGCGGGTGGATCACGAGGTCAGGAGTTCGAGACTAGCCTTGCCCACATGGTGAAACCCCATCTCTTACTTAAAAATGCAAAATTAGCTGGGTGTGGTGGTGCACGCCTGTAATCCCAGCTACTCAGGAGGCTGAGGCAGGAGAATCACTTGAACCTAGGAGGCGGAGGTTGCAGTGAGCCAAGATTGCGTCATTGCACTCCAGCCTGGGCAACAGAGTGAGACTTCGTCTCAAAAAAAAAAAAAAGAATCAAGGCTGTAGTGTCAACTTAACTGAGTTTCAAATATCAACTCCATCTCATAGTACCTTTGTGACCTTGGATAAGTTACATAGATTCTCTCTGCTTGTCTCCTCTGAAAGTGTGGGTAAGCCCTACCTTGTGAGGCTGTCTGAAAGACAAGATAATCCATGGAGGAGCATTTAGCACAGCCTGACATGTGGTATTAGGTTGAACCACGTGAAATAGGTCCTCAAAAATACTAAATGTACTAGGCGTTTGTCCTGCCAGGGTACCTGTGTACCTGAAGCACACACACACGGAAAAAGTGAAAAGCAAGTATTCTCTTAATTGGATAGCTGAAGATTTATTGAACACTTAATGGGTGGAATGAATTTGTATTAAGGGCATCCCATCTCTAATTTCAGGAGAGAATCTATCTCTTGAGCTGCCTGATAATTCGGTGCCTTCCTCACAAGAGCTCTTCCAAGAGTTCACTTCACAAATGTGTACTGAGTTCCCACTCTGTTAACCAGAATGGTTCCAGCGATGTCTGCAGGAAAGAACGTCTGCTTGGAGTTCAGAGGGTACTGGAGGGAGGAAGCACAGTTGGAGCTAGACGCTTTCTTCAGAAGCTTACCTGTAAAGGGCAAGAGAGGTGATGGCAGTTGGAAGGAGATGTAGGAGCCAGTGTTTTTTCCTTTTCTCTTTTAGTTGGGAAAGATGTCAGTGTACTTGTAGGCTGTTAGGAATGAACCAATAGAGAGAGAAAAGATAGATCCGGGGGGCAGGGGAGGTGTAATTAATTGCAGGAGTCAAGACCAAATGGGTGGGGGGAACACAGAACCAGCCAGAGCTTGGGAGGAGGTGACTTTAAATATGAGGCTGGGCCGGGCACAGTGGTTCCCGCCTGTAATCCCAGTGAGGTGAAAGGACGGCTTCAGCCCAGGAGTTCGAGACCAGGTTGGTAAGATGCAGTCTAAAAAAATAAGCCAGGCACTGGTGGCTCACACCTGTAATCCCAGCACTTTGGGAGGCCAAAGCAGGTGTATCACTTGAGGTCAGGAGTTCAAGACCAGCCTGGCCAACATGGTGAAACCCCATCTCTACTAAAAATACAAAAAAAAAAAAAATTAGCCGGGCATTGGGGCACACGCCTGTAATCCCAACTACTTGAACGCAGGAAGCGGAGGTTGCAGTGAGCTAAGATTGCACCACTGCACTCCAGCCTGGGCAGCAGAGTGAGACTCTGTCTCAAAAAAAAAAATAAAATAAACAGGGCAGGCACGGTGGCTCTGCCTGTAATCCCAGCACTCTGGGAGGTCAAGGCGGGAGGATCACAAGGTCAGGAGTTCGAGACCAGCCTGGCCAATATGGTGAAACCCCGTTTCTACTAAAAATACAAAAAAAATTAGCCGAGCGTGTTGGTGCATGCCTGTAATCCCAGCTACTTGGGAGGCTGAGGCAAGAGAATTCCTTGAACCCGGGAGGCGGGAGGTTGCAGTGAGCTGAGATTGCGCCACTGCACTCCAGGCTGGGCAACAGAGCGAGACTCCGTCTCAAAAAAAATAAAAATAGGCTGCACGCTGATGACTCGTATCTGTAATCCCAGCACTTTGGGAGAGCAACAGAGTGAAACTTTGTCTCAAAAACATGTTTTTTTTGTTTGTTTGTGACAAGGTCTCACTCTGTTGCCCAGGCTGGAATGCAGTGGGTTCGATCTCGGGTCACTGTAACCTCCACCTCCCGGGCTCAAACCTCAGCCTCCCGAGTAGCTGGGATTACAGGCGTGTGCCACCAGGCCCGACTAATTTTTGTATTTTTAGTAGAGACGGGGTTTCGCCATGTTGGCCAGGCTGGTCTCCAACTCCCGACCTCAGGTGATCCACCCGCCTCGGCCTCCTAAAGTGTTGGGATTACAGGTGTGAGTCACCGCACCCAGCCTCAAAAACATAACTTTAAAAAGAAATTTTTGAGACAGGGTTTCACCCTGTCACTCCGGCTGGAGTGCAGTGGAGCCTCCACCTCCTCGGCTCAAGCAACCATCCCACCTTAGCCTCCCGAGCAGCTGGGACTACTGATGTGCGCCACTACGCCCGGTAATCCCGGTGTTTTTTTTGTTTGTTTGTTTTAAATTTTTTTAAAAAACACGAGGATAAGTGGGGCTCGTGGCCTCGCCTGGGGTCCCAGCTACTTCGCAGGCTAAGGTGGGAGGATCGCTTGAGCTCAAGAGTTCGAAACCAGATTAGGCAAACCTCGTGTCAAAAATATATGTGATAATCAGGTCCTCCAGGCCGCACCCTAGATCACAGGGTTATTGGGATGATACAATATGAGGTAAAAGAACGCGAAATTCACGCCAGAGCGCTCGGAAGTGCCACCCTAATCGCAGGCGCCCCATCCCAATCGCAGACTCCCCACACTATAAGCAGGCGCCCCGCCCGCCGCTTCGACCTGGCGCATGCGTGGTGCGCACGCGTCCCGTCGCGTCGGCCGAGAAGCTCTCGCGAGACGAGCTGTGCAGGCTGAAAAAATGGCGCCACCCAGTACCCGGGAGCCCAGGGTCCTGTCGGCGACCAGCGCGTCCAAATCCGACGAAGAGATGGTGCTGCCAGGCTTCCCGGACGCCGACAGCTTTGTGAAGGTGAGTTCGCGGGGCCTCGGGGGTGCCAGGAGTCGCCCGCGGCCGCCGGAAGCCGACCCGGGCCCTCTGGGCAGCCAATGCCCGCCCGCCGTAGTGGAGCCCGAGCGAGGGTCGCGGGGCCCCTGTCCGCCCTGGGCGCAGACTCTCCTGCACTCTCCGGGGATGGGGCCTCGGAAACGGACACTGAGGGGCGTCCCGCTTGCGAGCTTAAGTCCATGTAGGCCCAAATGTGGAAAGCCGTCTCGCATCCTGGGAAAGGCTTGCTTGCCACCCAGACGTCCCTAGCCCTTGCGACGTCGCGCTCGCCACGCCCTAGCCACCCGACCAGCTTTCCTCAGGTGCTCGGCTGCTTCGCGCTTCCCACACTTGCCTGGAGTTGTCTCCTCCCGCGGCCAGGATGGCCCTTCTCTTCCTCTGTTTCTGAAGTCCGGTCCTACATAATTTTTAACCCTGATTTAAATGTCATCTGTTAAAGCCCCATTGCACATTTATTAGTAACTCCTGGAAGGTACACAGAGCGTTCACTTAAGATCTTTGTATAACTTAGCTTAAATATGAGCAAACGTACAACTAGGCTTAAGGTGTGCATAGCTCTTACAAAGCCATGAAACTAAAATAATTTGTAAATTAACCCTATAAATTTACAGAAATTCCACTAACGTTGTATCTTATCTAATTTGCTGTTAGCTAATGCTATTGATTCATTAACATGGCTCTCAATAGTTCCTGGACCACTAACTGTGGTCCTGGTTGTGTGGCGGTCATGCTCATAAGCTACTGGTCCCCTCTGTGACTTAATTTCCCACCTCCTTTCTCTGCTTTTTTCTTGGGAAATGTTTATTCACACAACTCACAATGACGTTATTTGGCCTTCACATGATCAGCCATCATTTATGTCACTTCACGGTTTTTTTTCGTTACCTCACAACAGTTAAAATAGAGAACCTTGACACTAACTGAACAATAAACACAAATCCAGTTTTAGATAGTAGCTGTTATAAATTTGTCGTCCAAGGATCTAGGATAAGCTTGTATTGTTTTTAGATGCTCATCCGGATGAAAACACAAAAACAAATTCCTGTAGAAAGCTCTTGGATCTGAACCTGAGTCATAATAGTTACACTTATGTGCCAAGAACTGTCCTAAGTGCTTTTATTAGCTTATTCATTCTATCCTCACAAAAACTCTGTGGTGCAGGCCCTTTTTATTTTTCCTGTTTTTCAGAGGAGAACACTAAAGTCCAAATATAGCAATCACTTGTCCAAGATCTCAGTTAATACGTAGAATCAGTCAAGATTCAACCCCAGGTTTTTGTGAATATTAGTCAGATTATATACGTATGTGTTTGTTCTGTCTCTCAACTCTCCCAAGAATATAAGCTCCAAACTTGGTTTCCTGTTCACTATTGTATTCTCAGGGCCTAGATTAGATTGGGGTTTGGCACTAAATGAGTACTTTTTTGATGGATGAAGAGTAGATACCTTGTATACGATAGATCAAAAAAATGACATATCAAATGAATGGGGATCCATGTGTAAACATGCCATCTTTTCTTGTTTTTGACAGTTTGCTCTTGGGTCCGTGGTGGCAGTCACCAAGGCATCTGGGGGCCTACCACAGTTTGGCGATGAGTATGATTTTTACCGAAGTTTTCCTGGCTTCCAAGCATTTTGCGAAACACAGGGAGACAGGTTGCTTCAGTGGTAAGTACTGTATTTTGTTTTCTTGTGTTAGTGAAAAGAAATGAAAACAAAGAGGTAGATAAATTTTTCCTGAAATTTATTTTTCGTTAAACATTTTCTGTGGTATGAAGAGCTATAAAATGTGAAAATTGAAGCAATGGATTTTGATTAGGGACATATTACTTGGTATATTTTTAGTTTAGCCTTTAAAAAATGTATTGACTTTTGTACTGAAAAAATATATTGATTTTTGTACAAATCTTTTTTAATTAAATGGGACGTGAACACTTAGAGCCAAGATTCTTTTTTTTTTCTTTTTGAGACAGAGTCTCGCTCTATTGCCCAGGCTGGAGTGCAGTGGCGCGATCTCGGCTCACTGCAAGCTCCGCCTCCCAGGTTCACGCTATTCTCCTGCCTCAGCCTCCTGAGTAGCTGGGACTACAGGCGCCCGCCAACACGCCCGGCTAATTTTTTGTATTTTTAGTACAGACAGGGTTTCACCATGTTAGCCAGGATGGTCTCGATCTCCTGACCTCGTGATCCACCCGCCTCGGCCTCCCAAAGTGCTAGGATTGCAGGCGTGAGCCACCGCACCTGGCCAGATCCAAGATTCTTTCCCACAACTTGTAGAGTAGCAGGTATTTCTTTTTTTATTTATTTTTATTTTTTTTGAGATGGAGTCTCGCTTCATCACCCAGGCTGGAGTGCATTGGCTCAATCTCGGCTCACTGCAACCTGCGCCTCCCAGGTTCAAGCGATTCACCTGCCTCAGCCTCCCGAGTAGCTGGGATTACAGGTGTACACCACCACGACCAGCTTTTTTTTTTGGCGGGGGGGGACGGAGTCTTGCTCTGTCGTCCAGGCTGAAGTGCAGTGGCGTGATCTCGGCTCACTGCAACCTCCACCTCCCAAGATCAAGCGATTCTTGTGCCTCAGCCTCCCCAGTAGCTGGGATAACAGGCATGTACCACCATTCCCGGCTAATTTTTGTATTTTTAGTAGAAGTTTCACCATGTTGGCCAGGCTGGTCTCAAACTCCTGACCTTGTGATCCACCCACCTCGGCCTCCCATAGTGTTGGGATTACAGGTATAAGCCACTGCGCCTAGCCAGTTTTTTGTATTTTTAGTAGAGATGGGGTTTCACCATGTTGGCCAGGCTGGTCTCGAAGTCCTGACCACTCCTGAAGTGCTATGATTACAGGTGTGAGCCACTGCGCCCGGCTAGGGTGCAAGTTTTATTGGTTTCATCAAAAAGTATTGGGGGCCAGACATGGCGGCTCATGCCTGTAATCCTAGTGCTTTGGGAGGCCGAGGCAGAAGGATCGCTTGAGCCCAGGAGTTCAAGACCAGCCTGGGCAACATAGGGAGACTCCATCCCTACAAAAAATTTTTAAAGTAGCTGGTCCCAGGTCACAGCTACTTGGGAGGCTGAGCTGGGAGTATCACTTGAGCCCAGGAGTTCGAGGCTACAGGGAGCTGTGATTGTACTGCTGCATTCCAGCCTGGGTAACAGAGCAAGACCCTGTCTCTTTAAAAAAAAAAAAAAAAAAAAAAAGGAAAGAAAGAAAGAAAAAGGCTGGGCTCATGGCTCACACCTGTAATCCCAGAACTTTGGGAGGCCGAGGCAGGTGGATCACTTCAGGTCAAGAGTTCGAGACCAGCCTGGCCAACGTGGTGAAACGTCATCTTTACTAAAAATACAAAAATTAGCCAGACCTGGTGGCATGTGCCTATAATCCCAGCTACTCAGGAGGCTGAGGCACGAGAATCACTTGAATCCGGGAGGTGGAGGCAGGCAGATCACTTCAGGTCAGGAGTTCGAGACCAGCCTGGCCAACATGGCGAAACCTCGTCTTTACTAAAAATACAAAAATTAACTGGACCTGGTGGCATGTGCCTGTAATCCCAGCTACTCAGGAGGCTGAGACACGAGAATCGCTTGAACCCAGGAGGTTGAGGTTGCAGAGAGCCAAGATCATGCCACTGAACTCCAGCCTGGGCAACAGAGCAAGACTGTCTCAAAAAAAAAAAAAAAGGATGTGTTGGGAACAGTCTGAGCCACATCATTTGAACATTCTCTCTCACAGAATGTAAACAAATGAAATAAAAATCTACAAGCTAACCTTGGTTTTCCTTTCCTTAGCATGAGCAGAGTAATGCAGTACCATGGGTGTCGCAGCAACATTAAGGATCGAAGTAAAGTGACTGAGTTGGACGACAAGTTTGATTTACTAGTTGATGCCAATGATGTAATTCTGGAGAGAGTGGTGAGTATTTTCCCTTACTCTTTATTTTGTTTTGTTTTGTTTTTGAGACGGAGTCTCGCTCTGTCGCCCAGGCTGGAGTGCAGTGATGCGATCTCGGCTCACTGCAAGCTCTGCCTCCCCGGTTCACAACACTCTCCTGCCTCAGCCTCCCGAGTAGCTGGGACTACAGGCGCCCGCCACCACACCCGGCTAATTTTTTTGTATTTTTAGTAGAGACAGGGTTTCACTGTGTTAGCCAGGATGGTCTCGATCTCGTGACCTTGTGATCTGCCCACCTCAGCCTCCCAGAATGCTGGGATTACAGGCGTGAGCCACCACACCCGGCCTTCCCTTACTCTTATGGTAAAAAACAAAGAGCTTTGTATTATTAAAATATACGGATAGACAGAGCAACCCAGGCACCCTAGAAAATGAAAAGGAAATAAGCTTAACATTTCTTATAATAACATTCCCTTCTGATAGTTGGTATTTTTTTTCTAAAAAATAATTACAGTTGTCTTAAAAATATTACTGCCCCATGGAAGCTTCTTTTTTTTTTTTGAGACGGAGTCTTGCTCGGTCACCCAGGCTGGAGTGCAGTGGGGCGATGTCGGTTCACTGCAACCTCCACCTCCCAGGTTCACTGCAACCTCCACCTCCCAGCTTCAAGCGATTCTCCTGCCTCAGCCTCCGGAGTAGCTGGGATTACAGGCACCCACCACTATTCCTGGCTAATTTTTGTATTTTTAGTAGAGACATTGTTTCGTCATATTAGCCAGGCTGGTCTCAAACTCCTGACTTCAAGTGATCTGCCTGTCTTGGCCTCCCAAAGTGCTGGGATTACAGGCGTGAGCCACCTCACCGAGCCTGAAAGGCTGTTTTTAGAGTGCCTTATTCTAGCCAGGTGTGGTGGCTCACACCTACAATCCCAGAACTTTGGGAGGCCAAGGCAGGCGGATCACCTGAGGACAGGAGTTCGAGACCAGCCTGACCAACATGGTGAAACCCCGTCTCTATTAAAATATAAAAACTAGCCGGGCCATGGTGGCACACACCTGTCATTCCAGCTATTCGGGAGGCTGAGGCAGGAGAATCGCTGGAACCCAGGAGGCCGAGGTTGCAGTGAGCCAAGATCATGCCACTGCACTCCAGCCTGGATGACAGAGTGAGACTCTGTCTCAAAAACAAAAAAAGGTGGCCTGGCATGGTGGCTTACGCCTGTAATCCCAGCACTTTGGGAGGCCGAGGTGGGTGGATCACCTACCTGAGGTCAGGGGTTCAGGACCAGCCTGGCCGACATGGTAAAACCCCGTCTCTACTAAAAATACAAAAAATTAGCTGAGTGTTGCGGTGGGCACTTGTAATCCCAGCTACTCGGGAGGCTGAAGCAGGAGAATCGCTTGAACCCATGAGGCAGAGGTTACAGTGAGCCAAGATTGCACCATCGCATTCCAGCCTGGGCATCAAGAGTGAAACTCCGTCTCAAAAAAAAAAAAAAGAAAAAAAGTTAAAGTGCCTTATTCTGGCCAGGTTCAGTGGCTCACTCCTGTAATCCTAGCACTATAGGAGGCCAAGGTAAGAGGATTGCTTGAGCTCAGGAGTTCCAGAACCAGCCTGGGCAACATAGTGAGATCTTGTCTTTATTTAAAATTAATAAATAAATAAAGTGCCTTATTCTGAATCTACCTTCCAGATCTGCAAATTCCGTTTTTATTTTTTTGGATACTGAAGTCTTGCTCTGTCACCCAGGCTGGAGTGCAGTGGTGCAACCATAGCTCACTGCAACCTTGAACTCTTGGGCTCAAGCGATCCTCCCACCACAGCCTCCCAAGTAGCTGGGACTGCAGGTGTGCACCACCACGTCTGGCTAAATTTTTTTTTTTATTTTATAGAGACAGTGTCTTGCTGTGTTGCCCAGGCTGGTCTTGAACTCCTCAAACAATCCTGGCCTCAAACAATCCCCCCCCACCTCAGCCTCCTTAGTCACTAGGATTACAGGCATGAGCCACCATGCCTGACAAGATTTGCAAATTCTATTTGTATTGCAAGAGAAGAGGCATTTATATCCCCCAACCAAAATTTAGTTTATTTGTACTGTTACTCAAAATCTACTTAACCCCCCAGCTCACAGGATTGGAAGGAGATGTGTATTATTCTGTCTTGCTTACTATCTATTTATGCCTAATTCTATGGCAGAACATTATTTTCACAGAAATACATAGAGATCGTGGAAAACAAATCTAACCTCAACCATCTGACAGTCCTGAAAATATTTAAATCATGCCTTCCTGTCCCATGAAGTCATCTCTTACCTTGTCTAAATGCCCACAAATCTTGCAGCAGTTTCTGGTATATTGTGATTTCCAGTCCTGCCATAATCCTATGTATCACCTGGTTGTGCCTCTGTTAGTAGTGCCCAAGCTGATATTTCACATCTGCTTTAAAGTGCAAAATAGATGAGGACTCCCTGCAGTCTCATTCTAAATAGTATACTTGTATGTTTAATGTATGCAGTCCAGGGACTGCATTACACTGTTAAATTATATTAGAATTTTCAGCCCAATTCAGAGCTTTAAAGAGTCAATCGAATATTGGGCGTGGGTAATTACTGTCCTACCTGCCTTTGAGCAAATAATGCATTAATTACTTGGCATGACATACTAATCACCTTTATTGATCAACTTTGTAAAATTTTTATTTATTTTTTTATTGACAAAAATTGTATAGGTGATCCTTCATTTACAATTGGTTATGTCTCAATAAACCTATATTATAAATCAAAAATGCATTTAATACACCTTACTTACCAAATAACATAACTGAACCTGCTTTAAATGTGCTCAGGAAACTTCCATTAGTCTACAGTTGGGCAAAATCTTACACAAAGCCTATTTTTATAATACAGTGTTGAATATTCATCTCATGTAATTCAAGTAGCGTTGAATACACTTCTGAAAGTGAAAAACAGGTTGTGGCCGGGCACAGTAGCTCATGCCTGTAATCCTAGCACTTTGGGAGGCCAAGGCAGGTGGATCACTTGAGGTCAGGAATTCAAGACCAGCTTGGTCAACATAGTGAAACCCCATCTCTACTAAAAAATACAAAAATTAGCTGGGCGTGGTGGCGTGCGCCTGTAGTCCCAGATACTCGGGAGGCTGAGGCACGAGAATTGCTTGAACCCAGGAGGCGAAGACTGCAGCAAGCTGAGATTGGACCACTGCACTCCAGCCTGGGCAACAGAGTGAGACTCCCTCTCAAAAAAAAAAAGAAAAACAGGGCCAGGCGCAGTGGCTTACACCTGTAATCCTAGCACATTGGGAGGCCGAGGCAGGCAGATCACAAGGTCAAGAGATTGAGACCATCCTGGCCAACATGGTGAAACCCTGTCTCTACTAAAAATACAAAAATTAGCTGGGCGTGGTGGTGCATGCCTGTAGTCCCAACTACTTGGGAGGCTGAGGCAGGAGAATCGCTTGAACCTGGGAGGCAGGTTGCAGTGAGCTGAGATTGTGCCATTACACTCCAGCCTGGCAACAGAGCAAGACTCTGTCTCAAAAAAAAAAAAAAAAAGAGAAAAGAAAAACAGGTTGTAAGTGTACTTGAAATATGGACTCTACTAAATGCAAATCACTTTCACACCATTGTAAACTCAAAAAATTATAAGTCAAACTGTCATACATTGGGGACCATCTATATATTTATCACATACAACATGATGTTTTGATACATACATTGATCTGTTCTTATATATGTATATTTTCTTACACAAATGTCTCTGAATACATCTCTTTAAAATGTTAGGTAATTAGGCCGGGCGCGGTGGCTCACGCCTATAATCCCAGCATTTTGGGAGGCTCAGGCGGGCGGATCACTTGAGGTCAGGAGTTCGAGACCAGCCTGGCCAACTGGGTGAAACCCCATCTCTACTAAAAATACAAAAATTAGCCAGGTGTGGTGGTGCACACCCGTAATCCCAGCTACTCGGGAGGCTGAGGCAGGAGAATCGCTTGAACCCTGGAGGGAGAGGTTGCAGTGAGCCCAATTCAGAACTGTAAAGAGTTGCAGTGAGCCGAGATCGTGCCACTGCACTCCAGCCTGGGCGACAGAGTGATACTCCGTGTTAAATAAATAAAATGTTAGGTAGTTAACTCTGCTAACCTCAAAAGGAAAAATGCTTAACCAGTACCTCTTCTACTCTTAGGGTATTTTACTGGATGAAGCCTCAGGTGTAAACAAGAATCAACAGCCTGTCCTCCCTGCCGGCTTGCAGGTCCCCAAAACGGTAGTGTCCAGCTGGAACCGTAAGGTGAGGGCTTTTCAGATTAACTAGAGCTCTTGATGTCAGCTTCATAATAGAGATTTTGCTCATTCTAACATGCATTTCTGTTCTAATTTATTAGAGAACTGGCCACTGTCTCCTTTAGTTTGTTCTCATAAACACACACAACCTAATTACACCCTCCTCTCCTCTTTCTGGAGATCTCCACATGCACATACCTTCTTGAATGAATGGCCTTTGCGATGTTCTTGTTTCCTCGGAAGTCATAAATTGGAATTTACTTTTCTAATTCATTAAGTTGCTGTGTTATAAAGTATTTGTATTTGTTGATCATAGGCAGCAGAATATGGCAAAAAAGCAAAATCTGAAACTTTCCGGCTGCTTCATGCAAAAAATATCATCCGACCTCAGCTCAAGTTTCGAGAGAAGATTGACAATTCCAACACACCATTTCTTCCTAAAATCTTCATCAAACCCAATGCTCAGAAACCTCTCCCTCAAGGTAAATAGTGCATACTTTGCCTGTGTTTGAGTCTCACTTTATTTGACGCAAAAACCAGGAAGGGTGTACAGGTCTCTCTTCAACCCTCCTTTGTTCAAAGGCAGCCCAGTTCAGCTATTCCAGAGGCTGAAGTGGGAGGATCACTTGAGCCTAGGAAGTCAAGGCTACAGTGAGCTGTGATTGTGCCACCACGCTTCAGCCTGGGGGACAGAACATGACCCTGTCTCAAAAAAAAAAGCCAAAAAACAAAGGGAACCAGTTTACCCCTGTGTAACTAGAAAAGACATGAATGTGCTAATGATGTTTTTGTTACTGCTTGGATCCCAAGCTCTCTCTAAGGAAAGGCGGGAACGCCCACAGGATCGTCCTGAGGACTTGGACGTCCCCCCTGCACTGGCTGATTTCATCCATCAGCAGAGAACCCAGCAGGTTGAGCAAGACATGTAAGTGTTTGCCTGTGTCTGACCTTCTGCCGTGAGTACTTACCTTTTTGCCACATTTTCACAGTTTCACTTTTGTGGAGTATATACATGAAAACAATCTGAGGAGCAGTGATTTCCTCCTTACCCCAACCTGGGCCTTAGCAATAAAACCTGCTGTTTGTGTTCACGAAGGGCCTGCACAGCATTGCCTCATGTAAACCTCACTGCAGTCCTGAGAAGTAGCAGTTGCTCTCATTCCCATTGTATAGATGTAAAACACGAAGGCTGGGTGCAGTGGCTCACGCCTGTAATCCCAGCACTTTGGGAGGCTGAGACTGGTGGATCACCTGAGGTGAGGAGTTCCAGACCAGCCTGGCCAACATGGTGAAACCCCATCTCTACTGAAAATACAAAAATTAGCCAGGCGAGGTGGTGTGTGCCTGTAATCCCAGCTACTCGGGAGGCTGAGGCAGGAGAATCGCTTGAACCTGGGAGGTGGAGGTTGCAGTGAGCCGAGATGGCATCACTGCACTCCAGCCTGAGTGACAGAGTAAGACTCCATCGCAAAAAAAAAAAAAGATGTAAAAGCGAAATTAGAGATGCAGACTTCTTGTAGAGTTGGAACTTCTTTGAGACAGGGTCTTGCTCTGTCGCCCAGACTGGAGTGTGGTGGCATGAACACAGCTCACTACAGCCTTTACCTCCTGGGTTCAAGTGATCCTCCTGCCTCTGCCTCCCAAGTAGCTGTGACCACAGGCGTGAGCCATCACGCACAGCTAATTTTTGTATTTTCTATATGCCCAGTCTCGTCTTGAATTTCTGGCCTCAGCAGTCCTCCCAACCTGCCCTCCCAAAGGGTTGGGATTACAGGCATGAACCACTGTGCCTGGCCAGAGCTGGCCCATGTTTTCTTTCTTTCTTTTTTTTTTTTTTTTTTTTGAGATGGGGTTTCGCTCTTGTTGCTCAGGCTGGAGTACAATGGTGCAATCTCAGCCGACTGCAACCTCTGCCTCCTGAGTTCAAATGATTCTCCTGCCTCAGCCTCCCAAGTAGCTGGGATTATTATAGGCATGTGCCACCACCACACCTGGCTAATTTTGTATCTTTTTTTTTTTTTAGTAGAGACAGGGTTTCATCATGTTGGTCAGGCTGGTCTCGAACTCCTGACTTCAGGTGATCCACCCTCCTTGGCCTCCCAAAGTGCTGGGATTACAGGCCCGAGCCACCGCACCCAGCCCCATGTTTTCTTAAATTTGTCTTTCCTCCATACTATACTGCTCTGCCTTTCTTATTAGGATTCAAATACTAGGTAAGGCTCACTTTTTTTTTTTTTTTAGTTTTGCTCTGTCACCCAGGCTGGGTGCCATAGTGCAATCATAGCTCACTGTAGCCTTGACCCCTGGGGCTCAAGCAATCCCCCTGCCTCAGCCTCCCTAGTAGCTGGGACTACAGGCACACATCACTGTACCTGGCTTGTTTTTTAATTTTAGTTTTTATTTTTGTAAACACAGGGTCTTTCTGTGTTGCCCAGGCTGGCCTGAAACTCCTGGCCTCAAGCAGTCCTCCTGCCTCGACTTTCCAGAGTTCTGGGATTACAGGCATGAGCCACCATGCTCAGCCCAAGGCTCATTTATGAATTTAGTAAAGAAAAGGCATTTTTTACTGGCAGTATAAGCATCTTGGAAAAACTTCACTTAAAATAGACCAATGGACTTTGCCTTTAGTATAATGCAAAAAGGTGATAAAAATTTGGTTAGTGTTGGCCTTTTCCTCACATAGAGCCAGAGTCTGTCTGGGCATTCATGGCTTTAGCCCCAGCTCTGCAATGTGAGGCCACAGGCTAAGTGCTGGAGAAATAAAGGCCATGAACGGCAGCCCTGCCCTCCTGGGCTACCGTGATCCTCGTGGAACACACCACAAGTTGAGGATTTTTATACAGATTTCTTAGGATCAGAAAAAATATAACATTAAGCTCGTGGCCAACTGAAATATTTGCTTCATCCTTACTTTACAGATTTGTTATTTCAAACTGCAAGAATTACATATTTCTCATTTTGGTATTATCCACAACATCAACCATACAGTACTTTGCAAATAAGTACTCAAATCTTTATAAAGCTGCTTGGGTCTCCAGCTCGCTAAAGAAATTAATAGACTTAATTATCATATTTTAAGAGTGAGCAGATATCATCTGATTTATGATTTGTACTTGAATTACTGAAATAATGAAGCTCTTTATAAAGGGAAGATATTTTCACAGTGGACTTTTCTCATTTGTTTTTACAGATTGGATAAGAGGCATTATTTTTCCCTTGAATCATGGAATTAATCAGAATGATTTCTCTTTTTGTTTTATTTACTCAGGTTTGCACATCCTTATCAATATGAATTAAATCACTTTACCCCACCAGATTCAGTGCTTCAAAAGCCACAACCCCAGGTTAGTACCCAGCCTTAGTTTAAAGGTGCCATGTAGTAGCCCAAGAGGAATCAAATAAGTAGATTCATTGATGCAATTTTGACTTTCCTTGAAGATCTTTAAGGTAGAAGTTAGTTTTGGGTCATTTCTCAAACTCGTAGTTCACTTTGTACTTTACTGGGGGATGGTTTCTATATCTCTCCCTTTTTCTTACTATTCTCTTGATCCAGTTAT
This sequence comes from Pongo abelii, assembly GCF_028885655.2. NCBI lineage: Eukaryota > Metazoa > Chordata > Mammalia > Primates > Hominidae > Pongo > Pongo abelii. The sequence goes on from NC_071985.2 coordinate 223,135,901, forward strand.
ATAGACCTATAGAAGAGACACCATGCCATTTCATTTCCTCCCTGGATGAACTCGTGGAACTCAGCGAAAAGCTCTTGAATTGTCAGGAATTTGCAGTCGACTTGGAGGTATCTTATAAATGACCCTGGGTAAAATTTTTACATTTTCTGTGAGTTCACCTATTGGAGAAGTATAAAATTGATACTAATTGTAATTTTTTTTGGTAAAAAATTAATCATATAACTTAGCTTTGTAGCTGACTTTTCAAAATCAGTAAAGGAAAGTCTAAAATCTTTGTTTTTCCTCTTCTCCCCTCCTTCCGTGGGGTTTAGCACCACTCTTACAGGAGCTTCCTGGGACTGACCTGCCTGATGCAAATTTCCACTCGGACGGAAGACTTCATCATTGACACCCTCGAGCTTCGAAGTGACATGTACATTCTCAATGAGAGCCTCACAGACCCAGCCATCGTTAAGGTCAGCCAGCCTTTTGTAACTCATGCATGTGAGCTCATACAAGATTTTTAGTGCTTTTCAGTGTACTATTTCATTATTTCAACCTAGACCCAGTCAAGTTGGGAGGAATCATGTCATTTCCTAACTAGGGTACTGTGCTAAATGGCTTTTGTTTCTAAATCCCTGTTAGAACAGCTAAGACTTAGCTTGTTACCACCCAGAAAAATGTTAAATCATTTTAATGATTACTGCAGTGAGCCCCAGCCATCAAGATTGTTTGGACTTAATGACTGTACTGAAGCTACTAGAGCTGCTTTCATGTGTCTCCTTGGTTGATAACAGTTTCAGACTTCAAGCTTATGGAATCAGGAGTGTGGAAAGCTGTGGCTGAAGACAAAAGAAACATTTTAAACTGCATATATCTAATTTTTTTTTTTTTTTTTTTTTTTGAGACAGTTTTGCTCTTGTTGGCCCAGGCTGAAGTACAATGGTAACGATCTCGGCTCACTGCAACCTCCACCTCCCGGGTTCAAGCAATTCTCCTGCCTCGGCCTCCCAAGTAGCTGGGGTTACAGGCATGCGCCACCATGCCCGGCTAATTTTTGTATTTTTAGTAGAGACAGGGTTTTGCCATGTTGATCAGGCTGGTCTCAAACTCCTGACCTCAAGCAATCCATCCACCTTGGCCCAAAGTGCTGGGATTACAGATGTGAGCCACCATGCCCAGCTGCATATATCTAATCTTGATTAGAACATTGGCTTCAGCCAGGTGAGGTGGCTCAGGCCTGTAATCCCAGCACTTTGGGAAGCTGAGGCAGGAGGATCACTTGAGCCCGGGAGATCGAGACCAGCCTGGGGAACATAGTGAAACCCCGTCTCTACAAAAAATACCAAAGTTTAGCTGGGCATGGTGGCACGCTATAATCCCAACTACTTGGGAGGCTGAAGTGGGAGGATTGCTGGAGCATGGGAGGCGGAAGTTGCAGTGAGCCAAGATCACACCACTGCACTACAGACGGGACAGCGGAGACTACCTTCTAATTTCAGTGTTCTAATAAACTAGAGGCAGAGTTAATTTCTGAGCATGAGTGGCCTGCTACCAGTGTACTTCATGACTTTGGTTCTGTTTTCAGGTCTTCCATGGTGCTGATTCAGACATAGAATGGCTACAGAAAGACTTTGGGTTGTATGTAGTAAACATGTTTGATACTCATCAGGCAGCACGCCTTCTTAACCTGGGCAGGCACTCACTCGATCATCTCCTGAAACTCTACTGCAACGTGGACTCAAACAAGCAATATCAGCTGGCTGATTGGAGAATACGGTCAGTTTGCTCTTAATGAGGAAATGTGGGTGGCAGAAGAAAATGATTATTCATTAACCTGTCATCCAGAGAGACCTGGGTTTGAGCCCTACCACGCTCATTGAGATGAATGGCATCAGGCTTTTCGCCAGGCATCTTCAGCAGCGTAAAAGTGGTCAGAAATTCTTGAATGATAATGTGGACTATGATGGGCTGATGCAGTTACACTGTGTTTCATGGAAATAGTGGCTGAAAAAGAGGTGCCGCATCAGTATTTGCCCATGCTCGTCTCTTGTTTGAAACTGGGATCTTTCTACTAGATGATTTTGTGTGTGTGTGTGTGTGTGTGTGTGTAAGATCTTCCGTAGGGATGATTGTGTGTGTGTGTGTAAGATGATCTTCCATAGGTGGGAAAGAATTCTAAGGGACACTGTTGTTTAGCTTTATCCTGAGCGTTTTTTGTGGTATAAGATAGCAGTTTTGCCCCACTTCCTGCAGGCCTTGCTCAGCTTGGTCATTTTCTGCTTGTTTGCTACCTCTCCGAGGTTGCACCTGTCATAGGAAGGTGCTGCTGAGCTTTTCCAGGAATTCCACATGCCAGAATGCCAGAATTTCTTTTTTTCTTTTTTTTTTTTTTTTGAGACAGAGTTTCACTGTTGTTGCCCAGGCTGGGGTGCAATGGCACGATCTCGGCTCACCACAACCTCTGCCTCCCGGGTTCAAGCAATTCTCCTGCCTCAGCCTCCCGAGTAGCTGGGATTACAGGCGCCCGCCACCATGCCTGGCTAATTTTGTATTTTCAGTAGAGACGAGGTTTCTCCATGTTGGTCAGGCTGGTCTCGATCTCCTGACCTCAGGTGATCCTCCCGCCTCGGCCTCCCAAAGTGCTGGGATTACAGGCGTGAGCCACCGCGCCTGGCCCAGAATGCCAGAATTTCTAAATATAAAAGTAAAATTACATTTGGACTGATAAAGTCCAAATAAAAGATAAAAATTGATAAAATCTAAAAACCATGCCCTGTTACGGAGCCCTTACCCTGTGCCAAGCTCTGGGCTAAGTGCTTCAAGGATGTGGTCCTATGTAGTCCTCACAACAGCCTATGAAGTACCTGGTTCCCATTTCACAAGTTAGGTGGGTCAGCCCAAAGAGGTTAAGGAACTTGTCCAAGGACAGACATCTGGAGCTGAGATTTGAACTCAGGACAACAGTGGCCCCTTTTCTACTGCCTCTTGTGTGTGTCCAGAGTAGCTGACAGTGCCCTTATTTTAACCACCACATTACCCTGCCTCCAGTTCTCCCCAGCTGTTAAAATACTGGTTTATCATGTTAAAATGCAGGAAATGTTGGCGTAACTGCAATATTGACTATGAAAGGATCTTTCATATTGGAAGGGTCTAAGGAAGTCCCAGCACCCAAGGAATAGACAAATTGAATTGCTGTCCTTGGGGGCAATCAGTAAAACAGTGTCCTCTGCAATTCCAGCCCTCTGCCTGAGGAGATGCTCAGCTACGCCCGGGATGACACCCATTACCTGCTATACATCTATGACAAAATGAGGCTGGAGCTGTGGGAGCGCGGCAACGGGCAGCCCGTGCAGCTGCAGGTGGTGTGGCAACGGAGCAGGGACATCTGCCTCAAGGTACACCTCAGCCGCAGTCACACAGACCGCAACACTCGGGCTCTGTGTCTGGCCAGGTTCTAGTTCTTAGGTTTGCTCCTTACATTCATGAAAAGAGCCAAACGTTTTGCAGAGCCCAGGGCACAATTTTGATTCCCGTTGATTTTGAATATTCTCTAATACTTTGTAGAAATTCATCAAACCTATCTTCACGGATGAGTCCTACCTTGAACTCTATAGGAAGCAAAAGAAGCACCTTAACACGCAGCAGTTGACAGCCTTTCAGCTGCTGTTTGCCTGGAGGGATAAAACAGCTCGCAGGGAAGATGAAAGTTACGGGTAAGGGATTAGAGATTCTTTTAATACTTGTTTCCAGGCTGAGGAGATCTAATAACAAATAAATAATGGGCTTTTTTCTTTTGCTATGAAAGCTGGTTGTTTCCCCTATGTGACAGCATCTAATGGAACTTACTGGCTGAATGTAATGTGTCCCCACTGTGTGTGTGTGTGTGTGGTTTTTTTTTTTTTTTCAGATATGTACTGCCAAACCACATGATGCTGAAAATAGCTGAAGAACTGCCTAAGTGAGTCTCAAAGCTGATTAATATGTTCCAACTTTCTCAGTAGATCTGATGTTCTTCAAAATCAAGCTTTTCTGGTTGCTATTACCCAAGGCTGCTTACTCAGAGATTAATGCTCTAAGCTTGGAAGGTAGCAAGTTGAAGGAATATAGAATTTCTGCCCTCAGGCTGCCATTTAAGAACTAAAACTTCTGAGCTGGAATCATTTCAATGATTATACCTTAGTTTGAGTTTATTTTAAGTCTCTGAGCCTTGTAGTATCTACTTGCAAGGGAAGAAAATGTCCCAGATTCTCTCATCTATACTTTCTTCCAAATTAAAGCAGCTCATGATCTTAAACATTTTGTGATCTTGATTGAAGTATAAGCAAGAATGAAAATCCACAGCCCATTGGTTGCCCCCTGCGGAATTGAGAATCCACAGTGCTGTGGCACTTACTTTCAGCTCTCCCTGATTGTGGGAGTCAGGCTCCAAGAGGGATCCACTTAAAGCCTGGTGTCGCAAAGAACACGTGAAGAAGTTGGCCTAGGCTGGCCTGACATCAGTGTTTCCTTAGTCACCTACCTGTAGCTTCAGCTTAGGTGGCAGCCTGGCTTTACCCAGTCATTATTCTTATCTGGAAGCCTTTAAGGGCTGCGTTTCTGAGTGACAAGCTGAGTGTGTTCTTACTTGCCTTCAGGGAACCTCAGGGCATCATAGCTTGCTGCAACCCAGTACCACCCCTTGTGCGGCAGCAGATCAACGAAATGCACCTTTTAATCCAGCAGGCTCGAGAGATGCCCCTGCTCAAGGTAAGAAGCTTTTCTGCGGCCGGGCACAGTGGCTCATGCCTATAATCTCAGCACTTTGGGAGGCTGAGGTAGCCGGATCATTTCAGGTCAGGAGTAAGAGACCAGCCTGGCCAACATGGTGAAACCCCATCTCTACTAAAAATACAAAAAATTAGCCAGGCGTGTGGTGCGCACCTATAATCCCAGCTACTCCAGAGGCTGAGGCAGGAGAATTGCTGGAGCCTGGGAGGTGGAGGTTGCAGTGAGCCGAGATCGCGCCACTGCACTCTAGCCTGGGAGACAGAGCGAGACTCCGTCTCAAAAAAAAAAAAAAAAAAAAAAAAAAAAAAAAAGATTTTCTACTGAAGGATCCCAACTTAGCAAGCCTGTTCTTTTTTTTTTTTTTTTTTTTTTTTTAAGACAGAGTCTCGCTCTGTCTCCAGGCTGGAGTGCAGTGGCGCGATCTCGGCTCACTGCAACCTCCACCTCCCGGATTCAAGCAATTCTCCTGACTCAGCCTCCTGAGTTGCTGGGATTACAGGTGTGCACTACCACACCTGGCTAATTTTGTATTTTTAGTAGAGGCGGGGTTTCACCATGTTGGCCAGGCTGGTCTCGAACTCCTGACCTCAAGTGATCCACCACCTGGGCCTCCCAAAGTGCTGGGATTACAGGTGTGAGCCATCGTGCCCAGCCTTAGCAGGCCTGTTTTTTCTGCTAGTATCTTATTCCTTGTGGCTTCCTAGATTCATGAGCTGGTCTGCATTCTTAACAACCCTAGGGAAATAATAGGGCTTAGGAAATCCAGTGTGTGTGTCTTGATGAATTTAGCTGCTTTTTTTTTAATGATAGTTGAGAGCTAAGACTCATTCTTTTTATTTATGACCTTAGCTTTGATGATTCAGCAGCAAGTACTATCTGGTAACTGGGCCAAGTCACTGTTAAGGCAGTGAATGTGGTGGAGTGAGATGGAGTGGTGACCTCAGCAGAGGGAGCTAGTTTTGGGAGCCTGGCGGTGGCCCAGATGTGAAGTGATAGCTCCCTAAATGAGTGAGGAATCACAGACTGGGAAGGAAAGAACAGGTATAGGAAGCATCAGAAGAAAAGATTGATGAGACTTCGTAGCAAATGCTGACAATGGCAACCAGTTTTCTTTCTTTTTTTTTTTTTTTTGTTGTGGTTTTGAGACAGGGTCTTTCTCTGTCACCCAGGCTGGAGTGCAGTGGTGCAATCATGGCTCACTGTAGCCTCCATCTGCTAGGCTCCCACCTTAGCCGCCTGAGCAGCTGGGACCCGCAGGCATACACCACCATACCCAGCTATGTTTTTTTTTAATTTTTTGTAGAGATGGGTCTTGCTGGTGTTTCCCAGACTGGTCTTGAACCCATGGGCTCAAGCAGTCCTCCCACCTCAGCCTCCCAAAGTGCTGGAATTACAGTTGTGAGCCACCTGCCAGCCCCACATTTGCAATTTTTATGTTAAAAATGTCTTTGTAAGCTCTGTACTTTGTCCAAGTAAAGAGAGACCTTGATTACTAGAGAAGAGTCTTTTTCAAGCTCTTTGGAATCCTTCCTATAGTGCTTAGTCATGTTAAAGAGCTGTATTCTTTCATTCTACAAGTAATTATTAAGCACCAAATAATTATCATGCCAGGCACTGTAAGGAGTGAAGAGAGGAAAGAAAATCTCTGGGCTCTTGAGAAACAGGCTGGTGAAGGAACACAGTCAGCGTTGGGGACTGGGGCTTGGACTTGAGGTTTGGGCAACTTTCCTCAATTCCCTTTGTTTTTATCCTTAGTCTGAAGTTGCAGCCGGAGTGAAGAAGAGCGGACCGCTGCCCAGTGCCGAGGTAGAGTGTCGGATCTGTTTTCTCTCCCCCGGGAGGGAAGACGTCAAGTCACAGCCAGTGCAAGTACACCTCTGACAGAGGCCTGTGCTGACAGCTGGCAGAAAGCTACTGCCAGCTTGTACGTCGTTTTACATGCCAGACTGCTGGTGTCTTTTAATGCAGAGATTGGAGAACGTTCTCTTTGGACCTCACGACTGCTCCCATGCCCCTCCGGATGGCTATCCAATCATCCCAACCAATGGTAAAGTTGAGAGCCCTCCTGACTGTCCCGAAGAGGTTGGGACACAGCTACCTTGTCTAAAATTCTGTAGGCTTGGCCAGGCGTGGTGGCTCATGCCTGTAATGCCAGCATATTGGAAGGCCAAGGCGGGTGGATCACCTGAGGTCAGGAGTTTGAGACCAGCCTAGCCAACATGGTGAAACCCCATCTCTACTAAAAATACAAAAATTAGCTGACATGGTGGTGGGCGCCTGTAATCTTAGCTACTTAGGAGGCAGAGGCAGGAGAATCACTTGAACCGAGGAGGCGGAGGTTGCAGTGAGCCGAGATTGTGCCATTGTACTCCAGCCTAGGGGACTACAGTAAAACTCCATCTCAAAAAGAAAAAATAAAATTCTGTAGGCTTTGACCTTATTATCTTCTCCTCCTCTAGGATCTGTGCCAGTTCAGAAGCAGACGAGCCTCTTCCATGATGAAAAAGAAGATAACTTGCTGGGTACCACATGCCTGATTGCCACAGCTGTCATCACTTTATTTAATGTGAGTAGCACAGAAACTTCATTGAGGTGATGAGGACCCCCTGGGGTTTACAGGATTTATCCAGCAGGCTGTCTGCCTGGAGCGTTGCATACACTCGGAGACTAATGCTGAGAGCAAAACCCAGCAGTGCTGGGAGAGGCACAGAGACCGATGAGCAAGGTGGCACTGACCACTCTGGAGGAGGTGGTCTGGGGACGTGGATGGGGGATTCTCTTGAGCTCTGTGTGAAGAAATCTTCCAGGAAAGGCTGACTTCCTGTTGTTGAACAGCACCTAGTGGGAGGAGGGCCTGCGCTAAGAGAACATACAAGCAGGGCTTTCCAGACAGGCTGCAGCGGTGGTGGAGGAAAAACGGTTCACCTGGATGCCCAGCAGGGGTGGCATGGGTGTACTGTCCGACGAACTGTAGAATGTGCGCTGCCTATAGCTTCCTGCCTGACCCCACCACCACATATGTGTGCTTTCAGTGAAGAAGAGAAATGATTTTTTTTTTTTTTTTTTTTTTTTTTTTTTTTGAGACAATCTTGTTCTGCCACCCAGGCTGGAATGCAGTGGCACAATCATGGCTCACTGCAGCCTTGACTTTTGAGGCTCAAACGATCCTCCTGCCTCAGCCTCCTGAGTAGCTGGGATTACAGGCATGAGTCACTGCACCCAGCTATTTCACTTTTTTTGTTTGTTTGTTTTGTTTGATTTTTTGAGATGGAGTTTCACCCTTGTTGCACAGGCTGGAGTGCAATGGCATCATCTCGGCTCACTGCAACCTCCACCTCCCAGGTTCAAGCGATTCTCCTGCCTCGGCTTCCCTAGTAGCTGGGATTGCAGGCACCCGCCACCATACTTATCTAATATTTTATATTTTTAATAGAGACGGGGTTTCACTGTGTTGGCCAGGCTGGTCTCGAATGCCTGACCTCAGGTGATCCACCCGCCTAAGCCTCCCAAAGTGCTGGGATTACAGGCATGAGCCACTACACCCGGCATTTTTTTTTTTTTTTTGGTGACAGGATCTCATCCTGTCACCTAGGTGGGAGTGCAGTGGCACCATCTTGGCTCACTGCAACCTCTGCCTCCTGGGCTCAAGCAATCCCTCTGCCCCCAGCCTTCTCTCGAGTAGCTGGGACTACAGGTATGTGCCACCATGCCCAGCCAATTTTTGTATGTTTTGTAGAGATGGGGTTTCACCATGTCGCCCAGGCTTCACTTTGGTTTTTAACTTAATTACATAAATCTAGATTGGGCCTTGCTTTAGCAATTAATGAGAAAATACTAGGCCCTTTAGTTGACCTCAGAGCTAATTTGAGTCATGAAGATGATTTAGCAGCTAAACGTGTTAGCATGAGCTCTGGGCTGCTTTGATACGGAAGTGCTGTTTGGTGTAAAGGAGGCTGTGGTCTCCCTGCGCTCTGTGTTGCAAGGGGGCATAATTACAGATGAAGCAAAAGGATAGCATATATTTATAAACCCAGTTGGAAGCAGCATTTTGTTGCATAATTTCAATGATTGCCTATAAAGATATGTAATACTAAATTTCAGGCCTGGCGTGGTGGCTCACACCTGTAATCCCAGCACTTTTGGAGGGCAAGGCGGGCAGATCACCTGAGGTCAGGAGTTTGAGACCAGCCTGGCCAACATGGTGAAACCCTGTCTTTAATTAGCCGGGCGTTGTGGCGCACGCTTGTAATGCCAGCTACTCGGGAGGCTGAGGCAGGAGAATCACTTGAACCCAGGAGTCGGAGGTTGCATTGAGCAGAGATCGCACCACTGCACTCCAACCTGGGCAACAGAGCAAGACTCCACTCAAAAAAAATACATACATACATAAAATAAATTTCAGGCATCAATTAAGATCTCATGTTCTAGAGCCAGACCATGCTGGGTTTAGATCCTTGGTCTGCTTGTATTCACTGCAAGCCTCTGAAAGACTGTCACAACCTCTGTAGGCCTCAGTTTCCTCCTCTGTAAGGTGGTGAGAGTAATACCACCTCATAGGCTATGAGGACACGGTGAGAATTCACTGATCCAGCACATTGATATTGAAATGCTACTGTGTGCTGTTGCAGACACAACGCCTTATACATAGGAGAGTGTATGAAATATTAGCCTTAGCCATTGGTATTAATATCACTGTTACTGGCCGGGTGCGTGCGGTGGCTCACGCCTGTAATCCCAACACTTTGGGAAGCCAAGGCGAGTGGATCACTTGAGGTCAGGAGTTCAAGACCAGCCTGGCCAATATGGTCAAACCTGGTCTCTGCTAAAAATACAAAAATTAGCCGGGCATGGTGGCATGTGCCTGTAATCCCAGCTACTCGGGAGGCTGAGGCAGGAGAATCACTTGAACACAGGAAGTGGAGGTTGCAGTGAGCAGAGATCACACCACTGCACTCTAGTCTGGGCAACAGAGCGAGACTCTGTCTCAAAAAAAAAAAAAAATCACTGTTAACTGTTGCTCTCTTGCTTGCATCTTGATGTCACAGATGATCATGGTCATTAGTGATCGTTTTTTGTCTGTCCCTGCAGGAACCTAGTGCTGAAGACAATAAAAAGGGTCCATTGACAGTTGCACAGAAAAAAGCCCAGAACATCATGGAGTCCTTTGAAAATCCATTTAGGATGGTGAGTAGTAGTTTTGTCAGGGCTGACAGGATATGCAGAGATGCCTACAGCTGTACATGCTTTTACCTGGGAAGGAAGCCTCTGAAGCCAGTGTGTCAGCTGCCCTGGTGTCCTGGCAAAGATGCTGACACGGCACCAGCAACCCCCCATCTGAGCGCCTCTGCCCTGTGGCTCTAGATTCCATTCCCGGCAGCGTTTCACACAGCCATTTCCTTCCTCCAGTTTCTGCCCTCACTGGGACACCGTGCTCCCGTCTCTCAGGCAGCGAAGTTCGATCCATCAACCAAAATCTATGAAGTAAGTGGACTTGTCACCTGTTCTAAAAGAGAATTTCCTTTTTTTTTTTTTTGAGATGGAGTCTCGCTTTGTCGCCCAGGCTGGAGTGCAGTGGCACAATCTTGGCTCACTGCAACCTCCACCTCCCAGGTTCAAGCAGTTCTTCTGCCTTAGCCTCCCAAGTAGCTGGGATTACAGGCACCTGCTATCATGCCCGGCTAATTTTTGTAGAGATGGGGTTTCACCATGTTGACCAGGTTGGTCTCGAACTCCTGACATCAGGTGATCCACCTGCCTTGGCCTCCCAAAGTGCTGGGACTACAGACGTGAGCTACTGCGCCTGGCCCTAAAAGAGACTTTCTAAGAAAAGGGGATTTCTTAATTATTCATACCAGGTTTCTGTTTTAGACGAGCCTATCTCATCTGTGAATCCCCTGAAAATGAATGCAAAAGCCCTTTATTTTCTAGCATTGTTTCTAGGGAAAGGGTCCAGAACTTCAGTGAGATTCTTAAAAGCACTTGGGCTGGGCACGGTGGCTCACGCCTGTAATCCTAGCACTTTGAGAGGCTGAGGCGGGCGGATCATGAGCTCAGGAGATCGAAACCATCCTGGCTAACATGGTGAAACCCCGTCTCTACTAAAAATACAAAAAATTAGCCAGGCGTCGTGGCAGGAGCCTGTAGTCCCAGCTACTCGGGGGGCTGAGGCAGGAGAATCGCTTGAACCTGGGGGGCGGAGCTTGCAGTGAGCAGAGATTGCGCCACTGCACTCCAACCTGCGCAACAGAGCAAACTCTGTAGTCAAAAAAAAAAAAGAAAAGCACTTGGAAACCTTGTAAGAAACAAATCTTCATTTGCAGTTTTTAAATTGAGGTTTAATCTATATGTAGTAAAGTACACAAATATTAAATATACAGCTTGATGCATTTTTACAGATGTCTGTTACTTTAAGGCTCTTAAAGGTGACAGCTTTAATTTTAAAACACTCTATCTTACTTATCTGGCTTGTTTTTACCAGCATTATGAGTAAGAATGAGAGCACACCTCCCCTAGACCCCCTTGAGATGTTCCCCAGAGCCAGCACGTGAACTGTTGTTTGCAGCCTCCTTCCTCCCTGCAGGAAGCGTCTGCTCTGATGACATGGGCGACTGGCTTCCTCTGTGTGGCAGCAGAGCTCTTTTGTTAGGCTAAACCGAGAGGTCCCCCAGCCCTGTTCCTGTCCCTGAGTTAGCTTCTATTTTTAGAAATGGGGAATCAGGTGGGGCTTCTGCCTTCTCTCCTCTTTTCCCCCCACGGGTTGTGTCACATTGAACAACTGCACGTCCTGTGTGTTATGCCCAGTGTCACCTCCATGTGTTGTAACGCCATAGGTCAGTGGGGTGTCATAAAGAAACACAGCAGACTTGCGGAAGCCCAGCCTTGAGTCTGCCTCTGTCATTTCCTGACCATGTCCCTTGGACAAGTTATTTAGTCTCCCGGAGTCTGTTCGCTCATCTCTAAAGAGAGGGTGATGACAGTACCTTTTTCCCAGAGTTACAGAGGGACTGAATGAGATGACGGATGGCCCAGTGCCTGGAGGACAGTAGCACTTTGTCCTCCTTAATAGGGATTTTAGCAATAAAGCCAGCATGAAAGTTATTTTTCATGCCCTTAGATTTGAAAATTTATGACTTACAATGTGTGTACTTCTTAGGTTAACCTGCCCTACGTCACCTCATGAAAAGTAAGACAGACTTAGGTGGCTGACTTTGGAGGGTTTTTTTTGTTATATTTGCTTTCATTATAGATCAGCAACCGTTGGAAGCTGGCCCAGGTACAAGTACAAAAAGACTCTAAAGAAACTGTCAAGAAGAAGGCAGCTGAGCAAACAGGTAACACTCACTTCCTTGCAACTCAGTCGGCTGTTAAAGGATGGCTGTTGCACACCCGCTGTTTCAGCCAAGTGCCAGATACGGCTATGAATGAAGCCCCTGTGGGGCTTCCCTTCTGCTGACGGATGGTGGGCAATCAGTATCTATCCTGGCAGATGGCAGCAGGTGCTGTGCAGAGAGATTGGTGGGGAGTGCTGGGGGTGCTGTAGCTGTCTCATCAGTGGTTGGAGAAGGTAGTCTAATGAATGCGACGTTGACGAGACCTGCAGTGACTTAGAGAAGAGTTCTGGAGCCACAGCACAGCGAGCCCAGAGGCCCTGGGGGTAGTTCACTGGGCATGCTCAGCAGCAGCAAGTGGGCCTGCATGAGCAGAGCGGGTAGAGAAGAGCAGGAGATGGGGAAGGAGCCAGCAGAGGCCCACGGGATGACGCTGCCTTTTACTCTGAGTTCAGAAGCCAGGAGGGTGCTGAGCAGACACAGGGTGGGAAGTGACTGACATGTGGCCCTCTGGCTGCTGTGTCAAGAGTAGACTATAGAGGACAGGATGGGAGCCCAGGAAGGGATAGGAGACGGTGGTTTTGAGACCAACGTGGGAGCAGAGGAGGTGGTAAGAAGCTGTCAGAGCCTGGATCTGTCCCATAGTGAAGTTGACAGCATTTGATGATGAGGTGGATGTGGCATGTGAGAGAAGGGAAGGGAGCCTTGGATGAAGGTTTTGTCCTGAGCAGCTGGAAAGCTGGAGTTGCTGGCAGCCGAAGTAGCTGGTTTGAGCGGGCTTGTCCACGATGGTGATGGTGATGATCCTGTTAAACGCCCTCAGGTCCACAGGCCACTGAGCGTTTGGGTTCACAGGAGAGGAGCAGGCAGGGCTGGGGAGGATCAGCTCACATGTAGGTGAAGGTGGGCAGAGCACCTGAGCCTGAGCTCTGAGGCAGCCTGTCCTGCAGAGATGGGGGACCGGGGAGCTGAGAGGGAGGAGGGATCAGCTGTGACAACGCCTGTGGGTAGGCCAAGTCGGAGGGGGATGGAGATGGAGGGGAGGGTGGTTGCTGGATTCAGCAACTCCAGAGACAGTTCCCTCCCTTGCAGCTGCCCGGGAACAGGCAAAGGAGGCGTGCAAAGCTGCAGCAGAACAGGCCGTCTCCGTCCGACAGCAGGTCGCGGTATGTGCCAACTTTTCTCCTTTTTCCTTTGAAAAACGATGCCCCTGCTTGTGGTCAGGATCTTCCTTGGATATCTTAGGGGGCTTGCCCTTTGCTTTATATTAAGTCCTGACTTCTTTCCAGTTCTCCTTAGCTTGGCTGTTAGTGTCTACCTCATTTCTGAAACCTCCACAAGATTGATACTGTAATTCCTCTTAACCTTCTTCCACTGTGTTTATGGTAAATATGCCACACCACTCAACTGTAGTAGTAGAAAAGGTATTGAGGTTACAGTGCTGAAGCTTGTTGTGTGTCCTGCTCTGTCCTACAAAAAATGTTGCATTCTAGAGAATGAAACCCCAGAGCACTCTGGAACTCTTTTTTTTTTTTTTTTTTTTTTGTAGTGTCTATCTCTGTTGCACAGGCTGGAGTGCAGTGGCGCAGTTGCAGCTCACTGCAGCCTCAAACTCCTGGGCTCAAACGATCCTCCCTCCTCAACCACCCAAGTAGCTAGGACCACAGGCACACACCACCATGCCCAGCTATTTTTTGTTATTGTCTTTGGTGGAGACAGGGTCTCACTATGTTGCCCAGGCTATCACTCAAATTCTTAACCCCTGCCCCCTGCCTTTCCTTTTTTTTTTTTTTATTTCCTTTAAAAAAAAAAAAAAAATAGTGACATGGTCTTACTCTTACCCTGATGCCCAGGCTGGAGTACAGTGGTGCGATTATAGCTCATTGCAGCCTTGTGCTCCTGGGTTCAAGTGACCCTCCCACCTCAGCCTCCCAAGTAGCTAGGACTACAAGCATGCACCACCATGCCCAGCTACATTTTTTTCTTTTCTTTTGTAGAGATAGGGGTCTTGCTGTGTTGCCCAGGCTGGTCTAAAGCAGTCCTCCCACCTTGGCCGCCCAAAGCACTGGAATTACAGGCATGAGCCACTGCACCTGGCCTGCTTGCCTTTCTTAAATGACCTCATGTCATTGTCCAGTGAGGAATTTGTTTCAGCTGACCCTGAGTGTTGGTCCCGAAGTTCCAGCCACAGCTCCTCTCCCCACCACTGACTGTTCTTCTTATCACTTAGGCAGCTGGGTCCCAGCTACTGCTGAGGCCAGCGGAGTTCCCTGTCCCATGTGCCTCCCTGTTCCTCCCCCACATCTGTTCCTGATCTACAGCTAGAAAATGCTGCAAAGAAGAGAGAGCGAGCAACAAGCGACCCAAGGACCACAGAACAGAAACAAGAGAAGAAACGACTCAAAATTTCCAAGAAGCCAAAGGACCCAGAGCCACCAGAAAAAGAGTTTACGCCTTACGACTACAGCCAGTCAGACTTCAAGGCTTATGCTGGTAAGGAAGTACTGGGGCCCCACACAGGGACGTCTGTGCGCATCAGAGGGGAGGAAGCCATAAAGAGACCGCAACATAGGGGCCAAGTGAGCCCTGCCCAAGGCATGGTGCTAGCCAGGATTTGTTGGAGTAGTCCAGAGAGGCCGTGGCAATGTGGACAGTCGCCTGCAGCCTCATTGCCACCTCCTTCATGGGAGCTCACTCAGGGTGGCCTCCATGGTGGGTTAGCAAGATCACCTGTCACTTCCATTGTGACCAGGGCGCCATCCTTCCTCACTATAACTTGTGCCCATAAACCCTCTCTCTCTCTCTGTCTCTGTCTCACACACACATACACACACACAGTGAGAATTTTGTTTGTTGAAGAATCTCAAAGCCTATGACATGAACCCCTGTGGCTGCTTGGGCTGTGAGAGTCCGTCTGCTTTGAAGGGGCTACAGATGGCATTCCCGACTCTAGCAGCCTTCGGAGCAACATGTCCCTTTGGAAAAGAGAAAGCAGAGGCCAGTCCACACAATGGCCCTTTATACAGGAGTGTCGCCTCAGAGCCCGAGTTTCTGACGGCATCACCCAGCACAGAGATCAGAATGGATTTCCTTATGTGCAGGGGCCACTGCTGTAGCCACCTGCCCCTAAGGTCCTGGGACTAGAGCTGAGAGAAATGGGCCTGGTTTTCAGACTGCCCACAGGGACCAGGATCGCCATGTATTCATTTATGTGAGCCACGAGGCCTAGCCCCTCATCGTGACAGGGGTTGTGCTCTGACAGCCACGGCTTCCCTGAGTGTCATGGTCCCGGCCTCGCTGTGAGCCTGTGATGTGTGGTAACTCATTGACCTGACCGCAGGTCTCTCTCATCTCTTACCTTTCAGGAAACAGCAAATCCAAAGTTTCTTCTCAGTTTGATCCAAATAAACAGACCCCGTCTGGCAAGGTAAGAACTGCTCCTGGAGGATTTCAAGACGCCAGTGGCGCCTGTTTTTGATCTCCTCCTCTGCTGAGAAGACAGGCCCATCCAGGAGTCCATTCCTTTGCATATCTTTTTCCTCACCTCATTTCTTCCCAAGAGCAGACAGTACCAATCAGCTACCCCAGCAACTCATACAACGAGGCTGTGAAAGCTGGTGTGTGGCTTTAAAGGGTATTATTCTGTGTGCTACCATGGGAACCATAGCTGCAGGCCAAAAGCACCCCCTTTGGGGCCAGCACAAGCCTGCATTCGCCCCTCGTGGGTGTTGGCGCTGGTGCCAGGGAAACAGCGTGGCTGCACCTTCCACAGGCGTGGGGGCAGGGCTGCTTTGGGGCCCTCCTGTTCCTCTTGCAGCGCATCCTGGCGGCCTTGCCTTCAGAGACACAGAAACATCCTCTCGCAGGGAATCTAAAGTCACTCCTGTGCTGCTAGAATCTTTGGCCACCTGAGCTCAGGTGTGTTTTTCTGTGTATCTTGTGGTCAAGGTGCCCACCCAGCTTAAACGGTTTCTTTTCTTTCCAGAAATGCATTGCAGCCAAAAAAATTAAACAGTCGGTGGGAAACAAAAGCATGTCCTTTCCAACTGGAAAGTCAGACAGGTATGTGGTGGACAGCCGTGTGGCCCAGGGAGCCCAGTGAGAAAGCACCTGCCCTGCGTGGTGCGGTCCGTGGGGAGTAGCTGGGGAGCGAGTGCCCAGGGTCTTCAACCAGGATGACTCAGAGAACCTCCCAAGCCAGGTCCCTCACGCCACTCAGAAAACAAGGGTGGGAGGTGATTTGCTCTGTGCCACACATCACAGAGCCAGGCACTACGCCCCGGCACTCAGATTCCCCTTGTTCCTGGCTCTCCAGTTACCGTGTTTCCCGGGGTCACCTCAGGGAAAATAGGTGTGAATAGTTGTGAAATTTTCCTGGACCAGCCTATTAGGAATGAGGAAAAAGTAAGCACATGTGGGTTATCCTTGTTGTTGAAGAGTGGTTTGGCTTGGTTTTGTTTTGTTTTGTTTTGTGACAGTCTCATACTGTCACCCAGGCTGGAGTGCAGTGGCACAATCTCGGCTCACTGCAACCTCCACCTCCTGGGTTCAAGCAAGTCTCTCACCTCAGCCTCCCAAGTAGCTGGGATTACAGGTGCCTGCCATCATGCCCAGCTAATGTTTTTGTATTTTTAGTAGAGATGGGGTTTTGCCATGTTGGCCAGGCTGGTCTCAAACTCCTGGCCTCAATTGATCCTCCTGCCTCGGCCTCCCAGAGTACTGGGATTACAGGCGTGAGCCACTGCACCCAGCCAAATGTTTTTGTTAAAAACATAAAATCCTAATAATCAAGCCAACCCTGAGGTCAGGGGACTTGCCCGAGGGCAGGAAAAACAGGTCTGCCTTCTCGAGATGCTGCTCAGCTCAGCCAACTCTGGTGGGCCGCCAAGTTCTCTGGGGCTCCTGAACAAACCATTCTTCCTCTGTTCTGCATGATTAAGGTTTGCACCATTTTGTAAACCATCTGAGAACATCCAACCAACCCAGAAGAAATAACTGTTGTTTTTGTACTCTCTGCAGAGGCTTCAGGTACAACTGGCCACAGAGATAGTCCTGGAAGACACGCGGCACCTGTGGACCAGAAGCACCAAATGCTGGTGCTGCTTTTGTACATACATATTTTTAAACCATTAAAAAAAATTCTTCCTGAAGAAAGCTGATTCCTGACTTTTATTTTGTTGCCACCACAGCTCTGGCAGGTTGCCATCCTGTTCAGGCAACCATCTTCAGCTGTCTGTGGGCAGGTGAGTGTGCTCCGGGGGTTATGGTGACTTCTAGAAAAATCCAGAGCCGGCCGGGCGCGGTGGCTCACGCCTGTAATCCCAGCACTTTGGGAGGTCGAGGCGGGCGGATCACGAGGTCAGGAGATCGAGACCATCCTGGCCAACATGGTGAAACCCCGTCTCTACTAAAAATACAAAAAATTAGCCAGGCGTGGTGGCGGGCGCCTGTAATCCCAGCTACTCGGGAGGCTGAGGCAGGAGAATGGCGTGAACCCGGGAGGTGGAGCTTGCAGTGAGCCAAGATCATGCCATTGCACTCCAGCCTGGGTGACAGAGCGAGACTCTGTCTCAAAAAAAAAAAAAAGAAAACTCCAGAGCCACTCCCAAGGAGGAATATGAGACAAATTGCTGGGACTTAGAAGCGGCAGCACCTGCAAGGCATAAGCTGTGACGCTCATCGCTCCACTTTAAGAGGGTTCTCTGGGCCATTTCACTTCCTTCCCAAGCCTTCAAATAACGTGAATGGAGCCACCTGGTGAAAAAAATGCCATCAGGAAAGGAACTGGTAAGGTGCCCTAGAGCCAGCCACAGCTCCCGAGGACCTGTTCTCTACTCTGTTCTTTTCTCACTTTTTTTTTTAATCAACTTTGGTTTTTTTTTTTTTTTTTTCTGGTGATAGAAGTAATAACATGTTCATTGCAGGAAATGTGGGAAATATAGTAAAATGCAAGGCCAGGCATGGTGGCTCATGCCTATAATCCCAGCACTGTGGGAGGCTGAGGCAGGCGGATCACCTGAGGTCAGGAGTTCATGACCAGCCTGGCGAACATAGTGAAACCCCATTTCTACTGAAAATACAAAAATTAGCCAGGCATGGTGAGCACCTGTAATCTCAGCTACTTGGGAGGCTGAGGCAGGAGAATCGCTTGAACCTAGGAGGCGGAGGTTGCAGTGAGCCGAGATCACGCCACCTCATTTGAGCCTGGGCAGTAGAGCAAGACTCTGTCTCAAAAAAAAAAAGGCAAATGCAAAGAGAAAATTTTAATCATTTGTAGTCCTACCACACAAAGATGCTCTTTTTTTTTCCTTTTTTTGAGACAGGGTCTCACTCTGTTGCCCATTCTGGAGTGCAGTGGTGTGATCCTAGCTCACTGCAGCCTTGACCTCCCAGGCACGTGCCACCACCCCTGGGTAATTTTTCTTATGTTTTATAGAGACGGGGTCTTGCTGCGTTGCCCAGGCTGGTCTTGAACTCCTGGCCTCAAGCAATCCTCCTGTCTTGTCCTGCCAGTGTTGGGATTTCATCCATGAGCCACCACCCCCAGCTGAGATAATCGTTAACATTTTGCTGTATTTCCTTATAAGCTTTCGCTATGTGTATATAGATATATTTTTTAAATATATCTTGGGTTTAGGTTTCTATCATTTGTCACCTTGAAAGTTTGTATTAGGACACTTTTCTCAATCTAAAATTTATTTTCGCCAACCCCCATTGTTAAACACTTAGGTTTTCATTTTTGGTACTATTCTTAATAATGCAGCACTGAACTTTTATATAAATTTGTGACCCAGTCTCTGATAATTTCTTTAGAACTTCATTTTATTTTAATCCTGAGATGGGCTAATAAATCAGGAAAGCATAAAATGCCATTACTTTGGTTTTTACAAATACTTAACCTAGAAACCTTTTTTCTTTGAAATTCATCCCACAAAGTATTGAGATTGCCAACTGTATATGATAACCTTTGGGGTGTACCAAGCCAAATCACACATCACTGCCGTCAGAGAGCTCCCACTCTTGAACAGCAGAGAACAGCCCTGTCCTAAGATAGGCTGGAGTTTGTATTAGCTAGGACTAGACTGGTTGAAAGTGACAGAAAAGCCAAACTATAGTGACTTTTAACAAGAGAGATGATTTTCCTCCTCTTTTGTAAACATAGTTGGCCCAGAGCTAGTGTGATGCTCATGATCATCAGACACAGACTCCTATTTTGTTTTACCATCCTCAGCTCAAACACAAGGCTGCCACCTCATGGTGCAGGGTGACTGCCCTTGCTCCAGCCATTACATTCTCATTCCAGTCTGCTGGAAGGAGGAAAGAACAGCACCCAATCTCTTTGAATAGGATACTGCCCATTTCAGCTTCCCATTCGTCAGAACTTAGTCACAAGACCACAGCAAGGGGTACTAGGAAATATCATTATTTCAGTCATCCATGTGTCCAGCTAAAAGCCCAGGGTTCTATTATAGAATTTGGGAAGAACAGACATCGAAGGACAAAGAACAGTCACTGCCCAAAAATGGCAGTCTCTGCTATAAAAAATTGACAGGTGGAATTTTTTTTTTTTTTTTTTTCTGAGACGGAGTTTCGCTTTCGTTGCCCAGGCTGGAGTGCAATGGCATGGTGCAGTCTCGGCTCACTGCGACCTCCACCTCCTGGATTCAAGCAGTTGTCCTGCCTCAGCCTCCCAAGGAGTTGGGATTACAGGCGCCTGCCATCACGCCCGGCTAATTTTTGTATTTTTAAGTAGAGACAAGGTTTCACCATGTTGATCAGGCTGGTCTCGATCTCTTGACCTCAGGTGATCCACTCACCTCAGCCTCCCAAAGTGCCGGATTACAGGCGTGAGCCACTGTGCCCAGCCTCACAGGTGGAATTTTTTTTTCTTTTTCTTTTTCTCTTTTTTTTTTGAGACAGAATCTTGCTCTCGTCACCCAGGCTGGAGTGCAGTGGCGCGATCTCGGCTTGCTGCAACCTCTGCCTCTCGGGTTCAAGCGATTCTCCTGCCTCAGCCTCCCAAGTAGCTGGGATTACAGGCGCCCACTACCACACCCAGCTAATTAGTAGAGATGGGGTTGTACCACGTTGGCCAGACTGGTCTTGAACTCCTGACCTCAAGTGATCCGCCCGCCTCAGTCTTCCAAAGTGCTGGGATTGCAAGGCGTGAGCCACCACGCCTGGCCAAAGTGAGAAATTATTTTCTCCTGAGGATGGCCTGAGAGACCTCGTGAAAGGGGCATTCGGACTGGACCCTGAGAAGCAAGGGACTTCCAGAGAGCTCTATGGCAGCGCAGCTCAAAGCGGAGGTCTCTGACAGCCCAAATGGGGACTTGTCAGAAAGAATCCAGTGCCACCTAGAGCCTGGAGGCTGCTGGGGCCGCTGTGCTCACCCGGCTCCCACAATGATTCTTCTGCCTGCTGAAGTTTGAGAACCACTGTTAGCTAAAGCCACGGGCCTGAACCTGGCTGAGCAGTTGCAGCGGTCTTACCACTGGTTAGAGGTGAATGAGAACAGTCTCCCAGAGAGTTAAAGTGATGCCTCACCCTTTCTTTGGAAGTTTTCCATTGATTGTGTAACAATGTTTTTCTGTTTGTTTGTTTGTTTGTTTTTTGAGGCAGAGTCTCCCTCTGGCGTTCAGGCTGGAGTGCAATGGCATGATCTTGGCTCACTGCAATCTCCACCTCCTGGGTTCAAGAAATTCTCCTGCCTCAGCCTCCCGAGTAGCTGGGATTAGAGGTGCCCACCACCACGCCTGGCTAATTTTTGTACTTTTAGTAGAGATGGAGTTTCACCATGTTGGCCAGGCTGGTCCTGAACTCCTGACGTCAGGTAATCCACCCACCTTGGCCTCCCAAAGTGCTGGGATTACAGGCGTGAGCCACTGTGCCTGGCCTTCTGTTTGTTTTTTAAAAGACAGGAACCGCTCTCCCTCTCCCTCTCCCTCTCCCCTTTTTTCGGTCTCCCTCTCCTTCTTTTTTCGCTCTCCCTCTGTTGCCGAAGCTGGACTGTACTGCCGTGATCTCGGCTCGCTGCAACCTCCCTGCCTCGGGCTCCTGTGACTCTCCTGCCTCGGCCTGCCGAGTGCCTGGGATTGCAGGCATGCGCCACCACGCCTGAATGGTTTTTGTATTTTTGGTGGAGACGGGGTTTCGCCGTGTTGACCGGGCTGGTCTCCAGCTCCTGGTGATCTGCCTGCCTCGGCCTCCCGAGGTGCTGGGATTGCAGACGGAGTCTCGCTCACTCAATACTCAGTGGTGCTCAGGCTGGAGTGCGGTGGCGTGATCTCGTCTCGCTACAACCTCCACCTCCCAGCCTCCTGCCTTGGCCTCTTAAAGTGCTAAGATTACAGCCTCTGCCCCGCCGCCACCCCGTCTAGGAAGTGAGGAGTGTCTCTGCCTGGCCTCCCATCGTCTGGGATGTGAGGAGCCCCTCTGCCCGGCCGCCCCATCTGGGAAGTGAGGAGCGCCTCTGCCTGGCCGCCATCCCGTATAGGAAGTGAGGAACGTCTCTGCCCAGCCACCCATCGTCTGGGATGTGAGGAGCGCCTCTGCCCGGCTGCCCCGTCTGGGAAGTGAGGAGCGCCTCTGCCCAGTCGCCCAACGTCTGGGAAGTGAGGAGCGCCTCTGCCCGGCCGCCCCGTCTGGGAGGTGAGGAGTGCCTCTGCCCGGCCGCCCCGTCTGGGAGGTGAGGAGTGCCTCTGCCCGGCTGCCACCCGGTCTGGGAGGAAGTGAGGAGCGCCTCTGCCCGGCTGCCCCGTCTGGGAGATGAGGAGCACCTCTGCCTGGCTGCCCCGTCTGGGACGTGAGGAGCGCCTCTGCCTGGCTGCCACCCCGTCAGGGAGGAAGTGAGGAGCGCCTCTGCCTGGCTGCCACCCCGTCAGGGAGGAAGTGAGGAGCGCCTCTGCCTGGCTGCCCCATCTGGGAAGTGAGGAGCGCCTCTGCCCGGCCGCCACCCCATATGGGAAGTGAGGAGCGCCTCCGCCTGGCCACCCCGTCTGGGAGGTGAGGAGCGCCTCCGCCCGGCCGCCCCGTCTGGGAGGTGAGGAGTGCCTCTGCCTGGCCGCCACCCCGTCTGGGAGGAAGTGAGGAGCGCCTCTGCCTGGCTGCCCCATCTGGGAAGTGAGGAGCGCCTCTGCCCAGCCGCCCAGTCTGGGAAGTGAGGAGCGCCTCTGCCCGGCCGCCCTGTCTGGGAGGTGAGGAGCGCCTCTGCCTGGCTGCCACCCCGTCTGGGAGGAAGTGAGGAGCGTCTCTGCCTGGCCGCCCCATCTGGGAAGTGAGGAGCGCCTCTGCCCGGCCGCCCAGTCTGGGAAGTGAGGAGCACCTCTGCCCGGCCGCCCCGTCTGGGAAGTGAGGAGCGCCTCTGCCCGGCCGCCCCGTCTGGGAGGTGAGGAGCGTCTCTGCCCGGCCGCCCCGTCTGGGAAGTGAGGAGCGCCTCTGCCCGGCCGCCCAGTCTGGGAAGTGAGCGCCTCTGCCCGGCCGCCCCGTCTGGGAGGTGAGGAGCGCCTCTGCCTGGCTGCCACCCCGTCTAGGAGGAAGTGAGGAGCGTCTCTGCCCGGCCACCCCGTCTGGGAAGTGAGGAGCGCCTCTGCCCGGCCGTCCCGTCTGGGAAGTGAGGAGCGCCTCTGCCCGGCCGCCCCCTCTGGGAAGTGAGGAGCGCCTCTACCCGGCCGCCCCGTCTGGGAGGTGAGGAGTGCCACTGCCCGGCGGCCCCGTCTGGGAGGTGAGGAGCGCCTCTGCCCGGCCGCCCTGTCTGGGAGGTGAGGAGCGCCTCTGCCCGGCCGCCCTGTCTGGGAGGTGTACCCAACAGCTCCGAAGAGACAGTGACCATTGGGAGCGGGTCATGAGGACGATGGCGGTTTTGTTGAAAAGAAGGGGGGGAAGTGTGGGGAAAGGAAGGAGAAATCAGATTGTTGCTGTGTCTGTGTAGAAAGAGGTGGGCATAGGAGACTCCATTTTGTTCTGACTAGGAGAAATTCTTCTGCCTTGGGATGCTGTTGATCTATGGCCTTGCCCCCAGCCCCGTGCTCTCTGAAACGTGCTGTGTCAACTCAGGGTTAAAGGGATTAAGGGCGGTGCAAGATGTGCTTTGTTAAACAGATGCTTGAAGGCAGCATGCTCTTTAAGAGTCATCACCACTCCCTAATCTCAAGTACCCAGGGGCACAAACACTGCAGAAGGCCGCAGGGACCTCTGCCTAGGAAAACCAGAGATCTTTGTTCATGTGTTTATCTCCTGACCTTCTCCCCAATATTATCCTATGACCCTGCCATATCCCCCTCTCCGAGAAACACCCAAGAATGATCAATAAATACTTCATAAATTGAAAAAAAAAAAAAAAAAGACAAGAACCTTAGGAGTTTGAGATCTTTTCAAATGTTCAATCTTGCAAAATAAAAAGTTCGCAACCCAGTGTCAGTCCCTAGATGGTGTTTGCAGAGGTTTACTGGTCCATCAAACCCCAAATCCAGAACTCCTCAGCCGTGGGGTGGAGATGAGGGTCTTGGGGCATTCGAAGAACAGCTGGAGGTCAATGTCAGGTCACTTGGGGAGCACCTGGGACAGGACTAAGGAGGATGGGGAGCACATAGAGGGGTGTGTGTGGGTCAGGAACTGTGCAGTGACTGAGTAGTGGAGGCCATGGCTGGGCCTGTGCTCCAAGAGGAAGGGAAAGGGATCTGGCAGGGCTGGCCGGGTTGGAGGTAGAGAGAGAATTTATGAGCAGCAGGGCTGTGTGCTCAAGGAGGCATGCTGCTGTTTGCGGTGCCTTAGGCAGCTTGCCATAAGCATTTTCAACCAAGCCACACCACATAATGGCCAAAATTGTTCCCACTCATAACCACAGCTGTCTGCCTGGCTGAATGGAAGGCTAGAAAAATGACTCAAGTGCTAACTGCTTAACAAGCCTCTTGTGACAGACACATAACCATGTGGCAGCCCCACTTAAACCATTTCCTTGAACAGTAGCCATTGGCCCACCTTTCTCTCCTCTACCCTTTCTCCCCTTTTTCCTTTTATAATAACACTTTTTAGGAGGTTGGGTGGGATAGTTAACCCACTAGACACTTAAGCTTTACAACTGGATTTTTGAGGTACATTGGTCTGAATTTAGGGGAAAACATTTCATGCTAAAGCCTGATTTTCTCGGTCCTGGTTGTTTTTTTTTGTTTGTTTGTTTTTTTGGTTTTTGGTGTTGGGGGTGTTTTTGTTTTTGTTTTTTTCTTTTTTGGAGGCAGGGTCTCTGTCACCTAGGCTGGAGTGCAGTGGTGCCACTGTGGCTCACTGCAACCTCCGCCTCCTGGGTTGAAGCAATTCTCATGCCTCAGCCTCCCAAGTAGCTGGGATTACAGGTGCACGCCACCATGGCAGCTAGTTTTTGTAGTTTTAGTAGAAATGGAATTTCACCACCTTGGCCAGGCTGGTCTTGAACTCCTGACCTCAGGTGATCCGCCCGCTTCGGCCTCCCGAACTGCTGGGATTACAAGCGTGAACCACCACGCATGGCCAATCCTGGTTTTTTTCTGTAGACTTCTGTGGTCACCTGGCCTGACTTTAACGTCAGTTGTGATTATAACTGGGCTGTGCAATAATGGCTACTTCTGGCAAAATCAGTTTTTCTTCCTTGTGACCCGAAGTCAGGTGGCATTTCTGGATTCACAGTGCTGTACATTTGGGGGCTTTTTTGTCTGTAATTTACTCAGGGCTTTTGTCTTCTCTGAACTTGGAAGGTTTGTGCAATGTCTGTACACTCTGGCCGAGAGGTCTCAAGTTCTGTTCCTGCTTGAGGCTGAGGCCTCAGTTTCACTCCCTCTACAGGAGGACAAAGGATGTCAACGTGGCCTTTTTCATGTGAGGACCCACATGCTGGAGCAGCTTTGTCCAGCTTGCAGAAGGGATGGGATGGACTTGGCCTTCCACTTTCCCCCATGCAGTGTCCTGGAATGCCAGGGCCCCTGTCTATGGTCAGTCCTTCACCACCTAAAAGCAAGCTGATCCACAAGGCACCTGGCTGCATCCAGGCCTGCCATCTACGGCCACCATCCTCAGCTTCAGAGCTTATGATCTGGCTCAGGGAACACAGACAAGTACTGCCATCTACAGCCACCATCCTCAGCTTCAGAGCTTATGATCTGGCTTAGGGAACACAGACAAGTACACGGGCAGTTACAACCCAGAGGCAGAAATGTCTTGGAGAAAGTACAGGCAATGTAGGTGAACACCTTGACCCAAGTACAGGGTTGATTGAACCCAATCAAGCCTGTAGCACTGGACACACTGACTGACTCTGTCTTATCCACTATGTGGACATTTCACGAATAATCTTCGTTCCTGGAACAAGTCCATGGAAGCTGTTGCCTAGCAATGTTTTTTATTTTTTAGAGACAGAGTCTTGCTATGTTGCCCAGGCTGGTCTCGAACTCCTGGGCTCAAGCGGTCCTCTTGCCTCGGCCTCCCAAAATTCTAGTATTACCAGCCTGAGCCCCTGTGCCCAGCTGCCTAGCAATTTTTTTTTTTTTTTTTTTTTTTTGAGACGGAGTTTCGCTATTGTTGCCCAGGCTAGAGTGCAGTGGTGCAATCTCAGCTCACTGCAACCTCCACCTCCCGGGTTCAAGCGATTCTCCTGCCTCAGCCTCCCGAGTAGCTGGGACTGCAGGCGCGCACTACCACGCCCAGCTAATTTTTGTATTTTTAGTAGAGACGGGGTTTCACCATGTTGGCCAGGATCGTCTTGATCTCTTGACCTTGCGATCCGCCAGCCTCCGCTCCGCCTCTGCCTCCCAAAGTGCTGGGATTACCGGTGTGAACCATCATGCCCAGGCACCTAGCAATTCTTTAGCGGTCTTGGTTTACCTCCCCTGAGAAGGAGCTTAACAGCAAGCAAGCCACATTGTTGCCTAGGCTTGAGGCTTGCTCTCACCGATAAACAACACTGTTACTCTGCTCTGGGGACGACACAGGAAACGTTCCCCACCTCCAGGTGGAGGCTGCAAAACGTGTCAAAACCATCCCTGACATAATGTCAAGAGTAGCTTATACTAGTTTCATCTTCCTTCCCTGGCATTCGAACTGCGTGTAGAACAATTAGCATTTAATATTTGGTAATTAGCATGCTTAATGTGATTCTGAGAAGTTCTTTGACATTCTCATAAAAACAGAAAGCACATTCCCACCCACCCTTCAAGGAGCAAGACCCAGTTTGTCAAGAAAAATTGCGTGCCAGTCTTTTCTGGTGCTGAATATGTATGTTCTGGGCCTCTTCCTGGACACTGCTGGTAAATTTAGAAACTCGTTTAGAAAAGCACTTCTCTCGTATTCAACAGCCTATAGGCTCATGGCTCAGAATCTAAGGGAAAATGGCTAAATTCAGCTTGTTAATTCGCGGGCTGTGATGATTCTTTCCAAGTAAATAAAAACCCTCAGTTCGCCCCGACGAGCCACATATCTGTTCAAATCCAACAAGGAACCAGATTTTGGACGCAGCGAGGGATACGTTCTACTCGCCCCGTGCAACAACGTAAACCACTGTAGCCGCCCGCTCCCGTGTCTCCAGCCCAAAGGCTGACTCCCGAGTCCGCACGTCCCAGCGCTCTTCCCCTCCACACCAACCCCGAGTCCCGCAGCCCCTCGAGGCCCTCGGTGCCTCCCAACCCCGAGAAGGGAGCAGGGGCCGGTGGTGCACCGCCCCGGCTGCTTGGGGCGGAGGAAGGACCCGGACCCCTTCCGCCGACCCAGCCCGCCCCGGAACCCGGCCCGGCCGCCCGGCCCCGGCCGGGCCCCACGTGGCCCCTGGAGCGGGCCGCACTACCTTGCTGCCGCCGACGGACGGCGCGCCCCAGCCACTCCGCGCCGCTCTGCGAGCCGGTGGCCAATGAGCGCCAGGCGAGGCCGCTTTGCCATTGGCGAGCGCGCGCTCCGCCCCCGCCGGCAGGCCCCGCCCCGCGCGGGGTTAGGTTGCGGCGCGGGCGGCGGGCGGAGCTGGTCCCGTTGTGCTGCGGCGCCGCGCGGCCTGCAGTCCCGGGCCCGCGCCCCGCGCCGCCCGCCCGCCCGCCCGCCATGGAGCCCGGCCCCGACGGCCCCGCCGCCTCCGGCCCCGCCGCCATCCGCGAGGGCTGGTTCCGCGAGACCTGCAGCCTGTGGCCCGGCCAGGCCCTGTCGCTGCAGGTGGAGCAGCTGCTCCACCACCGGCGCTCGCGCTACCAGGACATCCTCGTCTTCCGCAGGTACCGCCGCTGCCCGCAGGCGCCTGCCCCCTCGGCTCAGCCCGGACCGCCTGCTGCCCGCCTCACGGACCCCTCCACGCCAGGACCCAAGCGGGCCGGACCCCGTCCTGTCCTGGCCCCCTCGCCACCCCTCACACCGCCTCCCTGGGCTAGGGCTGGGGCTGCGGGCTGGCCTCTTGGGCGGGGGAGCCGGAGTCTGCGCCCCGCTCCACGTCAGCCTCAGGACACGTCAGAGCCCGAGGAGACCCCGGGTCCCACCCCGGCCTCCACCCGGCGGCCCGCCTGCCGTTCCTCGCCACGTGTCACCATCGCTCCTCATCCCTGGGACCCCTAGGCGGGATGGGGAGACCCTCCTCACCCAGGGCGGCTTGGGGTACGTTTCCCCACCCCAGAGAACCCAGGTCCCCGACTGTCACTCCGCCCGCAGTAAGACCTATGGCAACGTGCTGGTGTTGGACGGTGTCATCCAGTGCACGGAGAGAGACGAGTTCTCCTACCAGGAGATGATCGCCAACCTGCCTCTCTGCAGCCACCCCAACCCGCGAAAGGTACCCCAGTGTCCCCTGGAACAGTGCCGGACGAGGGGCGGCCCCAGGTGTGCCCCGGGCTCTTCCCAGATGCTGCCTGCACAGTTGTCAGAGAAAGTGCTAGCAATGCCAGGGGAGTCCCGCGGAGGGGTGGGGGCCGACACTGACGCGGCCTCGGAAGCCTAGGGCAGCCCTGGAAGGAACTTCCAGGAAAGGGGACACCGGCACGAAAGCGTTTCCGAGGGTAGAAAATGATGAGGTCCGTGGGTCCGAGGGGTCAGGGGGTCTGCTTCAGGGGCCTGGGGGCGCCCAGTCCTGCCAGGGCCCCTGCCTTGACTGTCCCCTCCTCCCAGGTGCTGATCATCGGGGGCGGAGATGGAGGTGTCCTGCGTGAGGTGGTGAAGCACCCCTCCGTGGAGTCCGTGGTCCAGTGTGAGATCGACGAGGTGAGTGCCGGCGTAGAGCCGGGTTTGAGTCCTGGTTCTCCCACCGGCCAGCTGTGCCCTGAAATGGCTGCACACCCCTGAGCAAGGCAGGTAGGGCCTGTTTCTCCATTTGGAAAACACCTGGTCGGGGAGGGTTCAGTAGGAAAACCAGATGGCAGAGGGCCTGGCAGGTGGTGAGGGCACCTGCGTGGCGAGCTCTTACCAAGACTGAGCTGATTTTTTTTTTTTTTTGAGACAGAGTTTCGCTCTTGTTGCCCAGGCTGGAGTGCCATGGTGCGATCTCGGCTCACTGCAACCTCCACTTCCTGGGCTCAAGTAGTTTTGCCTCTGCCTCAGCCTCCCGAGTAGCTGGGATTACAGACATGCGCTACCATGCGTGGCTGATTTTGTATTTTTAGTAGAGACAGGGTTTCTCCATGTTGGTCAGGCTGGTCTCGGACCTCGCGGCGACCTCAGGTGATCCGCCAGCCTCGTCCTCCCAAAGTACTGGGATTACAGGCGTGAGCCACCACGCCCAGCCGACTAAGCTGATTTTTAATCTGAGCCCCAGGCAGGGCCCAGAGACAGCTCAACTATTTGTACGTTACCCCTTACACTCAGTAGGTGCTCACTAAAATCATGCTACGTGCCAGATGTTGCCCGGGTATGGGGACAGTGGTAGACGACAGATCAGTCCCTGCCCTCTAGGAGCTGATGTCCTAGTTAAAGGAGACATCAGATGGCCAGACGTGGTGGCTCACGCCTGTAATCCCAGCACTTTGGGACGCCGAGGCAGGCAGATCACCTGAGGTCAGGAGTTCAAGAGCAGCCTGGCCAACCTGGTGAAACCCCATTTCTACTAAAAATAGAAAAATTAGCCGGGCATGGTAGCGCATGTCTGTAATCCCAGCTACTAGGGAGGCTGAGGCGGAAGAATTACTTGAGCCCGGGAGGCGGAAGTTGCAATGAGCCGAGATCTCGCCACTGAACTCCAGCCTGGGTGACAGAGCAAGAATCTGTCTCAAAAAAAACAAACAACAAAAAAAGAGACATCGAAGGATGGTCTGATGAAGGCAAAACAGGGGCTGGGGGACAGGAGAAGGCAGGGTTCCTGTGAATGCATGGGGGGTGGTTAGGGCAGGCCTCCAGGAGGTGGCGTTTGAGCTGAGGCCTCAGTGAAAAGCAGGTGGCCATGTGCAGGGAGGGGGAGGTTCTCCTGGCCAGAGGTTGAAATTGCATCCTTCTAAAATAGGAAACAGGCCAAGCGCTGGTGGCTCACACCTGTAATCCCAGCACTTTGGGAGGCTGAGGCGGGCAGATCACAAGGTCTCTACTAAAAATACAAAAAAAAAAAAAAAATGGCCCGGCTTGGTGGCGTGCGCCTGTAATCCCAACTACTTGGGAAGCTGAGGCAGGAGGTTGCAGTGAGCTGAGATCATGCCACTGCACTCCAGCCTGGGCAGCAGAGCAAGACTGTCTCAAAAAATAAATAAATAAATATATATATAAAATAGGAAGCGACAAGAAAGCCACTCAGATGGGGCAATTTGGTCTGGAAGGAGGGGGTAGGGATGGGAGAGAGGAGCCCAAGCCAGCGGCAGGAGCCAGCTCTCAAGGAGAAATGGAGGTACCAGAGTTCTCCCTGCTTTACACATTATAAACTGAGGTTCCCAAAAGGGGCCGGGTGTGGTGGCTCACAACTGTAATCCTAGCACTTTTGGAGGCCGAGGTAGGAGGATCCCTCGAGCCTAGGAGTTCGAGACAACATAGGGTGACTCCATCTCTACCAAAAATTTAAAAAGTAGCCAAGTATGATTGAACACACTTGAAGTCCAGCTACTCAGGAGGCTGATGGGGGAGGATCACCTGAGTCCTGGAGGCCGAGGATGCAGTGAGCCATGATCGACGCCACTGCACTCCAGCCTGGGCCACAGAGTGAGACCCTGTCTCAAAAAAATAAAATAAAAAAAAGGGAAGGAGTTGGCCAAGGCAGCTTGCCTGTGAGGCACTTGGAGAGTCCCACGTGGCTGTGTCTGGCTCCAGGTCCCCCAGCCCCTTGGCCCAGACTGGTCCCTCCCATCCCCTCCAGGATGTCATCCAAGTCTCCAAGAAGTTCCTGCCAGGCATGGCCATTGGCTACTCTAGCTCGAAGCTGACCCTACATGTGGGTGACGGTTTTGAGTTCATGAAACAGAATCAGGATGCCTTCGATGTGATCATCACTGACTCCTCAGACCCCATGGGTAAGCAGCGGATGGGCCCCAGGGTTTTCTGGCAGCTGCAGGTCTGGAGGTCAGCCTCCCCCAGGCCTTCAGAATAAAGGATAGAGCGGCCTCCCACCCCCCGAACTAGAGCTGTACTTTTCCCTTCTCAGTTGTTACCTGCCCCCTGAAACATGGCTCAGGACAGTAGGCAGGAGCCAAGCCACTGCCCAGATTCACAAGCTGGGGCCCAAGGAGAGTGGGGATCTGGCATTGGGACACTGAGTCCCCTGTGTCCTCTTCAGCTTCCCCTCTGCTCTGGACTGCTCAGCATTGGAGTGGGGGCAGGTTCTAGTCTTGAACCAAGGCCTGGGGTAGAGGTTCGTCTGCTGTGGTGCCAATGAGACTCCCCCAAGAATGGGATTCAGGTGTGGATCCCCCACAGACCTGGGTTCAGATCCTGGCTCTGGCCACCTGGCAGCTGTGTGGGTGACAGTGGCCCTGGAGGTCGCAGCCAGACTGTGTTCAGTGTGTCTCCCTCTGTTTTACCCAGGCCCCGCCGAAAGTCTCTTCAAGGAGTCCTATTACCAGCTCATGAAGACAGCTCTCAAGGAAGATGGTGTCCTCTGCTGCCAGGGTGAGCCACAGGCCTGGAGCACTGGGGCGGGGCAGGGCGGGGAAGGGCGGGGCAGGGTGGGGCAGGGCAGGGCAGGGCAGGGCAGGCCCTGCCGGATGCTGATGCTTCGGGGCCCCCAGGCGAGTGTCAGTGGCTGCACCTGGACCTCATCAAGGAGATGCGGCAGTTCTGCCAGTCCCTGTTCCCCGTGGTGGCCTACGCCTACTGCACCATCCCCACCTACCCCAGCGGCCAGATCGGCTTCATGCTGTGCAGCAAGAACCCGGTGAGATGGGGGTGCCTGGGGGTGGGGGTCGAGGGGAAGGTGGGCATAAATAGAGATCCCTCCCCCTGCTGGACGCAGTGGCTCATGCCTGTAATCCGAGCACTTTGGGAGGCTGAGGTGGGCAGATCACAAGGTCAGAAGATCAAGACCATCCTGGGTAACGTCTCTACTAAAAATACAAAAAAATTAGCCAGGCGTGGCAGCATGCGCCTGTAGTCCCAGCTGCTGGGGAGGCTGTGGCAGGAGAATGGCGTGAACCCGGGAGGCGGAGCTTGCAGTGAGCCGAGATTGCGCCACTGCATTCCAGCCTGGGTAACAGAGCAAGACTCCGTCTCAAAAAAGAAAAAAAAAAAAAACCCTCCCCAGGCCAGGCGTGGTGTCTCATGCTTATAATCCCAGCATTTTGGGAGACCAAGGTGGGCGGATCACTTGAGGTCAGGAGTTCAAGACCAGCCTGACCAACATGGAGAAACCCCATCTCTACTCAAAATACAAAAAAACCCCACAAAGTTAGCCAGGCGTTGTGGCACGTACCTGAAGCTGAGGCAGGAGAATCACTTCAACCTGGGAGACAGAGGTTGCAGTGAGCTGAGATGATGCCACTGCATTCCAGCGTGGCAACAGAGCGAGACTCCGTCTCAAAAAAAAAAAAAAAAAAGTGCCCCCCCTGATGTGCCCCTGGCCCGGTCCCCAGAGCACCAACTTCCAGGAGCCAGTGCAGCCACTGACGCAGCAGCAGGTGGCGCAGATGCAGCTGAAGTACTACAACTCCGACGTGCACCGCGCCGCCTTCGTGCTGCCCGAGTTTGCCCGCAAGGTGGGTGGCCTGCGGGGCTGGGTGGTGGGACCCAGGGACCCAGAGCGCCCTCCTGACTGGCTTCGTGTCCCTCCAGGCCCTGAATGATGTGAGCTGAGCCCAGGTGCCACCACTGATGCCACCCAGGACCTCGGACCTTGGAGCCTGCGGGGTGCCTTGGCCCCTCCAGCCCTGGGCCGGACCTCCTGCCGGCTCTCGCCCACCAACCAAGTGTTACAAGCCCCAGAATGCTGCCCGGCCTGCCCTGCTGGGCGGACTGTCTGTGTGTCTGTCTCTCTGGCGTTCCACCTCCAAGCCTATACCAGCTGTGTACAGCGCCATCTCTCTGCCTTCTGTTGCCCCTCACTCACCAAACACGTGTATTTATAGCAAAGATTGGAGTCCTGTGTCTCCCGACCTTGGCTGGGCCCAGGCAGGGCCATATTGACCATTGGGCGCCTCTGGGGTGAGGGTCTGCAGAGGCCTTGCTGGCTGACCCCCAAGTGCCTGCTGCAGGGCTGGGGCTGCAGGCGGGCCCTCATGGATAGCCTGGGGCACAGAGGGTCACTGCAGTCGCCACATGGGACCCAGAGCTGCCCTGGGAAGCTGACTTAGCCGTCCCTTTACCAAGCCCTCCACAAGGCCGCTGGTGGCAGCCCCCCAGGGCAGTGGGGTGGGTGAGATCAGGGTGGGGCTGCCCGGGAGCATTCTCAGAAGAACTGGGGCCACTCACAGGTTAAGTCAGGTCCCATCCAGGTACTCCAGGGCAAATACAGGAAGGGGTGGCGGGGCTGGTTACCTTTGGCCTTTTTAAGCACATCAGGAGCTTTACACTGGCCCAGTGACTGTGCCCTGACCTCACTTGGTATTCAGACTTGGGTTCAAATTCCCACCATGCCCCGCTCCCCGTGTGGACAAATTGAGAAAGCAGGTGTGGGCACCCGCACCAGGGACTGCCAGGACCAGGGCTGTCCCCTCTCCAAGGTGCTGAACTCCCGCCTTCCGGGACGCAACGGTGGTGGGAGGAGAACAGGAAAGGAACCCTCTTTGCATGGGCCTGAGTTGCCAACCCCTTTCCCCACCCCGGGCAGGGGCTGGGCTAGCGGACGCATCAGGGAGGGAGGCCCCACTCCAAGCAGAGGCAGCCACCTCGGAGCCCTAACTCAACCGGGTATGTTTTCTGGGACATCAGAATAAGGGGGATTCAGTTTCGCCATCAACTCTGGCTTCAGGCCAGTCACAGCCCTCCAGTCTCTACCCACCCCTCACTCCCCACCCCTGTGAATTCATCAGACTGAGCACCTTCAGACCTTTGGTCCATCAGCAGATCTGACCTCAGGCTAACTTCTCCAGGCCACCCTGACCTTTCAAATCAGTCTGGGGAGCTGGCGTCTGCCCCTGGGCCTTCACAGTCCCAGGGAAGGCCCGAGAGGAGCAGCTGGCGGTCAGGTGGGTTGGCAGGGGCTATTTCTGGAGCGTGACAGGGCAGGCTGCAGCTGGGTGGGCCAGGCACTTTGATTTAATCTTCACAACCACCTGCCCGCCAGGCTCTGTTCCTGCTGCACAGAGAGGCAAGGCGATGTGCCTAAGGACACACAGCCAATCAGCAACCACCGTCCGACGCCACTCCACCCTGCTCACCCCAGGGTCTCCTGCATCTCAGGCCAGGCACTCCGGAGGTCCCAGCATGGATGGTCTCTCTGACATCTACTCCCTGGCCGAGATCCAGGCAGGGAATGCTGCCCCCTTAGAGGGAGGATCCCGTGACCCCCTAAGTGTGAGGGCCTTTCCCCAAGGGCTCTGGAATCGGTCCAGATCTCAATCTCAACTCTGCCTCCCTTAGCTCTGTGACCTGCAGCCACGTAGGCCCTCTGCCGGTTACCCCGATGTCAGAGGGGGAGCACACCGTCCCTGTTAGGAAGCTTTGGTGAGAAGCACATGCGACGCAGCCCTCAACCAGTGCCGGCCCTCTGCACTGGCCCATCAGGACCACCTATCAGGGCGAGGAGAGAGAAGGGAGGGTGGACCAGGTTGCGGAAACAGCCGGGGCCATCTGGGAGGCAGGAGATCTGGGAAGCAGCCGCAGGAAGATGCAGTTGCCGGCAGCGTAGATCCTCCGCCTCCCCAGCCTATAGTCAAGTCTATACACACACCTGGCCACTGCAAAGAGGCATGCTCCAGGGACGGGGGCAAGCCTGAGCCCCACGACTGGGTGGGTGCGATGCAGCCCAGGATGATCTGCTGAAACAGAAGCAGCCTTGATGAGGACACAACCTGGGTCCCCCAACGTCCCAGAAATCTTTCCCCCGATGTCCCAGAAATCTTTGAGCCACAAACAGGCCCAGTGTGGCATGGGGAGTAACATCAATCCTATCTAGACTTTTCAAAATTTGATTTATGAAAATTAGCCAGGCCCCTGGCTTAAGGATTGATGGGTCCGTGCGGCTTGTCAGAAGAAAAATCACAGTCCTTCTCCCGCGGCCCCTTTCCCTCTTGGAGCTGATTATTTGGGGTTTATCTTCTGTAGTAGAAGAAGAAATTGATTTGGTGTTTGTCCCCAGTTCCTGTCACAGAGCCCCTAACACCTTTGGAAATTCCTGATCAGTAGGAGTGTCTTGTCATTCATTATATGCTCCGTTAGAGAACTCCCGAGTTTGTGTTAATGCAGTGGTTTAGGGTAGAGCCCCAGGGGAGCCTCAGGGTGGGGCTGGTAAGTAAGACCTGAAGACTGGAGGGTTGGGACTTTCACCCCACCCAGTGACCGCCAGGAAAGGATCAGGAGGGCTCTGGAGATGAAGCTCTACAAATTCATGAACAATGAGCACAGCCCAGGGTGGTGGCTCACGCCTGTAATCCCAGCACACTGGGAGGCCGAGGTGCGCAGATCACTTGAGGCCAGGAGTGTTGGGAGGGTAACATGGCAAAACCTTGTCTCTACTAAAAATACAAACATTAGCCTGGTGTGGTGGCGCACGTCTATAACCCCAGCTACTCGGGAGGCTGAGGCAGGGGAATCACTTAAACCCAGGAAGCGGAGGTTGTGAAACTGCCTTTGCCAAATTATGACTGAGACAGTGAAAGAGACCTAATTTAACCAACTCCATCTTGCTTCTAGCCTCCAAGCTGTCCTTGTACATTCCTGGGCGTAGGCTGAACTAACTTTGGGAGAAACTTAGTTTATAGTTTAAACAAAGACGGTCACAGCCCTTTCTCAAAGCAGATGTTCTTGCCTGGGGACTAGACTGTCTTTGTAGGATTAACATTAGCCACAAGATTAGAAATTATGGTTTAGAGTCATGCAGCTGGAGGCTACAAGATTCCGACCCTCCCTAAACTGCTCCTAAGATCAGCGCTTGAGATATTTTGCAGACCCTGCCTTGATGGATCAGCTGGCACCACCCAGATGGATAAACTGGCTCATCTGATCTTGTGACCCCTACCCAGGACTCAGTGCAAGAAAACAGCTCTGACTCCAACTCCCTGTGATTTCATCCCGGACCAATCAGCACTCCTGGCTCACTGGCTTCCCCCTACCAACCAAGTTATCCTTAAAAACTCTGCTCCCCGAATGCTCGGGGAGACTGATTTGAGTAATAGTAAAATTCTGGTCTCCCGCACAGCCAGCTCTGCGTGAATTACTCTTTCTCTATTGCAATTCCCCTGTCTTGATGAATCAGCTCTGTCTAGACAGCTGGCATGGTGAACCCCTTGGGCGGTTACAGTTACAGTGAGCCGAGATCACGCCACTGCACTCCAGCCTGAGCGACAGAGCAAGACTCTGTCTTAAAAAAAAAAAAAAGAGGAAAAAAAAGCAGTTAAAATAAAAGGAAAAAGCAAAAGAAAAAATAAAAGAATAATTCTGGACGGAAATAGAGTTATAATTTAGCATTGATCAGGTTGCACTCTGGCCCGCCTCCATGTAACTGAAAGTCAGATAGCACCGCGCCTGACCAGGCTTTTGTTTAAGAATTGCTTGAGTTAGGGCACTGTGGCTCATGCCTGTAATCCCAGCACTTTGGGAGGCCGAGGCGAGCGGATCACCTGAGGTCAGGAGTTCAAGACCAGCCTGACCAACATGGTGAAACCTGGTCTCTGCTAAAAATACAAACATTAGCCGGTGTGGTGGCGGGCACCTGTAATCCCAGCTACTCGGGAGGCTGAGGCAAGAGAATTGCTGGAACCCGGGAGGCGGAGTAGCTGGGCTTACAGGTACGTGCCTCCATGTCCAGCTAATTTTTGTACTTTTAGTAGAGTCGGGGTTTCACCATGTTAGCCATGCTGGTCTCAAACCCCCAACCTCAAGTGATCCATCCGCCTCGGCCTCCCAAAGTGCTGGGATTAAGGCTGGGCGTGGTGTCAAGAATTCGAGACCAGCCTGACCAACATGGAGAAACCCCAGCTCTACTAAAAATACAAAATAAGCCGGGTGTGGTGATGCATGCCTGTAATCCCAGCTACTAGGGAGGCCGAGGCAGGAGAATTGCTTGAACCCAGGAGGCGGAGGTTGCGGTGAGCCCAGATCGCGCTATTGCACTCCAGCCTGGGCAACAAGAGCAAAACTCTGTCTCAAAAAAAAAAAAAAAAAAAAAAAAACCACCAAAGTTCTGGGATTCCAGGTGTGAACCACCGCATCTGGCCTTATGATAACATTTTATCTCCTACACAGCTTTTTTCCCTGGAGGTTCTTTTTGTGTTTGTTTCTCATTTACTTAGTTTTCAATAAATTTATCACTAATTTAGCCCCAAATTTTTCACCAATTCTCTAATGCTCCTTGGACTCAACAGGTGTTCTGTCATCGTCCCCTTTCTGGAGAAGCTGTCCAGAGCCTTCTCACCGCCCCCAATGGAGTCCCTTAGTGAATGGTGTCTCTTGGACCTTATGTCTTCCTATTGAAACCGCCCTTGCAAAATTATGACATAACTGACCCCATCCTGCTCCTGACCTCCAAGCTGACCCTGCTTATTCCTGGGCGTAGGCCCAGCTGATGGGCAGAGGAATTTAGAGTTTAACTTGAAACAAGAATAATAATAGTTCTCCCTAAAACTACTCTTTTCCCTGTTCGGGGGCTGAACAACCACCTTGGTAAGATTTTTTTTTTTTTTTTTTTTTTTGAGACGGAGTCTTGCTCTGTCGCCCAGGCTGGAGTGCAGTGGCGCGATCTCGGCTCACTGCAAGCTCCGCCTCCTGGGTTCCCGCCATTCTCCTGCCTCAGCCTTCCAAGTAGCTGGGACTACAGGTGCCCGCCACCACACCCGGCTAATTTTGTATTTTTAGTAGAGACGGGGTTTCACTGTGTTAGCCAGGATGGTCTCGATCTCCTGACCTTGTGATCTGCCCGCCTCGGCTTCCCAAAGTGCAGGGATTACAGGCGTGAGCCACTGCGCCCGGCCTCCACCTTGGCAAGATTAATGAGCCGTCACAAGACAGGTGTAGTTTCTTTCTTTCTTTTTCTTTTCTTTTCTTTTTTTTTTTTTTTTTAAGATGGAGTCTTGGCTGGACACGGTGGCTCACGCCTGTAATCCCGGTACTTTAGGAGGCCGAGGCTGGAGGATCACTAGGTCAGGAGTTCGAGACCAGCCTGGCCAACATGGTGAAACCCTGTCTCTACTAAAAATACAAACATTAGCCGGGCATGTTGACACATGCCTGTAATTCCAGCTACCCGGGAGGCTGAGGCAGGAGAATCGCTTGAATCCAGGAGGTGGATGCTGCAATGAGCTGAGATCGTACCACTGCCCTTCAGCCTGGGACAGAGCGAGACTCCGTCTCTTTTTTTTTTTTTTGAGACGGAGTCTCACTGTGTCCCAGGCTGGAGTGCAGTGGCGCAATCTTGGCTCATTGCAGCCTCCAGGTTCAAGCGATTCTCCTGCCTCAGCCTTCCAGGTAGCTGGGATTACAGGCACACACCAACATGCCCGGCTAATTTTTGTATTTTTAGTAGGGATGAGGTTTAACTCCCAAATAATTCTTTTTCCTGATCTTTTGCATGTGATTTACTGTTTGATTTTTCTCATTCTCTTTGTTTGTAGAACATAATTATTCTCTCCAGTGTTTTTAAATATGTGTAAAGCTGTATTAATATTTTTATCTCCTTTTCTGGGCACTTGGGGCACACTTTCGATCAGTATCACATTCTTCAGTTCTGGGAAATTTTCTTGCATTATTATTATTGCTATGTATGTATTTTTTGAGACAAAATCTTACTCTGTCACCCAAGCTGGAGTTCAATGGCGTGAGCATGGCTCACTGCAAACTTGAGACCTCCTGGGCTCAAGCGATCATCCCACTTCAGCCTGCCGAGTAGCTGGGACTAAAGGTGCATGCCACCATGCCTGGCTAATTTAAAAAAAAATTTTTTTTTTTAGAGACAAGGTCTTGCTATGTTGCTCAGGCTGGTCTTGAACTCCTGGTCTCAGGTGACCCACCTGCCTCAGCCTCCCAGCCTCCTGGGATTACAGGCAGGAGTCACTACACCCAGCCAGAGTCCCGGTCTCTAAAAGAAAATAGGCCAGGCATGGTGGCTCATGCCTGTAATCCCAGCACTTTGGGAGGCCGAGGCAGGCGGATCGCCTGAGGTTGGGAGTTCGAGACCAGCCTGACCATCATGGAGAAACCCCGTCTCTACTAAAAATATAAAACTAGCTGGACGTGGTGGCGCATGCCTGTAATCCCAGCTACTCGGGAGGCTGAGGCAGGAGAATTGCTCGAACCCCAGAGGCGGAGGTTTGGTGGCTCACACCTGTAATCCCAGCACTTTGCGAGGCTGAGGCAGGTGCATCGCTTTGGCTCAGGAGTTGGAGACCAGCCTGGGCAACACAGGGAGACCCCCCATCTGTACAAAAAACAAAAACAAATATAAAGGGGATTAAAAGAAAGAAAAGACATGAATCCATGAGGATAGAGTGTGGAAGAGGAAGCAGCAGCCTCAAAGTTCTGGAAGCTGGAAGAACAGATAAACAAGTGTGAAATAATTGCCTGGAAAGCAACTTCTTTTTATTTTTTTCTGAGATGGAGTCTCACTCCGTCGTCCAGGCTGGAGGGCAGTGGTGTGATCTCGGATCACTGCAACCTCTGCCTCCCAGGCTCAAGCAATTCTCCTGCCTCAGCCTCCCGAGTAGCCGGGATTATAAGCACGTGCTGCCACACCTGGATGATTTTTGTATTTTTAGTAGAGACGGGATTTCACCATGTTGGTCAGGCTGGTCTCAAACTCCCAACCTCGTGATCCACCCGCTTTGGCCTCCCAAAGTGCTGGGATTACAGGTATAAGCCACCGAGCCCGGCCAAAAGCAACTTCTAAGCCTGCAATGGAATCGGGAATTGGTGGCAGCAGGCCCTTCCGACAGGGTTTAAGAAATTAGCCAACCTGAGGCTGGGCACGGTGGCTCACACCTGTAATCCCAGCACTTTGGGAGGCTGAGGCAGGCAGATCACCTGAGGGCGGGAGTTTGAGACCAGCCTGACCAACATGGAGAAACCCCATCCCTACCAAAAATACAAAATTAGCCAGGTGTGGTGGTGCTTGCCTGTAATCCCAGCTACTTGGGAGGCTGAGGCAGGAGAATCGCTTGAACCCAGGAGGTGGAGGTTGCAGTGAGCTGAGATGGCGCCATTGCCTTCCAGCCTGGGCAACAGAGCAAAACTCCATCTCAAAAAAAAAAAAAAAAAAGAAAGAAAGAAAGAAATAAGCCAGCCTGAGCAACAGCAAGACCTCCCGTTTCAACAGCAAGACCTCTCTACAAAAAATAAACATGAAAGTTGGGTGCGGTGGCTCACGCCTGTAATCCCAGCACTTTGGGAAGCCAAGGTTGGCAGATCACTTGAGGTCAGGAGTTCAAGATCAGCCTGGCCAACATGATGAAACCTGTCTCTACTAAAAATACAAAACTTAGCCAAGCGTGGTGGTGCACGCCTGTAGTCCCAGCTACTAGGGAGGCTGAGGCAGGAGAATCACTTGAACCCAGGAGGCGGAGGTTGCAGTGAGCCAAGATTGCGCCACTGTACTTCAGCCTGGGTGACAGAGTGAGACTCCATCTCATAAAAAATAAGATAAAAAATTAGCCGGACATGGTGACGTGTGCCTGTAGTCCCAACTACCTGGGAGGCTGATAGCAGGAGGATTGCTAGAGCCAAGGAGGTCGAAGCTGCTATGAGCTATGAGATCACACCACTGCTCTCCAGCCTGGGTGACACAGTGAGACCCTGTCTCTAAGAAAACACCACCACCACCACCACCACCACCTAGCCAATCCCCATCCCCCATCCCCTCACCCCAGCAGAAACAGACACATTCCTAGAGGGAGTAAAATGAGCCGGGCATGGTGATGCATACCTGTGGTCCCAACTACTTGGGAGGCTGAGGTGGGAGGATTGCTTGAACACAGGAAGTAGAGGCTGCAGTGAGTTATGATTGCAGCACTGCACTCAAGCCTGGGCAACAGAACAAGATCCAAAAAAAGGGAGGGGTGAGGGGCAGAGCCAGGATTTGTTTCCAGGCTGTTGTTACCTAGGTCCGACTCCTGGCTCCCGGGGTAGCCTGTCCTCCCTGCCTGGAACTCTGAGCAGGCTAGAGTCATGGAGTCGATTCCCAGAATCCCAGAGGCAGGGAGGCTGGGGGCAGGGGCAGGTCACTGGACAAACAGATCAAAGGTGAGACCAGCGTAGGGCTGCAGACCAGTCCAGGCCAGCTGGACGGGCACACCATGAGGTAGGTGGGCGCCCATAGCCTCCCTGCAGGGTGTGGGGTGGGAGCACAGGCCTGGACCCTCACCGCCCCTGCCCTGCCCATAGGCTGCTGACCCTCCTGGGCCTGCTGTGTGGCTCGGTGGCCACCCCCTTGGGCTCGAAGTGGCCTGAACCTGTGTTCGGGCGCCTGGCATCCCCCGGCTTTCCAGGGGAGTACGCCAATGACCAGGAGCGGCGCTGGACCCTGACTGCACCCCCCGGCTACCGCCTGCGCCTCTACTTCACCCACTTCGACCTGGAGCTCTCCCACCTCTGCAAATACGACTTCGTCAAGGTGCCATCAGGATGGGAGGGCTGGGGTCTCTCAGGGTTGGGGGTCCCCAAGGAGTAGCCAGGGTTCAGGGACACCTGGGAGCAGGGGCCGGGCTTGGCCAGGAGGCAGATCAGGCCTGGGTCTTGCCTTCCCTCCCTGTGACACCTGACCCCACAGCTGAGCTCGGGGGCCAAGGTGCTGGCCACGCTGTGCGGGCAGGAGAGCACAGACACGGAGCGGGCCCCTGGCAACGACACCTTCTACTCGCTGGGCTCCAGCCTGGACATTACCTTCCGCTCCGACTACTCCAACGAGAAGCCGTTCACGGGGTTCGAGGCCTTCTACGCAGCCGAGGGTGAGCCAAGAGGGGGCCTGCGACATCTCAGTCTGCGCAGCTGGCTGTGGGGGTAACTCTGTCTTAGGCCAGGCAGCCCTGCCTTCAGTTTCCCCACCTCCACCAGGGCAGGGGAGGGGTGTCTGGCCTGACATCATCCACAATGCAAAGACCAAAACAGCCGTGACCTCCATTCACATGGGCTGAGCGCCAACTCTGAGCCAGGGATCTGAGGACAGTATCGCCTCAAGTGACACAGGGACTGGCCAGACGCAGCGGCTCACGCCTGTAATTCCAGCACTTTGGGAGGCCGAGGCTGGCTGATCACTTGAGGTCAGGAGTTCAAGACCAGCCAGGGCAATATGGTGAAACTCCATCTCCACTAAAACTACAAAAATTAGCTGGGCATGGTGGTGTGCACCTGGAATCCCAGCTATACTAGGGAGGCTGAGGCAGGAGAATTGCTTGAACTCGCGAGGCGGAGGCTGCAGTGAACTGAGATCGCACCACTGCACTCCAGCCTGGGCGACAGAGCTAGACTCCGTCTCAAAAAACAAAAAACGAAAACAATGCAGGGGCTGAGGGCCCCATTTACAGCTGACAAAGTGGGGCCCTGCCAGCGGGAGCGCTGCCAGGATGTTTGATTTCAGATCCCAGTCCCTGCAGAGACCAACTGTGTGACCTCTGGCAAGTGGCTCAATTTCTCTGTTCCTTAGGAAGCTGCTGCAAGGGTTCAGCGCTGTAGCCCCGCCCCCTGGGTTTGACTGACTCCCCTCACTACCTGGGTGGCCTCAGGCCGGACACTGAAACTCCCGCTGGTTTAACAGAGGTGATGTTTGCATCTTTCTCCCAGCGCTGCTGGGAGCTTGCAGCGACCCTAGGCCTGTAAGGTGATTGGCCCTGCACCAGTCCCCCGCCCTAGACAGGATGAGGCCTCCTCTGAGGTCCACTCTGAGGTCATGGATCTCCTGGGAGGAGTCTAGGCTGGATCCCGCCTCTTTCCCTCCTGACGGCCTGCCTGGCCCTGCCTCTCCCCTAGACATTGACGAGTGCCAGGTGGCCCCGGGAGAGGCGCCCACCTGCGACCACCACTGCCACAACCACCTGGGCGGTTTCTACTGCTCCTGCCGCGCAGGCTATGTCCTGCACCGTAACAAGCGCACCTGCTCAGGTGAGGGAGGCTGCCTGGGCCCCAACGCACCCTCTCCTGGGATACACGGGGCTCCTCAGGGCCATTGCTGCTCTGCCCAGGGGTACGGAGGGCCTGGGCCCTGGACACTGGGTGCTTCTAGGCCCTGCTGCCTCCAGCTCCCCTTCTCAGCCCTGCTTCCCCTCTCAGCAGCCAGGCTCATCAGTGCCACCCTGTCCTAGCGACTGAGACTAATTCTAACACCCCACTGTGTACCTGGCTCCACCTGGGCTCTGGGAACCCCTCATGTAGCCACGGGAGAGTCGGGGGGATCTAGCCCTGGTTCCTTGGGACCCCATCCCTGCACCATGGGACCGGCCGGTGCTCTGGGGCGTGGGCAGCCCCACCTGCTGGCACTGATCCTGCCTCCCCCGACTCGGTTTCTCCCTCTTGGTGTCTCTCCTTGCCTCTCTGATCTGTCTTCCAGAGCAGAGCCTCTAGCCTCCCCCGGAGCTCCGGCCTGCCCAGCAGGTCAGAAGCCAGAGCCAGCCTGCTGGCCTCAGCTCCGGGTCGGGCTGAGATGGCTGTGCCCCAACTCCCATTCACCCCCCATGGACCCAATAATAAACCTGGCTCCACCCCACCTGCTGCCGCGTGTCTCTGGGGTGGGAGGGTCGGGAGGCGGCTGGGTGCGCTCCTCTCTGCCTACCCTCCTCACAGCCTCATGAATCCCAGGTCTGTGGGAGCCTCTTCTATGGGGCCACAGGCTCCTTGGCCTTACTCCCCATTTTGAAGATGGGGCACTGAGGCCTGGAGAGGGGCAGGGCCTCGCTCAAGTCCAGGTCCCCAGAAGCTGAGCCCAGAGTAATCTTGAACCACCCCCATTCAGGGTCTGGCCTGGAGGAGCCTAACCCACAGAGGAGACACGCTGGGAGATATTCACTGAGGGGTAATCTGGTCCCCCGCAAATCCAGGGGTGATTCCCACTGCCCCATAGGGCACGGCCACGTGGAAGAAAGCAAGCAATGTTGGGGCTCCTCACTTCCTAGAGGCCTCACAACTCAAATGCCCCCAACTGCAGCTGGGGGTGGGGTGGTGGTATGGGATGGGGACCAAGCTTTCCTTGAGGGATGGAGCCCAGCCTGACACCCCGCCCGTGGCAGCAGCATCAGCTGTTCCAGCGAGGAAGGAGAGGACCAGACTCAGTCATGATCACTGTTGCCTTGAACTTCCAGGAGCTGCCCCCAGGGCAGGGGCCAGACCTGGGGAAAGAGGGTGATGAGAGATCCTTCTTCCAGATGGTTCCTCCAGGAACCCAGGGGGCTGGCTGGTCTTGGCTGGGTTCGGGTAGGAGACCCCTGATGAATAAACTTGGGAATCGCTGGGGTGGCTGTAGGGGAATTTAGGGGAGAGCCAAAGGGGCCCTTAGGCTGGAGGAGATGCTCCTCTCTTTTCCCGAATTCCCAGGGACCAAGGACAGTGTCCCTTCTTCCTCCTTCCTGTGTGTCCATCCACCCCCATCTCCCGCCCCGGCAGAGCCTGGTGGAACTCAATGCTCTAGCCCCCACCCTGGGGTTGCGACTCTGGC
Source organism: Pongo abelii (assembly GCF_028885655.2). Taxonomy (NCBI): domain Eukaryota; kingdom Metazoa; phylum Chordata; class Mammalia; order Primates; family Hominidae; genus Pongo; species Pongo abelii. The sequence goes on from NC_071985.2 coordinate 223,180,100, forward strand.
CCAGGACACCACCACGCTCCCTGGGGGTGTGAGTGAAGGCCCATGCAATCCATCCCGAGTGCTGCCTGTTTCAGCTACAGCCTCAAAGCAAGAGAAACTCCCTCTCTAAGTGGCCCCTCAGCCATCGGGTGGGTCATTTGGTTTCTGGGTAGGCCTCAGGGGCTGGCCACCTGCAGGGCCCAGCCCAACCCAGGGATGTAGATGTCCCAGCCACATCCCTGTCCCAGTTTCCTGCTCCCCAAGGCACCCACCCTGCTGTTGGTGCGAGGGCTGATAGAGGGCACGCCAAGTCACTCCCCCACCTTCCTTCCTTCCAGCCCTGTGCTCCGGCCAGGTCTTCACCCAGCGGTCTGGGGAGCTCAGCAGCCCTGAATACCCACGGCCGTATCCCAAACTCTCCAGTTGCACTTACAGCATCAGGCTGGAGGAGGGGTTCAGTGTCATTCTGGACTTTGTGGAGTCCTTCGATGTGGAGACGCACCCTGAAACCCTGTGTCCCTACGACTTTCTCAAGGTCTGGCTCCTGGGCCCCTCGTTTTGTCCCAGATCCTCCCCCTCAGCCCAGCTGCACCCCCTACTTCCTGCAGCACGGCCCCCACCACGTTCCCGTCACCCTCGGTGACCCCCACCTCTTCAGGTGCTCTATGGGGGTCCAAGGCTGGGGCCTTCTGAGTACAAGTGTGGGAGGCAGAGTGGGGAGGGGCACCCAGATCCGTGGCCTGGGTTGGCCTCATTGGCTGTCCCTGAACTGCCGAGGAGGTGGGTTACTTCCCTCCGGCCCAGCCAGACCCAGGCAGCTGCTCCCCAGCTTTCATGAGCTTCTTTCTCAGATTCAGACAGACAGAGAAGAACATGGCCCATTCTGTGGGAAGACATTGCCCCACAGGATTGAAACAAAAAGCAACACAGTGACCGTCACCTTTGTCACAGATGAATCAGGAGAACACACAGGCTGGAAGATCCACTACACGAGCACAGGTGAGCAAGTGGGTCTCAGATCTTGGCTGGAAGCACAGAGCTGCCCTCTCTCCTGGAGTGTCAAGGAGCTGTAGAGTGTTGGGCTCCTTCTGGGCCAGGACTAGGAAGGGACACCAGGTTTAGTGGTGTCTGAGGTCTGAGGCAGCAGTCCTCTAAGGGGAAGCACCCGCTGTCCCTCCCTCCAGCCAGCCACCCAGCCATCCTTCCACCACTCATCCTTCCAACCACCCATTCACCCATCCACTCATCCTTTTACCCACCCATCCTTCTGTCCACTCATCCTTCTGTCCACTCATCCTTCCAACCATCCATCAATCCACCCACCCATCCATCCTTTTGTCCACACAACCATCCACCCATTCTTCTACCTACCCATCCTATCCATCCATCCTCCTATTCAGCCATCCTTCTACCCACCCATCCTTCGTCCATCCATCCATCCATCCATCCATCCATCCAATCCATCTATCCATTCACTCATCCTTCTACCTATCCATTCTTCTATCATCAGTCTATTCATCCTTCCAGCTATCCATCTATTCATCCACCTATCCTTCTACCTACACATTCTTCTATTCATCCACCCATCCACCCATCCTTCTATCCACCCATCCTACACATCCTTTTATCCATCCATCCATACACCCATCGTCCTGTCTGTCCATCCATCCATCCATCCTTCCATCCATGTATCCATGCATCCATCCATTCCTTCCAGCTATGCATATAGCCACCCACCCATCCTTCTACCTACCAATCTTATCCATCCACCCATCCACTCATCCTGCCAGCCATCCATCTATCCAACCACCCATTGTTCTACCTACTTATCCATCCATGCACCCATCCTTCCATTCATCCATCCACCAATTCTTCCACCTATCCATCTATCCATCCACTTATCCTTCTATCTACCCATCCTTCCATCCATCCATCCATCCTTCTATCCAACCACCCATCCACCCATCCTTCCACCCACCTATCCTTCTACTCATCTACCCATCCACCCATTCTTCTACCTACACATACTTCTATCCATCCATCCATCCATCCATCCATCCATCCATCCATCCATCCTTCCATCCATCCACCCGCCCACCCATTCTTCCACCCACTCACCCTCTATCCACTCATCCTTCTATTTATCTACTCATCCACCCACCCTTCTACATATCTGTCTGTCTGTCTATCTATCTATCTATCTATCTATCTATCTATCTATCTGGCTATCTATCCATCTATCCATCCATCCATCCATCTATGTATCCATGCATCCATCCATCCATTCCTTCCAGCTATCCATCTATCTACCCACCCATCCTTCTACCTACCAATCCTACCCATCCATCAATCCACCCATTAATCCATCCTTCCAGCCATCTATCTATCCATCCACCCATTTTTCTACCCATCCATCCATCCATCCATCCATTCATCCATCCATCCACCCACCCATATTTCCAGCCATCCATCTATCCATTCACTCATCCTTCTACCTACCCATCATTCCATCCATCCATCCATCCATCCATCCACCATCCATCGTTCCACACACCCACCTATTCTTCTATCTACTCATCCTTCTATTCATCTGTCCATCCACCCATTCGTCTATCTACACATCCTTCTATCTATCCACCCATCCATCCTTCCAGCTGTCCATCTATGCACCCACCCATCCTTCTACCTACCAATCCATCCATCCATCCATCCATGCCTCCATCCATCCACTCATCCATCCATCCATCCATCTGCCAATTCTTCCAGACATCTATCTATCCATCCATCATCCTTCTACCTACCCATCCTTCCATTTATCCATCCATCCATCCTTCTATCCATCTACTCACCCATCCATCCTTCCACCCACTCATCCTTCTATCTACCCATCCTATTCATCTACCCATCTACCCTTCCTTCTACCAACACATCCTTCCATCCATCCATCCATCCATCCATCCTTCCTTCCTTCTATCCATCCACCCTTCCTTCCTTCTATCCATCCACCTACCCAGCCATCCTTCCACCCAACCATCCTTATATTCATCTACCCATCAACCCATCCTTCTGCCTACACATTCTTCTATCTGTCCATCCATCCATCCATCCATCCATCCATCCATCCATTTTTCCAGCTATCTATCTACCTACCCATCCTTCTACTTACCAATCCTATCCATGTACCCATTCTTCTACCTACCTACCCATCCATCCATCCATCCACCCACCCATTCTCCCAGCCATCCATCTATCCACTCATTCTTCTACCTACCCATCTTTCTATCCATCCATCCATCCTTTATCCACCAACCCACCCATTCTTCTATTAATCTACCCATCCACCCATCCTTCTACCTACACATCCACCCGTCCGTCCATCCATCCACCCATCCATCCATCCATCTTTCCAGTTGTCCTTCTATCCACCCACCCATTATTCTACCTACCAATCCTATCCATCCATCTATCTACCCATCCATCCATCCTTTCAGACATCCCTCTTTCCATTCACCCATTATTCTACCTACCAATCCTATCCATCCATCCACCCACCCATCCATTCATCCATGTACCCATTCTTTCAGCCATTCACCCACCCATCTTATCCATCCATCCTTTTTTTTTTTTTTTAGACAAAGACTTGCTCTGTTGCCAGGCTGGAGTGCAGTGGCACAATCTCAGCTCACTGCAACCTCTGCCTCCTGGATACAAGCAAGTCTCCTGCCTCAGCCTCTAGAATAGCTGAGATTACAGGCATGCGCCACCATGCCCAGCTAATTTTTGTATTTTTAGTAGAGGCAGAGTTTCACCATGTTGGCCAGAATGGTCTTGATCTCTTGACCTCGTGATCCATCCGCCTTGGCCTCCCAAAGTGCTGGGATTACAGGTGTGAGCCACTGCGCCCAGCCCCATCCATCCATCCTTCTATACATCTACCCACCCACCTACCCATCCTTCCATCCACCCATCCTTCTAGCCATCCATTCCTCTATTCATCCAACCATCCACCCACCCTTCTACCTACACATCCTTTTATGTATCCATCCATCCTTCCAACTGTCCATCTATTCACCCACCCATTCTTCTGCCTACCAATCCTATCCATCCATTCATCCACCCACCCATCCATTTATCCATCCACCCATTCTTCCAGCCATTCACCCACCCACCCATCCTATCCATCTATCCATCCATCTATCCATCCATCCATCCATCCATCCATCCATCCATCCATCCTTCTATCCATCTACCTACCCACCCACCCATTCTTGCATCCACCCATCCTTCTATCTATCCATTCTTCTATTCATCCAACCATCCACCCATCCTTTACCCACACATCCTTCTATCTATCCATCCATCCATCCTTCCAGCGATCCATCTATCCACCCACCCATCCTTCTACCTACCAATCCTATTCATCCATCCATCCATGCATCCATTCATCCATCCACCCATCCACCCATCCACCCATATATCCACCCATATATCCATCCATCCATCCATCCATCCATCCATCCATCCATCTATCCATCCACCCATCCTTCTACCTACAGATCCCACCCATCCATCCATTCATCCATTCATTCTTTCATCCATCCTTCCAGCCATTCATCTGTCCATCCACTCATTCTTTTACCTTACTTATCTTTCTATCCAACCAGCCATCTATCCATACACCCATCCTTCTGTCTACCAGTCCTTCTATCCACCAATCTATCCATCCATCCATCCACCATCCTTCCATGCACCCATCGTTCCATCCTATGGATGTCTACCAGGGATATGTAATGTGGAAGCCACAGTTTCCACAGCCTCTGCTCAGTCCAGTGAGGGAACAGTCATAGAAACATAACCAGAGCCCTGTGGCAAGCACAGCCTAGAGCCAAGCACTGGGCAATGTGAGAGTCTGAAGGAGGACCTCACCAGACAGGGGCTAGGAGCTAGGAAGCTATCCTTGAATAGGAAACGCTGAGATTGAATTTAAAAGATAAGTGGGTGTTGGACAGAGTTGTAGGTGGCAGAAGAGTATGTGCAAAAGCCTAGAGGCTTCACTCTTCAGGGTGTGGAGCTGTGGAAGGTGAAGTGTGGGTATGAGTTGGGGCAGGGGAAAAAGGAGTTCTGAGCATGGAGGGTTGCACCAGAGCCACAGCTTGAGAAGTATGCAGCCAGGATCTACACACTCTACCTCTCAGGACCACCCCCACTGGCCCTGGCTCTGCCCTCTGAGGCCCTACCAGAACTTCCACCACCTCTTCCTCATGACAGACACCAAGTGCTAGAAGCCCTGGGCCTCCACAGGTCCACCAAGGCTGTCCCTGGAGATTGATTCCTCAAGGGGAGAATTTGGGACCTGCATGGGACTGAGAGCTTCCCCAGGCCACAGGCTGGGTCAGGGGCACCCAGGTGCACCCAGCTGCCCCAGCAGCTTGGCAGGGATCACTGGATGCTAGCAGGTGCTGGAGGGAGGAGAGGACTCAGAAACTGACCAGTGGGTTTTTAGGGGCAGCTGGGGAGCACTGAAGCCTTGGAGTGAGTGGAGGCCAGGGTTTGGGGGCCAAAGTGGAATGCAGCTCATGAGGAGAAGCCTGAGGCTCCCCAAGTCAGCCTGGATCTTTAGTTTCAAGTCTGTCAGCCTGTTTTTCTCCCCATGCCATGACAGCCTTCCTACAGGGCTGCTGTGAGGGTTAATTACAGCTCCACCAAGCACTAGCCTAGGTGCTTTGTATTTGATCTTCACAACAGCCCTGGGGCAACTATTATCATCACCCACCCCCCCATCTTGCAGATGAAGAAACTGAGACTCAGAGAGGTTACACATAACCACTGGGAAATGGAGAGCTAGGATTTAAACCCAGCTCCAGTCTCATGCAAGTCCCAAAGCCTCCCCCGAGCTTTTTTCCTCAGAGTTACATTCTCTCTTGGTTTCGAGCCGTGGCTTTGAAGTTCCTGGCATGGAGCAGATGTTCTATTTATGGGGACTGCACCATCTTCCCACATACCCAGCTTTCTCACATACCTTTTGCTCAGTCCCAGGGAAAACAAGAAACCTTAATTTGCAAAAGCACCTGAGAGTTTAATCTTGCCTTTGGTTTTAAAGAACCCTACCCCACGTAAGGCGAGCTCTCTTTACATGTTAAGTATTCTTTATAAACTAAGAACTTCAGATGGCTCGATTCAGTCTTGGCTGCCATAGACCACATGAAAACCAATAAATCTGGTTTCCTCTGCGCAGCGCAGCCTTGCCCTTATCCGATGGCGCCACCTAATGGCCACGTTTCACCTGTGCAAGCCAAGTACATCCTGAAAGACAGCTTCTCCATCTTTTGCGAGACTGGCTATGAGCTTCTGCAAGTGAGTTAAAACAAGACTAAGTACACCACGATCAATGACGATTGCTTTGAAATGTAAACATATTTCTATCTGCAGATATGTGAAAAGTGAGAAAATCGTGTGTCAGCATGATTTCGTCTATCTTTAAATGATAAAAAGCCAAGAAATAAGTTTTCAGAGGACAAAAAGGGTGGCTATGGAAAATTTGATTCTGAATCCTGCCCTGTTTTCTTTCTTTCTTTATACACAACTTTAAATTTACATACGCGAGCCCTTTCTTTTAAAGCTATTTTGGAAAGCTGGTGATTAAAATGGGCAACTTGGCCAGGCGCGGTGGCTCACACCTGTATTCCCAGCACTTTGGGAGGCAGAGGCAGGCAGATCACTTGAGGCCAGGAGTTTGAGACCAGCCTGGCCAATGTGGTGAAACCCCGTCTCTACTAAAAATACAAAAATTAGACGAGGTAGTATCCCCGTCTCTACGAAAAATACAAAAATTAGTAGGTGGCGGGCGCCTGTAATCCCAGCTATTCGGGTGGCCGAGGCAGGAGAATTGCTTGAGCCTGGGAGGCACAGGTTGCAGTGAGCTGAGATTGCACTGCTGCACTCCAGCCTGGGTGACAGAGCGAGACTCTGTCTCAAAAATATATATAAAATAAAATAAAACGGACAACTTTTCTGTTGGTCACACACGACAGCAGCTCTTCGTAAAGTGGCTGGAATGACAGAAAGATGAGTTTGCTATCCTGTTCCATGTGCCCTGCCTTGCATAAAATTAAAGTTCTCCCCCTGGTCAAATGACCTTTCCATGAAACAACTCCTGGGCCCACGAAAAAGTAGACAGCCCCGGGAAAGAGTATATTCTGCAAAGTTATAAATAGTGATCACTGTTAAGGGAGGAGTATAATTTTAAAAAATGCTTAACATGTTGCTTTAGGGGCACAGGTAAGAAATTAACACGTCCTCTTTATGTTCTTCAAAATTGTCATGGAATCCCAGTGGTAAAAAGTAATAACATTGGAACGATAGCTAGCTATGCAATCCACAGTCCTGTGGAGGGTCAAAAAAAAAAAAAAAAATGAGACACTTTTCCCATCTTGCAAACTTCTTGTGCAGGCTCTTTTCCACAGCTCCTCGGACCACAAACCTCTTTAGTTTCTGACTTAACACAAGAAGTCCTGCAATCCTTTGAAGCACAGGGTTTCTGCCAGAGCCATCTTCTTTTATTTTAATGTTTGATTTTAGAAAAACATTATCTTAGCAAGTCGAAAAATGTTTCCCTGTGAATGACGCTGGCAGTGAAAGCTGATGGACAGCACACAGATGATTCACAAAAGAATTCTTAGTAGCCCTCCTCCAGCTAATGGCCACAGGCTAGACAGATACATGGACACACTTCCAAGTCTGATCACACCTGCTTTCTCAAACTTGTCACCACAGTCTTCTGGCTTTTTTTTTTTTTTTTGGACAGGGTCTCACTTTATCACCCAGGCTGGAGTGCAGTGGCGCGATCACGGCTCACCACAGCCTTGACCTCTCAGGCTCAAGCAATCCTGTCACCCCAGCCTCCCAAATAGCTGGGACTACAGGCACGCGCCAACACGCCTGGCTAATTTTTGTCTTTTTTGTAGAGGTGGGGGTCTCACTATGTTGCCCAGGCTGGTCTTGAACTTCTGAGCTCAAGCAATCCTCCCACCTCGGCCTCCCAATGTGCTGGGATTACAGGTGTGACCCACTGCGCCTGGCCCTCTGTCACTTTATATAAAGAAATGGTGGAGCATCAGATGCAGAAATGTTGAGATCTGATGATGATGATGATGATGATGATTTGAGACAGGGTCTCACTCTGTCACCTAGGCTGGAGTGCAGTGTTGCAATATCGGCTCACTGCAACCCCCGCCTCACAGGTTCAAGCAATTCTCCTGCCTCAACCTCCTGAGGAGCTGGGATTACAGTTGCACGCCACCATGCCAGGCTAATTTTTTGTGTATTTTTAGTAGAGACAGGGTTTCACCATGCTGGCCAGACTGGTCTTAAACTCCTTGCCTCAAGTGATCCACCCACCTTGGTCTCCAGGAGTGTTGGGATTACAGGCATGAGCCACTGCACCTGGCTGAGATCTGACATGTTTTTGTATTAGAGTGAAAAGCAAAAAAAAAATTATAAATTGCTGCAAAGGTTCCATCTGATTCGTAAAATGCCAGTACCTGTTGAGCGATGAAATACATAACCTAGGTGGCATAGATGTGCACCGAGGCGGTGGGGCAGTGCGTCCATGTGCCAGGCATCCCCCCAACCCCAGCACACACAGATACTAGTCATGTGTGCTGCCACCCCCTTCAGGAGCACCTCGTAAAACACTAGAATAGGAACTACTGTGAGAGCACAGCTTTGGGGAGTGATTTTATGATATAAACAAGCAAGTTAATATATTCTGAATTCTTCTTTAGGGTCACTTGCCCCTGAAATCCTTTACTGCAGTTTGTCAGAAAGATGGATCTTGGGACCAGCCAATGCCCACGTGCAGCAGTACGGTCGTGTGGTGACTACAGGCCCCATAACCGCCCGGAACTCCCTCTGCTGCTACTGTTGCTGCTTCTATTGCTTCTCTGGTTTTCTGTTTACTTTCTTTTTTCTTTTTTTTTTTTTTGAGACAGGGTCTTGCTCTGTTGCCCAGACTGGAGTGCAGTGGTGTGATCTCGGCTCACTGCAACTTCTGTTTTCCAGGCTTAAGCAATCCTCCTGCCTCAGCCTCCTGAGTAGCTGGGACTACAGGCACCTGACACCACGCCTGGCTAATTTTTGTATTATTTGTAGAGACAGAGTTTTGCCATGTTGCCCAGGCTGGTCTCGAACTCCTGACCTCAAGTGATCCACCGGTCTCAGCCTCCCAAAGTGCTGAGATTACAGGCGTGAGCCACTGTGCCCGGATCCTTGGGTTTTTTTTAATGATCCATTTATCAGCGCTTGAATTTCAAATTTGCTTCTTTTTACCCATCTCTCAGTGCATTCTTAGAGGTTAAAACAGAACCAATCTACTAGGGAAGGTAGGTGCTTTAGAAAAGTATGTTCTTTGACAAGGTTTTTTTTTTTTTTTTTTTTTTTTTTTCTGAGACAGGGTCTCATTCTGTTGCCCAGGCTGGAGTACAGTGGTGCAATCTCAGATCACTGCAACCTCTGTCTCCTGGGTTCAAGCGATTCTCCCACATCAGTCACCCCCAGGAGCTGGGAGGCACTACTGGCACATGCCACTACACCTGGCTAATTTTTGTATTTTTAGTAGAGATGGGGTTTCACCATGTTGGCCAGGCTGATCTCGAACTCCTGACCTCAGGTGATCTGCCCACCTGGGCCTCCCAAAGTGTGTGAGAGAGAGAGAGAGAGAGAGAGAGAGTGTGTGTGTGTGTGTGTGTGTGTGAGTTGGAGTCTCACTCTGTCACCCAGGCTGGAGTGCGGTGACAATCTCGGCTCACTGCAACCTCTGCTTCCCGGGTTCAAGAGATTCTCGTGCCTCAGCCTCCTGAGTAGCTAGGATTACAGGCACATGCCACCACGCAAGGCTAATTTTCGTATTTTTTTGGTAAAGACAAGGTTTCACCATGTTGGCCAGGCTTGTCTCAAACTCCTGACCTCAAGTGATCTGCCTACCTCAGGCTTCCAAAGCGTGTTCTTTGACAATATTTTTTTCATTTTTTTTTTGGAGACAGAGTCTCACTCTGTTGCCCAGGCTGGAGTGTGGTGGTGCAATCTCAGCTCACTGTAACCTCTGACTCCTGGGTTCAAGCAATTCTCCTGCCTCAGCTTCCTGAGTAGCTGAGACTACAGGTACACACCGCCACACCTGGCTAATTTTTTATATTTTAGTAGAGATGGTGTTTCACCGTGCTGCCCAAGCTGGTCTTGAACTCCTGAGCTCAGGCAATCCACCTGCCTCGGCCTCCCAAAGCGCTAGTAGTACAGGCATGAGCCACAGCGCTCAGCCTGACAATATTTTTCTTTTCCTTTTTTTTTTTTTTTGAGACGGAGTTTTGTTCTTGTTGCCCAGGCTGGAGTACAATGGCGCGATCTCAGCTCACCGCAACCTCTGCCTCCCAGGTTCAAGTGATTCTCCTGCCTCAGCCTCCCTAGTAGCTGGGATTACAGGCATGTGCTACCATGCCCGGCTAATTTTGTATTTTTAGTAGAGACGGGGTTTCTCTATGTTGGTCAGGCTGGTCTCAAACTCCCGCCCTCAGGTGATTCACCCACCTTGGCCTCCCAAAGTGCTGGGATTACAGGCATGAGCCACTGCGCCCAGCCGACAATATTTTTCTAAGTATGAAAGCAACAATATTCATGACAGAAGATGGAAAGTACAGAAAATTATGAACATCTTAATACCTGTAATACCACCATATGCAAGTATAATCATTACTTTTTAATATTTATTTATTTATTTTTTGAGACGGAGTCTTGTTCTGTCACCCAGGCTGGAGTGGAGTGGCGCCATCTTGGCTCACTGCAACCTCCTTCTCCTGGGTTCAAGCAATTATCCTGCCTCAGCCTCCCAAATAGCTGGGATTACAAGCACTTCCCACCAAGCCCAGCTAATTTTTCTATTTTTAGTAGAGATGAGGTTTCACCATGTTGGCCAGGCTGGTCTTGAACTCCTGACTTCAAGTGATCCACCTGCCTTGGCCTCCCAAAGTGTTGGGATTACAGGCGTGAGCCACCGTGACCAGCCACTGTTTTTTGTTTTTTTTTGTGTTTGTTTTTTTTTGACAGGGTCTCATTCTGTTGCCCAGGCTGGAGTGCAGTGGCACAATCTCAGCTCACTGAAACCTCTGCCTCCTGGGTTCTAGCAATTCTCCTGCTTCAGCTTCCCCAGTAGCTGGGATTACAGGCGCCCGCCACCACACCCAGTAATTTTTTTAGTTTTAGTAGAGGTAGGGTTTCACCATGTTGCCCAGGCTTGTCTCCAACTCCTAATCTCAAGTGATCCGCCCACCTTGGCCTCCCAAAGTGCTGCGATTACAGGTGTGAGCCACCAGGCCCGGCCTAATCGTTACCGTTTTGGTGTGTGTCCCTCCAATTACACACAATTCACACGTGTGAGCAAGTATATACTACTGTATGTAGAAAAGGGGGGCAACTTTATGTGGTAATACACACACCCCAAACTGGGATAATGATCAACCATAGCTCATGTGACACACCCTCAAACTCCTGGGCTCAAGTGATCCTCCTGTCTCAGCCTCCTGAGTAGCTTGGACTACAGGCACGTGCCACATACCCAGCTCCTTTTAAATTTTTGGTAGAGATGGGGTCTCACTATGTTGCCCAGGCTGCCCTGGCCTCTCTTAAGTGCTGGGATTACAGATGTGAGCCACCGTGCCCAGTGAGCTTTAGAAAGACTTCCAGGTCTTTCTAAAAACTTCAACTTATTAAAAGGATCAGAATAAGCTGAATTTCTTGTTTTGGAGACAAAGTCTCTATCACCCAGGCGGTAGTGCAGTGGTGTGATCATAGCTCACTGCGGCCTCATCCTCCCAGGCTCAAGTGATCCTCCTGCTTCAGCCTCCTGAGTAGCTGAGACCACGCCACCAAGCCCAGCCTATTTACCTTTTGTAGAGAGGGTTTTGCTATTGCCCAGACTGGTCCTGAACTCCTGGTCTCAAGTGACCCTCCCACTTTGGCCTCCCAAAATGCTGATTACAGGTTTGAACCACCAAGCCTGGCTCCTCCAATCTTACTATCGTGTCCTTTTCTACCCTTATTGCCTTCTAAATTGCAACCTTTTACATCGAACCTGTGCCATGTCATGTGCTGTTCCGCTGCAGACCTTTTTTTTTTTTTTTTTTTTTTGAGATAGAGTCTTGCTCTGTCACCCAGGCTGGAGTGCAGTGGTGCCATCTTGGCTCACTACAAGCTCCACCTCCCGGGTTCATGCCATTCTCCTGCCTCAGCCTCCTGAGTAGCTGGGACTACAGGCGCCCGCTACCACGCCTGGCTTTTTTTTTTTTGTATTTTTAGTAGAGACGGGGTTTCACCATGTTAGCCAGGATGGTCTCGATCTCCTGACCTTGTGATCCGCCCGCCTTGGCCTCCCAAAGTGCTGGGATTACAGGCATGAGCCACCACGCCCGGCCGCAGATCTTATATTTGACACGAGGGTGCTAAGGAGCTCCGGATGGTTTCAAATTCCCTTTCTCTAGGAAAGGCGGCACACCTCTTCCTCCACATGGATGACTCCCCCTCAGTTCAGCCATTTAGTTACCTCCCACCTCAGCCTCTCAAGTAATTGGGACAACACGCACGTGCCACCACGCTCGGCTTTTTAATCTTTCATAGAGAGGGGGTCTTGCCATGTTGCCCAGGCTGGTCTCAAACTCTTGAGCTCAAGGGATTTGCCCGCCTTGGCCTCCCAAAGGTGCTTCTCCAGACCTTTGGAAAGTTAGCATTGAAATGATCAATGGATTCCCCCCTCCCATGCTTCTTTCTTAGTTGTTGACTGTGGTCCTCCTGATGACCTACCCAGGGGCCGAGCCGAGCACATCACAGGCCCTGGAGTGACCACCTACAAAGCTGTGATTCAGTACAGCTGTGAAGAGACCTTCTACACAATCAAAGTGAATGATGGTATGCAAATTTTTCAAAGTTGGGGGTGTGCAATACTTGGAACTTGAGCCCCCATGGTCTGAAAATAAACTTTAACCAACATTTTTGGCTAAGGCTAGACAAAAGATTAAAAGCCACTTCTCCCATCTGCTAAGTGAAATATTATAGCTAAAGTGACTTTAATATCAATTTGCAAAAATCTGAAAACAGATCTAGTAAATGACTACTACAAACACACAATATATTCCAAATGGTTTAATTTAACAAGTCAAAACCTTATCATTAAGCACTTGAGATCTTGATACATATTCAAGTTACACATCTAAAAGGTTTCCACTTTGCAAGTAAACATGGTAATGCAGAGACCTCCTATTTATGAAATCATGTAAAATGGTTCTTCAGACACCTCTATTTCCCATGGATGCTCAAGAATCAACATTTTTCAAGGGGGTATTCAAGCAAATGACAACCATCTTATACATGCAGTTAAACATTTTTGCTTTTCCAATGATTTGCAGGTAAATATGTGTGTGAGGCTGATGGATTCTGGACGAGCTCCAAAGGAGAAAAATCACTCCCAGTCTGTGAGCCTGGTAATGGATACATTTATACAAGAGATTGGTAATTGATGGAAAGTAGAACTGGGTAGGAGACAGTAAGGAGAGCTTTAGCTGTGGTAGGCAGAAATGTAACTTCAGCACCTGGCTCTTAGGCTAAGTTATTATTTCCAAATAGTATGTTCTCATTACCCCCTTTCCATATACAGAGGTTGTTAGGTGCTGACTGCATCAGTCATTTGATTATTTTTGACCTTATAACTAGGCAAGCATAAAAAATTAAATGATTTTTAGGCCGGGTGTGGCTCATGCCTGTAATCCCAGCACTTTGGGAGGCCGAGGCAGGTGGGTCACCTGAGGCCAGCCTGACCAGCATGGAGAAACCCCGTCTCTAATAAAAATACAAAATTAGCCAGGTGTGGTGGTGCATGCCTATAATCTCAGCTACTCGAGAGGCTGAGGCAGGAGAATTGCTTGAACCCGGGTGGTGGAGGCTGCAGTGAGCCGAGATCGCACCATTACACTTTAGCCTGGGCAACAGTAGTGAAATCCCATATCAAAAAAAAAAAAAAAAAGGATTTTTAAAATTATCTTGACCAACTTATACATTTATAAACACAAGTTCTTCTGTTGAGTTACTATTCTATGTTAAAATGCTATTAAAACTCAAAGCTAATAATTTCCCCAAGCAATTGTTTTCAACATCTAGTTTTTAAACATCAATGCAATCTGCCTTTTAATAGTTTTTTTTTTTTTTAACCAGAATTGGCTCCAAAGATAATAGTTGAGTAGAATGATTTTTTTTTTTCAGACGGAGTCTCGCTCTGTCGCCAGGTTGGAGTGCAGTGGCGCAATCTCGGCTCACTGCAACCTCCCCCTCTGTAGAATGATTTTAAAAAAACAAATCAGGGCCGGGCATGGTGGCTCATGCCTGTAATCCCAGCACTTTGGGAGCCCAAGGTGGAAAGATCACGAGGTCAGGAGATCGAGACCATCTTGGCCAACACAGTGAAACTCCATCTCTACTAAAAAAAAAAATACAAAAAATTAGCCTGGTGTGGTGGCGGGCGCCTGTAGTCCCAGCTACTTGGGAGGCTGAGGCAACAGAATGGCGTGAACCCGGGAGGTGGAGCTTGCAGTGAGCCGAGATTGCGCCACTGCACTCCAGCCTGGGCAACAGAGCAAGACTCTGTCTCAAAAAAAAAAAAAAAAAAAAAAAAGTCAGCACTTTGGGAGGCCGAGGTGGGCAGATCACGAGGTCAGGAGATTGAGACCATCCTGGCTAACACGGTGAAACCCCATCTCTACTAAAAATACAAAAAATTAGCCAGGTGTGGTGGCAGGCACCTGTAGTCCCAGCTACTCAGGAGGCTGAGGCAGGAGAATGGCATGAACTCGGGAGGCAGAGCTTGCAGTGAGCCAAGATTGTACCACTGCACTCCAGCCTGGGTGACAGAGCGAGACTGTCTCCAAAAAAAAAAAAAAAAAAAACCAGGAAGATAATAATATATTAATTACCCTTGCGTGATTTGGCTCAAATTAGTTTTTTTTAAACCTGTATTTGGCTAGCACAACGTCTGTAGGTATTAATGCAAGTACACTACCACAATAGCAAACATATATGCTACATTAATGGGCGTATTTAATTTGCAATAAAGATACAATAAAACTTAGTTTGGAAGAATCAACTAGACCAAAAATAAAATTTTGGAACCCACAGGGTCCTAGCCACAACTGCAACATTCTAATTTCTAAAACATTTGTATGTTCAAAGGTAAAAGTAATTTTGCAAATCCTGATACTGACTTTAGTTCGTGCTTTTCTAGGATTACATAAATACCCATTTTACAAGTAGGAAAACAGAAACAATGAAAACGTTATGTCCTTCTAATTCCTATGCACATCATCTAGTCCATCTGCTCAGGCAATGCCTGCCTGCCCTGTTAATTTTCCTAATCTTTTTTTTTTTTTGAGATGGAGTTTTGCTCTTATAGACCAGGCTAGAGTGCAGTGCAGTGGTGTGACTTGGCTCACTGCAACCTCCACCTCCCAGGTTCAAGCAATTCTCCTCCCTCAGCCTCCCGAGTAGCTGGAATTACAGGTGCCCATCACTACGCCCGGCTAATTTTTGTATATGTAGTAGAGACAGGGTCTCACCATGTTGACCAGGCTGGTCTCAAACTCCTGACCTCAGGTGATCCACCCATCTCAGCCTCCCAAAGTGCTGGGATTACAGGTGTGACACTGCATCCGGCCAATTTTCCCAATCTTATAGACCAAATTATTTTAGCAAAACAAAATAACTTCTAAAAGTCAGTTTTCACTAATCTCATTTTCTGAGGAGCTAAGAAATACCAAAAGGTTTTATCAGGTGTTTGAACTGTGATGTTTTAAAATAGCCTCACTTGCCTGTATAGGTGGTCACCCACCAATTCATGTAACATAATTTTTGGTTGACATCAAATATATACTTCAAGGCGGTCATAATTTAAGAAAAACACGACTGACATTTTTACAAAGGCTCTCTACCTATCTGCTTCTTTCCCCAGTTTGTGGACTATCAGCCCGCACAACAGGAGGGCGTATATACGGAGGGCAAAAGGCAAAACCTGGTGATTTTCCTTGGCAAGTCCTGATATTAGGTGGAACCACAGCAGCAGGTGCACTTTTATATGACAACTGGGTCCTAACAGCTGCTCATGCCGTTTATGAGCAAAAACATGATGCATCCTCCCTGGACATTCGAATGGGCGCCCTGAAGAGACTATCACCTCATTATACACAAGCCTGGGCTGAAGCTGTTTTTATACATGAAGGTTATACTCACGATGCTGGCTTTGACAATGACATAGCACTGATTAAATTGAATAACAAAATTGTAATCAATAGCAACATCACGCCTATTTGTCTGCCAAGAAAAGAAGCTGAATCCTTTATGAGGACAGATGACATTGGAACTGCATCTGGATGGGGATTAACCCAAAGGGGTTTTCTTGCTAGAAATCTAATGTATGTCGACATACCGATTGTTGACCATCAAAAATGTACTGCTGCATATGAAAAGCCACCCTATCCAGGGGGAAGTGTAACTGCTAACATGCTTTGTGCTGGCTTAGAAAGTGGGGGCAAGGACAGCTGCAGAGGTGACAGCGGAGGGGCACTGGTGTTTCTAGATAGTGAAACACAGAGGTGGTTTGTCGGAGGAATAGTGTCCTGGGGTTCCATGAATTGTGGGGAAGCAGGTCAGTATGGAGTCTACACAAAAGTCATTAAGTATATTCCCTGGATCGAGAACATAATTAATAATTTTTAGCTTGCATGTCTGCAGTCAGTCAAGGATTCTTCATTTTTAGAAATGCCTGTGAAGACCTTGGCAGCGACGTGGCCCGAGAAGCATTCATCATTACTGTGGACATGGCAGTTGTTGCTCCACCCAAAAAAACCGACTCCAGGTGAGGCTGCTGTCATTTCTCCACTTGCCAGTTTAATTCCAGCCTTACCCATTGACTCAAGGGGACATAAGCCACGAGAGTGATAGTCACCTTTGCCAACCCAGTGTAATGTCACTGCTCAAATTACATTTCACTACCTTAAAAGGCCAGTCTCTTTTCATACTGGCTGTTGGCATTTCTGTAAACTGCCTGTCCATGCTCTTTGACTGTTTTTAAACTTGTTCTTACTGATCTCTGTAAGTGCTTTATATATTATGGCAGTATTGATTGAGGAATAACCTCGAATCCCTTTTTTAGGTAGGTAGGTTGGAAACACTGATACTTCAAGCCCAGGTATTGACCAAAATTTCCATGTTAAAAACCAATACCACAAAATGGTGGGATACAATTATTCACTTATCAAATTGTCAGACAAAAGGAACGTGAATAGTAGTACTATTTCACATTATTAAAGACAACATAAACTTCCCAAGGACTGTTTGGCAATACATTTTAAGCACGACCAGGCATGTTCAGGGAGGGTGGCAGGCCATAGACTGGCAATACATTTCAAAAGCCCTTAAAATGCATAATCTTTGACCTAGCAATTCCAATGCTAAGAATTTATTTTAGCAGTAAGGCTAATCCCAGCAATTGGAAATAACCTGAATAATGTTCAAATTCAGAAGACTAAATCAAAACGTGGCATTTCCACAAGATGAAAAATGGCATTAGAAATAAGTGGTGACATTATAGATAAATCTGTATTTTTCCTCTTTACAATGAACATGAAATACTTGGGCACAGTGATGCCTAACAAAAGCACAGATCACACAATAGTTGAATCAAGTACAGAACCCTAATACACACTCAGGGGCTACTTTGCTCGTACTCAACAACAAAATCATTCTTACTACCACACATTATCTCTTGGATTACGGAGTAGTTAACTTCCCACTTTTTCCTACTAAGGTTTTCCTACTAAGGACACAACTTAAGTGCTGATTTAACCTTAAAAATCTCATTTGATTTTAGCTGGCTATTCCTTCCTAAAAGGTTTTAATAGCTAACATTCAAGTTTTTCAGTCTAACTAAAAGTTACCATTCTATGTAAAAGCTTACTGTGAGTCTTGGCCTCATTTCTCTTGTGCATATAAAGTACAACTTCTTGAGACTCAATTTTTATTATTTTCTTTTTTCTTTAGAGACTCAATTTTTAAAGGTAACTTTCCAGCATCTGTATATCACATATAAAAAGAAATCGTGTTTTTCCAGTAAGACTCCAGACACTAAACTGTGGTGTCAAAAAAAATTTTTATTTAACTGGTTCAAAAAATTTTTTAGAATGAATGCATTTAGATGACCAAATAGATTTTTAAAAACAAATCTTTGCCAAATAGTTTACTTTTAAACTTCAAAATCTTCTTAGGGTAAAATAAATACCCATTATCTATGCAGTACCATAAACATGTTAATAAAAGGCTACTCAACATTGAAAGCCTTCTATGACCAGTAACTGAAATTTACACAAGTGTAAAGAAGGGATTAAACCATGCCGTTGACAAGTTAACTTACCCCTGGGCTCCTTGAAGGCTTGTCAGTTTAGTCTTTGGAGGTCCCCGAGTACCATTTTAAGTGTTACCATGTTACTGCTGCTGAGTAATAGTGCAAGTGCTAAAATGCAAAATTCAGATGGTACAGGGTTTGGAAATCATGCAGATTTAGATGCAGAAAAAAAAAAATTAAAACAACTCAAGATCCCTTTACAGAGGAAACTGAATAATGAAACAATGTGGCGAATACAAGTCTAAAGGATGACTTCATTTATAAATGTTTAAAACATGTAACTTGCAAAATGACAAACCTATTTATCATAATCTAATTAGGTAAGGGCATTAGGTAAACTACCAACACAACAAATGTCACATTCTTCCAACTAGAAAATGAGCTCAACTCTCACAGAATTAGTTACAAAAAAGTACAACAAAGAATCAACGTTATTGCTTTTACATACTTAACAATGCATTGTGAGAGTCTGAGTTTTGTAAGCGATTTTATTCAACTTTATTCAATGTTACCATATTCCCCCACCTCCTGGAGGACAAAGCCCATTCCACTTAACACTTCCAGACAGACAACCCACCCTAATTCTTAAAGCTATCAGGCCTCTTAATGGATTTCAGGCACAAGATAATTTGTGGTTTCTTCTACTTTATCCCTACTGCAATTAATTCCACTTTTCAAATCCCAAACTAGGAAGGTGCTGATATGCCCTTTTCAATTGATATGCTTTGCTACAAAGCATTAGAAAATAATCAACATTTTGCCCACTCCCCCAGATAAGAATCTTTTTAGAAGGCATGACTTCCCAATGGAGATTTATACAGGCCATGTAAATAGAACATCACCCAAATGCACAGAGGCACTAAGAAAAAGCCGGAGGGTACTGCTTACCATTTTAGGTGCGGTCACCCAGACTTATTCAAAACTAGATTTCAAAAGAAAAAAAAAAATTTCACTTTGGCCAATGCAAGAACAAATACCAATTAAGTCTGGGTATCAGGTGTCAATGCATGACAGGTGATGAATCCATTTGACTTGAGACAACTTTTCAAATAAGTTTATTTGAAGCAAAATAAACTATTGCCAAGAAACTTTATGAAAGTTCCATCTCAAAAGGGTCAAAAAAGGGGAATTAACTGCTATGAATTCTTTGCATTCAGGGCTGCAAAACAAAGACACATATTATTTAAATCAGTTTTATTTAAGAATTTCCAACAATGACAACTCTTATAAAAAGCATCCAAGCACAGGACACAGAACTGCAGCAAACAGCATTCTTATGGGTAGCTAACAGACATTAGAACTTCCACCCTTCTTTGAGACACCTGAGCTCACTGGTGAACTCTGCTTCAAGTCCTCCTGCAAAGCACACCACAAGCTCAGTCCATGTTCTCAGCCCATCAGCTTCAGTTCACATTGCCACACTTACATATCAGTAACAGAAGAGAACACACACCATACAGCATTCACAGCAGTTGACAAAGGGGTAGGGGGAGTACAAGTATCATTTCACTTAACACATTCAACTAATGTGGGTTATCTAAGAACAAAAACTCACTTAAAAGTCTTCCAACAGATGTGGATGTCCTTTGAATGCAAAAAACATTCGTACATTATTTGCTATCATTGCTCTCTGCACACTCTCTCACCAAAGCCACAGGATTGAGAGACACATCTCGCCAAGTTAAAAAATATCCATTATGCACCACCAAGTCTCTGCACGCGCTCTCTCCTTTTCTCGCTCATACTAGCCTTTCATGCCTCGGCACCACCATCAATCCCACACAAGGTTTCAAAAGTTCAGACAGCCTTCTGGTTCCATATCACAGCCTTGCGTTCATAGCGTTGATACGACTCCATGAAATAAAGAGTAGCGGATAAAAATGGGACACCCACCGTCAAAGACGCGGCCTGTGATGCGTGATGACGAATTCTTGAATGAGAAAGCATGTAGACAGAAGTATTCCTATGGCAGAATATTTACAGCACTACTTTCAATGAAGTGCTTCTTCCATAAACATTTGAAATGAGATGAACTGCAGAGATTAAATGAAGGCTTCATATTGTACTTTTGTATATGAGGGGAGACAAGTGTTAAAAAATAAAACAAAAGAACCAAACACTGTGACACCATGATCTCCTAAAAGGAGATTTTCTTAAGGAAAAAAATCCATATGGTGGGGTTCAAATTAAAACAAGGGGTAAAGAATGTAGTTCTAATCAATGGTTTCCGTTTTGAACATGCAAAGAATTCACTTGACAAGTCCAGGGATAAAATATTACAGGAGAAACCTTTTGATATCAATTGTAGTGTGTTGGTTTACCAATCAGGCAAACAGCAGTTCACTTTCAACCACTCAATATTTCAACCTTTCATGTAACAAAACTTATAAAATTCCTTTAGCTCTTCCTTTTTCTAAAGAAAAATGTCAAAAATACTGCTGAATATACTCCACACTGAACAAATCAATTTTGAAAATTCTTAGTACATATGTATTTTACAATATACTTACCATGAGTTTAGAAAAATTTGAATTCCCACCATTCTATACCAACCAACCACAACCCCACTGTCTACATTCCCCAGCCAGAAGACTTAGAATCCATGCTTGAGCCAAAGCCTCCATTAAAACCACTGCCCGATCCTGCATTTGATGCTGATCCCCAACCAATTGCTGCACCAGAATTAGAACCACTATAAGAGTTATTTCCAGAACCGAAGGCCTGGTTTGGCTCCCTCTGCATGTTGCCTTGGTTTTGGTTATTACCCGATGGGCCTGACTGGTTCTGCTGGCTGGCTAACATGCCCATCATACCCCAACTACTCTGTAGTGCTGCCTGGGCGGCAGCCATCATCGCTGGATTAATGCTGAACGCACCGAAGTTCATCCCACCACCCATATTACTACCTTGATTGTTTCCCAAACCAGCTCCACCCCCTCTGCTATTACCAAATCCACCCTGATTCCCAAAGCCACCTGGATTACCACCAAATCTTCCACTTCTTTCTAACTGTCTATTGCTATTGTGCTTAGGTTCGGCATTGGATATATGAACGCTGATTCCTTTAATGATCAAGTCCTCTCCACAAAGAGACTGCGCAATCTATAAGAAATAAGGGATGTAAACAAAGAAGATTAAACCACTGATTCATATATTTAAAGTAGCAACAAAACTTAGATTACAAACATTAATTTATCTAAAGCCAGAGGAAAAATAAGCAATGAACGCTCATTTCATTTAAACCCCCAATACAGCTTTTAGTTTTATTAACAGCAGCAGTGATATTTCAGTCGATTTTCAAAAGACATAGGCTGGGCATGGTGGCTCATGCCTGTAATCCCAGCGCTTTGGGAGGCCAAGGTGGGAGGACTGTGTGAGGCCAAGAGTTCAAGACTAGCCTGGCAGCCTGGACAACACAGGGAGACCCCGCCTCTATCAAAAAAAACCACAAAAAAGCCACATTAGCTGGGCGTAGTGGCATGCATCTGTCCTAGCTACTTGGGAGGCTGAAGCTGGAGGATCCTCCCCCTGGAGGCTGAGCCCAGGAGTTCTAGCGTGTAGTGAGCTATGATTATACCACTGTGTTCCACCAGCCTGGGCAAGAGTGAGACCCTGTCTCAAAATAATAATAAAAAAAAAAGGGCCAGGAGCAGGAGCAGTGGCTCACGCCTGTAATCCCAGCACTTTGGGAGGCTGAGGGGGGTGGATCACCTGAAGTCAGGAGTTCAAGACCAGCCAGACCAAAACACTGAAACCCCATATCTACTAAAGATACAAAAAACTGGCCAGGCGTGGTGGCTCATGCCTGTAATCCCAGCACTTTGGGAGGCTAAGATGGGCGGATCACCAGAGGTCAGGAGTTCGAGACCAGCCTGGCCAACATGGTGAAACCCTGTCTCTACTAAAAGCACAAAAAAATTAGCCGGGTGTGGTGGCAGGCGCCTGTAATCCCAGCTACTCGGGAGGCTGAGGCAAGACAATCGCTTGAACCCGTGAGGTGGAGGTTGCAGCGAGCCGAGATCATGCTGTCACACTCTAGCCCAGGCAACAAGAGCAAAACTCCGTCTCAAAAAAAAAAAAAAAAAAAAAAAAAAAAAAAAAAGGGTATATAACGTTTCCAAATGCCACATACTGAAAATTATCTAAAGGTATATTTACTTTTAGATTTCTTAAAAATGTTATATTTGTGATATCAGATACAGGTATTACAAACATCTAGGCCCATACACCCTACATCTTACAAGGTCAGAAAACTTAACTAAGAATAGCAATTAGCTGGATGGGCAATGTTCAAGAGAAATTACATATTTTTTTTTTGAGACAGAGTCTCACTCTGTCACCAGGCTGGAGTACAGTGGTGTGATCTCAGTTCACTGCCACCTCCGCCTCCTGGGTTCAAGCGAATCCCCTACCTCAGGCTCCAGAGTAGCTGGGACCACAGGTGTGCACCACCACACCGAGATAATTTTTTTTTTTTTGTATTTTAATAGAGACGGGGTTTCACCACATTGGCCAGGATGATCTTGATCTCCTGACCTCGTGATCCACCCGCCTCAGCCTCCCAAAGTGCTGGGATTATAAGCATGAGCCACCATGCCCGGCCGGGACATATTGTTAAGGAGAAAAATACCTGATCATCTGCAAATGTAACAAAGGCAAAGGCCCTGAATGGCTTGGGGATGAAGACATCCATCACATCCCCGTACTGAGAGAAGAACTCCCGCAGCTCATCCTCAGTCATGTCCTCTGTACAGCGCCCCACAAACACTTTTCTGCTTCTCAAAGGCTCATCTTGGCTTTGCTGATCAAATCAAAAGGAAGGAAAAAACTCAGAAATATGTTGTGAACAATGAAAAAAGCATTAAGATAAGGGATATAACAAAATCATTCTGTCTTGGATAGCAGTGAATCATTAAAAAGTAGACATACCCTTAATTTTTTCCATCAGCATTTCTTTTTCTTGTAAGGCTTCAGTGAAGAGTAACGTTTTAAGTTACAAAAGTACACAGAGTCATGCATCACATAATGATGGACATATGTTCTGAGAAATACATCATGAGCCATTACACAATTTCATCATCGTGGCCAAGTGTGGTGGCTGACACCTGTAATCCCAGCACTTTGAGAGGCTGAGGCGGGTGGATCACCTGAGGTCAGGAGTTCAAACCAGCCTGGTCAACATGGTGAAACCCCACCTCTACTAATACAAAAATTAGGTGTGGTGGCAGGCGCCTGTAATCCCAGCATCTTGGGAGGCTGAGGTAGGAGAATCACTTGAACCTGGGAAGAGGAGGTTGCAGTGAGCCAAGATTGCACCACTGCACTCTAGCCTGAGCAACAATAGTGAAACTCCATCTCAAAAAAAAAAAAGGCCAGGCACGGGGGCTCACACCTGTAATCCCAGCACTTTGGGAGGCCGAGATGGGCGGATCATGAGGTCAGGAGATCAAGACCATCCTGGCTAACACGGTGAAACGCCATCTCTACTAAAAATACAAAAAATTAGCCAGGCGTGTTGGCGGGCACCTGTAGTCCCAGCTACTCGGTAGGCTGAGGCAGGAGAATGACGTGAACCCGGGAGGCAGAGCTTGCAGTGAGTTGAGATTGCACCACTGCACTCCAGCCCGGACGACAGAGTGAGACTCTCTCTCAAAAAAAAAAAAGAAAAAAAAAAAAGTCGTTGTGCAAACATCATATAAACCCATACAGCATAGCCTACCCCACATCTAGGCTAGATGGTATAGCCTATTGCTCCCAGGCTACAGACTTCCAAGTTACTGTACTCAACACTGTAGGCGACTGTAACATGATGGTAAGTATTTGTGTATCTAAACATAGAAAGGGTACAGTAAAAACAGTGTTATAATCCTATGGGACCACTGCTGTACACGTGGTCTGCTGCTGACTGATCAACTTTGCCATGTGATATATGACTGTGTTTGGATTTGAGAAAATCAATAAATAAGCAATCTCTTGGCAAAGATGATGATGTTCCAAATAAGCTAATGTTATTTGTTTGCTAGGAAAAAGTTAGGTCTTTATAACAAGATTAATGTATTCTGACTGTCTTTATGTTTTAACATATAACTATGCAAGAACTATTAACTTGACAAATAACCTCTTCTCTTTTCCATCCATAGCAAAAAGAAAAGCAAGAACAAAATGAACAAAGGTTTAGTTTGGAGAAGTAATAAACTAAATATTTCAAACAAGCATAAAATATTCAGCATGCATTAAGAGCCAAAGACTTCAACAAGACAAAAGGATTTCACAAACACACCCTGCCGCTATCTTTTCTAAGTGTGTTTAACATTTTATCTTACAATCCTCTAAGGAAGTTTGTTGGCAAAAATTCCCAAAGCACAGACGCAAGTACCTTAGAATTAGGAAGTTTACAGTCACACCATCGTCCATCTATCATATGTCGCTGTGACATTACTTTCACTTGTGTTTCATATTCCGTAAAACGAACAAAGCCAAACCCCTTTGAATGACCAGTCTTAAGATCTTTCTTGACCTAGAAAGGATGATTTAAGTTTACTCTAAAAGTGCACATACTCACACACTCCATTCCCAAATCATAGTTCCTTAAAAAATAATTTGAATGGTTTCAACTGGATGCAGTGGCTTAAAACTTAAACCAAGTTAGTCGTAACAGTAAAAACAGGGAGGTTAATATTGAATCCATACTGTGTTAACAATAGAGCAAAACTCACTTATACGACAGAAATGTTTTTGAGTTCTTAAAAAAAGAGAGATGGGGCCAGGCGCGGTGGCTCACACCTGTATTCCCAGAGCTTTGGGATGCTGAGGAGGGTGGATCGCTTGAGCACAGGAGTTCCGGACCAGCCTGGGCAACACAGCAAAACCCTGTCTCTACAAAAAATACAAAAATTAGCCAGGTGTAGTGGCATGCACCTGTAGTCCCAGCTACTTGGGAGGCTGAGGCACAAGAATAGCTTGAACCCAGGAGGTGGAGGTTGCAGAGAGCCTAGACTGCACCACTGCACTCTAGAGCCTGACTGACAGAGCCAGACCCTGTCTCCAAAAAGAAAAGAAAAAAAGAGAGGCCGGGCACGGTGGCTCATGCCTGTAATCCCAGCACTTTGGCAGGCGGAGGCGGGCGGATCATGAGGTCAGGAGATCGAGAGAGGAGATCGAGACCATCCTGGCTAACATGGTGAAACCCCATCTCTACTAAAAATACAAAACATTAGCCAGGCGTGGTGGCAGGCGCCTGTAGTCCCAGCTACTTGGGAGGCTGAGGCAGGAGAATGGCGTGAACCCGGGAAGTGGAGCTTGCAGTGAGCCGAGATCACGCCACTGCACTCCAGCCTGGGTGACACAGCAAGACTCCGTCTCAAAAGAAAAAAGAAAAAAAGAGAAACTGAGTCTGGATATGTTCACCAAGGTGGCCTTGAACTCCTGGCCTCAAGCAACCCTCCCACCTCAGCCTCCCAAAATGCTGGGATTATAGGCATGAGCCACCACAACAGGATTTTAACAGAATGTCTTAGAATGAATTCAAAGATAAACTAAATTTAATGTTTACAAATTTTAAATGAAATGGAAAAATCTCCCATTAGTGTAATATATAAAGAAAAACTATTGTCACCTACTTCCCTTAAGCCTTTATGCAACAGTAGGATTTTACAATATCGAAGGCAATAATATAGGGTGCAAGATATATGTATAAATATAACAAATATTGGAAGTATCATCTGTGTAACAGAAAGGACAGTGCCATTAAAATAACAAGAATGTGGCCAGGCGCGGTGGCTCACACCTGTAATCCCAGCACTTTGGGAGGCCAAGGCGGGT
Organism: Pongo abelii; assembly: GCF_028885655.2. NCBI lineage: Eukaryota > Metazoa > Chordata > Mammalia > Primates > Hominidae > Pongo > Pongo abelii. The sequence goes on from NC_071985.2 coordinate 223,206,384, forward strand.
GGATCACTTGAGGTCAGGAGTTCAAGAACAGCCTGGCCAACGGATGAAACCCTGTCTCTACTAAAAATACAAAATTAGCCAGGCATGATGGCGGGCACCTGTAATCCCAGATACACGAGGCTGAGACAGGAGAAATCGCTTAAACCCGGGAGGTGGAGGTTGCAGTGAGCCAAGATCGCGCCACTGTACTCCAGCCTGGGCAGCAAAGTGAGACTTGGTCTCCAAAAAAAAGTAACAAGATTGTGGCTGGGCATGGTGGCTCAGCACACTGGGGTCGAGACAGGAGGACAGTATGAGCCCAGGAGTTCGACACCAGAACCTAGGTTTATACCAATAAATAAATGCTAGATGCTCATTCACTGGTAAAGAAAAACTGATGCAATCGAAGTTTACCTGCACCATAAGAACTTCTCCAAAGGTACTAAAATACTCTTTCAGGTCCTGTTCAGTTGTTTTCCATGGGAGACCCAACACTATTAAATCGGATGTTTTCTGGACTGCTCTTTTCACTTTCACTGCTGATGAAGCATCTGTCTCATCCATTTTTCTTTTGTTATCTAAATAAAATGAGCAGAAACCTTTTAGAAATCTTCACTTAGCACTTCTTTAAAAACACTACCTCCTACATCTAGAAATGAGAAGCACAAAGAAGACTCTAAGAAGAATAAGACTGAAAACTTGGCAAGAAGTGATGTTTGCTCTAGAGGACAGAATAAAGGCTTAAGTTTAGTGTCTGAGGTGCTTTTCTGGTGCAAATTCAGTGATTTCCAAGTTTGTTTTTTGTAGTATTTCCGGATTACAATCTCTCCCTCTCAAAAGGTTTATCAAAACAAAAATAATTCTACTTCACTTTGACTTTAAATATCAGCAACTTGAATCTCCTGATGAAGATTTAACTTTTATCTTTCCTAAACATTCAACAACAAATACACAACTTTTGTAATAAAACAGAAAACCAGGCACAGTGGTGTGCATGCCTGTAAGTTCCAGCAACTCAGGAGGCTGAGGAGGAAGGACGACTTGAGTCCAGGAGTTTGAGGCTGCAGTGTGCCTATGAATAGCCACTGCAATATGCCTGGGCAACAGAGCAAGAGCCTCCATCTCTAATTTCAAAAAAGAAAAAGAAACCAAAAGTTTGGCTTACTTAAAAAAACATAACTGGCTGGGCGCAGTGGCTCACACCTGTAATCCCAACACTTTGGGAGTCTGAGGCAGGTGGATCACAAGGTCAGGAGTTCAAGACCAGCCTGGCCAAGATGGTGAAACGCCATCTATACTAAAAATACAAAAAAAAATTAGCCGGGTGTGGTGGCAGGCGCCTGTAATCCCAGCTACTTGGGATGCTGAAGCAGGAGAATCGCTTGAACCCAAGAGGCGGAGGTTGCAGTGAGCCAAGATCGTGCCACCGCACTCCAGCCTGGGCAACAAGGGCGAGACTTCGTCTCAAAAAATAAATAAATAAATAAAAATAAAAATAAATAAATAAATAAATAAATAAAAATACAAAAATTAGCCGGGCGTGGTGGCAGGCACCTGTAATCCCAGCTACTCAGGAAGCTGAGGCAGAGAATTGCTTGAACCAGGGAGGCGGAGGTTGCAGTGAGCCAAGATCGTGCCACTGCACTCCAGCCTGGGCGACAGAGCGAGACTCCGTCTCAAAAAACAAACAAACGAACAACCACCCCCTCCCCCCCACCCCAATAACCTTAACCTTAGGTTATTTACAAGAGAAGGGGAGATAATTTTTTTTTTTTTTTTGAGACGGAGTCTCATTCTGTCACCCAGGCTGGAGTGCAGTGGCGTGATCTCCCCTCACTGAAACCTCTGCCTCCCGGGTTCAAGTGATTCTCCTGCCTCAGCCTCCCGAGTAGCTGGGATTACAGGTGTGAGCCACCGTGTCCAGCCTGGGGAGATAAATTAAATGACATTTTTTAAATTTCTTTTGAGACGGTGTCTCGCTCTGCTGCCCAGGCTGGAGAGCAGTGGCACGATCTCAGCTTACTGCAATCTCCACCTCCCAGTTCAAGCAATTCTCCTGCCTCAGCCTCCCAAATAACTGAGACTACAGGCGCAAACCACCACGCCTGGCTAATTTTTGTATTTTTAGTAGAGACGGGGTTTCACCATGTTGGCTAGGCTGGTCTTGAACTTCGGACCTCAGGTGATCTGCTCGCCTCAGCCTCCCAAAGTGCTGGGATTACAGGTGTGAGCCATTGCGCCCAGCCTGACATTTTAAATTTGAGTAAATATTAATCTATACCCACTGGCTGAAGAAACATCATACTAAAAACCTCGAGTTTACATTATTAATTTTTTTTTTTTGAGACGAAGTCTTGCTCTGTCACCCAGGTTGGAGTGCAGCGGTGCGACCTCAGCTCACTGTCATCTCCGCCTCCCAGGTTCAAGCGATTCTCCTGCCTCAGCCTCCAGAGTAGCTGGGACTACAGGCCCCCGCCACCACGCCAATTTTTGTTTTCGTTTTTTTTATTTTTTTTTTTGTTTTGAGACGGAGTTTCGCTCTTGTTGCCCAGGCTGGAGTGCAATGGCACAATCTCTGCTCACTGCAACTTCTGCCTCCCGGTTCAAGCGATTCTCCTGCCTCAGCCTCCTGAGTAGCTAGGATTACAGGCACCCACCACCACATCCAGATATTTTGTGTTTTTGATAGAGATGGGGTTTCATCATGTTGGCCAGGCTGGTCTCAAACTCCTGATCTCAGGTGGTGATCCACCTGCCTCGGCCTCCCAAAGTGCTGAGATTACAGGCATGAGTCACCATGCCTAGCCCTAAAGTTTTTCTAGACATGTAAAAGAGTGTCTTGCATACTGACCAAATTTGATGGACTTTGTTGCAATACCAAGTTATAATAAAAGGAACACACAGACAGATCGACTATTAACAGCACACTACTTCAAAATGCTGAAATTAGGTATTTCCTTGGCACACTTCTCAAAACTTCATGCTACCTTTTCTTAGATTTAGAACATCATTGATAAGAGGCAGAGAGAAGGATAAGACCAGAACCTCGAAATTGTAATTGGAACTGCACTAATTCAAGATTTGGCTACTCCAACTGTTCATTTAAGGGAAAAAATGAACTCAGATTTGCTGAATGAATGATGTAAGACCAAAAGGACAATGATCAAATCCAAACACTGGAGCACTTCAGAAGAATCTATTTACAACAATGATTTACGTACAAAACATTCTTAGTGATTCCTTAATTTATCATCAACTTGGCAAAGCTTATTCAGATATTTTTAAAATACATTGTTTTCTCTTTTAAAATGATCTACAATTCCCAGTTTCCATAAATTTAGACTCATGGTCTTCCAAACTTGTCTAACAGTGAAGTTCAAGGAAATACTTAAGTTTCAGGAGACATTCTGTCACCAAAAGGGGCTGAGATCCATGGATGAGACACACACCTGAACACACTTCAGCATGATTACAAAAACCAAATGATAACAAACCTTTCGGATAGTTGACAACATACACCAGATTTCCCCAGCCAGCATCGGGGGCATGCAGAATTCCTTCTACCAGCCGGACACCTCTCATACACTGAGACACTGGATTCCTGTAGCGAAGCCCACACGCCCCTGGAAACTGGGCTGTAACCGTGGACAGCAGGACCGTCCCATCGTCTTCCGATGGTATTTCAATGGGCTCATCGTTCTCATCTTCGGTTACCCGAATATATTCAGACATCTTTTATTCTTCCTAAAGGGAAAAGAGATATGAATGAACAACATTCATGTCAGAGTAACTGTTTCCTTATAATAATACCCAAACCATGTTAGCGTTCTGACTTCCAGAAAAATTCTTGTCTGGATTCGTATATGCATTGGTTATCCCTGAAAAATAACGAGGTGAAGGTAAGGGTAGTGATTTCCTATCAAAATGTGATGCCTCGCCAGTTCATTCATTCAAAAAACCTTCCCTGAAGGCTTATGATGCGTCAGGTACTGAAACTGTAACTGTGAGTCCAACGTGGCTTGCTGGTTACATGCTGGGGTACGCAAGGGAACAATAAACAGTAGCTATTTTATGACATCGGGTTAGTCGTTAAGTAATCCTGAAGGTAGGGGAGGAGCCTAACTGGTTGAGGCATGTGCGTGATGGGTCCAAGTCGATTTTCCTAAGCAAGTGATCCATCAGCTGAACCTGGGCAGTGAACCAGGTGTAAAGAACAGGAGAAAAGTTCCCCTCTGTTCTTCATTTTGGGGCTTCCGGGGGCTCTGCGAGCCCGAGCCGCAAGGCCCGCGGCGACAGGTCCTGGCGGTGCCGGCCGTCGCCTCCCAGAAACCCGCGCGTGCCAGCCGAGGGAGGAGTTTCTCGGCGCGGCCCGGGGTGGGGCGCAGGAGCACCAAGCCCAAGCTGGCAGCGTCCCTCGAAGTACAAAGTACCGAAGGCTCCGGTACTGTCCGGGTCCGGGGCCAACCTCCGCCTCAGGCTGCGCGGCACCGCGGCACCGCGGGCCCGGCTCCCCGTTTCGGCGCCACCGGCCTCCCTGTGCCAGGACCAAACGACGCTCCCGCGCGAGCCCGCTCGGGCAGGACTAGGCCCGGTCTCACGGCTCACTTCCCGGGGCAGGGGCCGAAGCCGCTGCGTCCGCCTCGGGCCGCCCCAATGCGGAAGCCGAGGCACCTACGGCGTCCTCAGTGAGAAGGCTCCGCGACTCACCCGCTAGGCCGCTGCTGGGAAGCCCGACAGGGACACCGAGGCAGCGACGGACCCAAGCGCAGACCAGCCACCGCTTCGCTCCCACAAAATGGCGCTAGGGCCGCCTCCTCCCCCCGCCCACCGGCGTCCTCTCCCACCGGTTGCCTGTCCAGAGGTGGAAGGCGCCGAGGAGAGCCACGATGACCCTCTCCCCAGGGACTCGGGCTGCCTCCTGGAAATTCGAGCCTACAGAGAAGCTCTGAAAGCTAAAATAAAACCAGGACTTAGGCCTGAAAAGCTGAAGATTGAAAAAAGTGTGGCTGTATAGGAGCTGACCTCCCCCCACGTAACGTAGCAGATGGTTTCGGCCGACCAACCGCCGGCCCAGGTCTCGGTCGGAGCTCGCGCACTTTCAAAGCGCGCGAGAGTAGCACAGAGTCTCGGCCAGCGAGGGCGGGGCGGGGCGGGGCCTGGAGGGGGCGGGGCTCGGGATCCCGGGTCCGGTCCATTTGGGAGGCAGGGTAAGGCCTGGACCCCTTTGCTGAAAGGCATCGTAGCGCGTCTTCTCCCTCCGCCAGCCCACCTCCAAACCTGGAAACAATAACTTTGTTCTAAATAATAGCAATGATAAGGCTACTTTGTGCCAGGTACTTTCTGAGTATTCACATATTTAATAGCCCAGTTTTGTGTAGCAGGAACTATTGATATTCATTCTGCGGGTGAGGAAACTGAGGCACAGAGAGATCAAGTATCTTGCTTAAAGTCACGCAAGGATTAGCCGGGCGGTCGTGGCGCGCGCCTGTAGTCCCATCTACTCGCGAGGCTGAGGCAGGAGAATTGCTTGAACCCGGTAGGCGGAGGTTGCGGTGAGCCGAGATCGCGCCACTTCACTCCAGTCTAGGCGACAGAGTGAGACCCTGTCCTCCACCCCCTCCCCCCAAAAAAAAGTCACCCAAGGAATAAATGGTAGACCTGGGATTTGAATCTCGAGGCACAAAATGCTAACTTGTTCTGGCTCCAGCCCTTTAATAATAATAATAATACAGTACTTCATCTATTTTAAGGCACACTTTTTGTTTCACTTTTTTTTTTTTTTTTTTTTGAGGCGGAGTCTCGCTCTTGTCCCCCAGGCTGGAGTGCAGTGGCGCGATCTGCAGCTCACTGCCACTTCCACCTCGTAGGTTCAAGGGATAGCTGGGATTATAGGCGTGCAAAGACACCATGCCCGGCTAATTTTTGTATTTTTAGTAGAGACAGGGTTTGGCCATGTTGGCCAGGCTGATCTCGAACTCATGGCCTCAAGTGATCTGCCTGCCTCGGCTTCCCAAAGTGCTGGGATTACAGGCACGAGCCACCTTTCTTTTCTATCTTTTCTTTCCTTTCCTTTCTTTCCTTTCCTTCCCTTTCCTCCCTTCCCTCCCTTCCCATCTTCCTTCCTCCCTACCTCTCTCTCTTTCTCTCTCTCTTTCTTTCTTTTCTCTTTCTTCCTTTTTTTCAGACTTCCTCTGTTGCCTAAGGTGGAGTGCAGTGGCACAATCTCAGCTCACTGCAACCTCCGCCTCCCGGGTTCAAGCAATTCTCCTGCCTCAGCCTCCTGAGTAGCTGGGTCTACAGGCATGCACCACCATGCCCGGCTAATTTTTGTATTTTTAACCCCTGTTGGCCAGGCTGGTCTCAAACTCCTGACCTCAGGTGATCTGCCCACCTCGGCCTCCCAAAGTGCCACCACGCCCCGCCTTTCTTTCACATTTCTGAAGTCAGTATGTGATTTCAGTTCCAGTTCCAGTTGATGATGATGTGTCATAGTTTAATTGGCAACTATTTATGTTTCTTTGTATATACATGTATCACATTCAATGAAATACAGTTACAAATGTTTACACAAAATACTTTATTTATTTATTTAAGATGGGGTCTCACTCTGTCACCCAGGCTAGATTGCAGTGCGGTGATCTCGGCTCACTGCAACCTCCAACTCCAGGAGTCAAACGATCCTCTCACCTTAGCCTCCGGAGTAGCTTGGATCACAGGTGCACACCACCACACTCAGCTAATTTTTTGTATTTTTTGTAGAGACAGGGTCTTGACATGTTGCCCAGGCTGGCCTCCAACTCCTGAGCTCAAGCGATCCATCTGCCTCAGCCTCTCAAAGTGCTGGGATTACAGGCATGAGCCACCGTACCCAGCAGAGAAGTTGGTTTTATCACTCCCATTTTACAGAAGAAAAACCTGAGGCTCAGAGACCATATGACAGGCCTGAGGTCATACAGTTGCTCAAGGATGTCACCTAGCCCATAAATTGCTGTCCCAGGTTGGTCAGACCCTAAACCTCTGCACTATGTCCACCACACTGGCCACTTTCCGTCACAAGACTGAGACCGAGGTATTTAGTGCGGGTAGTGCTGTGGAGTCCTGGACACTAGCTCCAAGTGGGCAGAGCTGGGTATGCAGAAGTTCCTAGGGACAGGTCACACAGGAACACGACCCCAAAGGCTGGCCCTTCTCCCAAGAAGTTTTCAGGCGAGTTGGGAGGACAAGCAAACACTGTCTCAAAGAAGGTAAGTAACTCAATCAGGAAGATAATTATAAGGCCAGAGGGAGACTGGACCACAAATCTTCCTGCACCTATCTCAGTTGTCTCTGGGATTCAGCTTTACAGCACTGATTGTCGAAAGTTGTTTGAAACACAGCATTTTTTTTTCAAGACAGAGTCTTGCTCTGTTGCCCAGGCTGGAGTGCAGTGGCACAATCTTGGCTCACTGCAACCTCTGCCTCCCGGGTTCAAGCTATTTTCCTGCCTCAGCCTCCCAAGTAGCTGGGACTGCAGGCGTGTACCACCACACCTGGCTAATTTTTGTATTTTTCGTAGAGACGAGGTTTCACCCTGTTGGCCAGGCTGGTCTCCAACTCCTGACCTCAAGCAATCCTCCCTCCTCAGCCTCCCAAAGTGCTGGGATTACAGGTGTGAGCCTGTGCCTGGCCCAGGCCCTGGTTTTCAACTGGGTCACTTGGGGACTTACCTCCTCCCCTTCCATCACCCCCCTTGAATTCTCCCAGCTCATCAGCTCCATGAGGCAAACAGGACACAGCTCCACAACATTCCTGAAAACTGAAAGAAGGCTGGGCGCGGTGGCTCACGCCTGTAATCCCAGCACTTTGGGAGGCCGAGGTGGGTGGATCACCTGAGGTCAGGAGTTCAAGGCCAACATTGTGAAACCCCGTCTCTACTAAAAATACAAAAAATTAGCAGGGCATTGTGGCAGGCACCTGTAATCCCAGCTACTCCAGAGGCTGAGACAGGAGAATCGCTTGAACCCGGGAGGCGGAGGGTGCAGTGAGCCAAGATCACACCATTGCACTACAGCCTGGGCAACAAGAATGAAACTCTGTCTCAAAAAAAAAAAAAAAAAAAAAAGACAAAACTGAAAGAAATACTAGGGCAATAATGATATATAGATAGATTTATTTATTTATTTATTTATTTATTTATTTATTTATTTATTTTTTGAGACGGAGTCTCCCTCTGTCGCCCAGGCTGGAGTGCAGTGGCACAATGTCTGCTCACTGCAAGCTCCACCTCCTGGGTTCACACCATTCTCCTGCCTCAGCCTCCCAAGTAGCTGGGACTACAGGTGCCCGCCACCACGACCGACTAATTTTTTGTATTTTTAGTAGAGACGGGGTTTCACCGTGTCTCAATCTCCTGAGCTTGTGATCCTCCCGCCTCCGCCTCCCAAAGTGCTGGGATTACAGGCGTGAGCCACCGTACCCGGCCCTATTTATTTATTTATTTATGTAGGTGTGCACCACCACATCTGGCTAATTAAAAAAACTTTTTGTAAAGACAGGGTCTCATTATGTTGCCTAGGCTGGTTATGAATTCCTTGCCTCAAGTGATCCTTTCACCTTGGCCTTCCCACATGCTAGAATTACAGGCACACGCCACCACCCAGCCAATAAAGATATTTAAATAAAAGTAACTTTAGGGCCGGGAGTGGTGGCTCACACCTGTAATCTCAGCACTTTGGGAGGCCGAGGCGGGCGGATCATGTGAGGTCAGGATCAGCCTGACCAACATGGAGAAACCCTGTCTCTACTAAAAATACAAAATTAGCCAGGCGTGGTGGCGTATGCCTCTAATCCCAGCTACTTGGGAGGCTGAAGCAGGAGAATCACTTGAACCTGGGAGACGAAGGTTGCGGTGAGCCAAGACTGAGCCATTGTACCCCAGGCTGGGCAACAAGAGCGAAACTCCGTCTCAAAAAAAAAAAAGTAGCTTTAGGCTAGGCACAGTAGCTCACACCTGTAATCCCAGCACTTTGGGAAGCCGAAGCAGACAGATCACTTGAGCCCAGGAGTTCGAGACCAGCCTGGGCAACATGGTGAAATCCCATCTCTACAAAAAATGCAAAATTTAGCCGGACCTGGTGATGTACACCTGTGGTTACAGGTACTGGAGAGGCTGTGGTGGGAGGATCACTTGAGCCCAGGAGGCAGAGGTTGCAGTGAGCCAAGCTGTTGCACTCCAGCCTGGGCGACAAAGCAAGTAATAAAGTAATAAAAATCTTTATTATATCAAGATTTAATTTCCTCTTCATCTCCATATTTTTAGCTCCTGCCAAAATTAGAAGCTGCCTTCCCAAATAGTCTAGGTCTAATTTAGATTTTAAAAACAAATTTTTTACTTTGAAATAATTTAAAATTTATGATAGAGTTCCAAGAATAGTGCAAAGCACTGCTGTGTTCCCATCATCCAGATTCATCAACTGATTACATTATGTCACATTTGGTCTATCACTCACTCTCTCTAGACATGTAAATTAATAATATGGCTGGGTGCGGTGGCTCATGCCTGTAATCCCGCACTTTGGGAGACCAAGGTGGGCGAATCACCTCAGGTCTAGGAGTTCAAGATCAGCCTGGCCAACATGGTGAAACCCCATCTCTACTAAAAATACAAAAATTATCTGGGCATGGTGGCTCATGCCTGTATTCCCAGCTACTCAGGAGGCTGAAGTGGGAGAATCGCTTGAACCCAGGAGACAAAGGTTGCAATGAGCTGAGATGATGCCACTGCACTCCAGCCGGGGTGACAAAACGAGACTCCATCTCAAAAAAAAATTAATTAATTAATAACATATATGTTCTTACTTATCCATTGAGATTAATGACAGATTGCATGCCACTTTGCCTCTAAAAAGTTTGTCTTTCCTAAGGACAAAAACATTCTCTTACACAATCACAATACTGTTATCAAATTCAGGATTTTAACATTAATGTAACACTCTTTTCTAACATACAGCCATTTTAAAATTTGGCCCTTCCCGCCCCTGCAGAAAAAGAAACAAAAACAGGTTGGTGTGGTGGCTCACACCTGTAATCCCAGCACTTTAGGAGGCTGAGGTGGGTGGGCAGATCCCTTGAGCCCAGGAGTTAGAGGCCTAGCCTGGGCAACATGGTGAAACCCCGTCTCTACAAAAAAAAAAAAAAAAAAAAATTAGCCGGGCATGGTGGTGCACGACTGTAGTCCCAGCTCTTTGAGTGGTTGAGGTGGGAGAATCACCTGAGCCTGGGGAGGTCGAGGCTGCAGTGAGCAGTGATCACGTCACTGCACTCCAGCCTGGGTGACAGAGTGAGACCCTGTCTCAAGAAAAAAAAAAAAAAAGAAACAAAAACAAAACATGTCCTTTGAGTAATTTTTCTTTCTGATCTAGGATCCAATCCAGGAATATTGTGTTCCACCATTGTGGCTCTTTCATCTCCTTAGTCTAGAACACTTTCTTAGCCTTTCTTTGTCTTTCGTGACATTGGCACTTTTGAAGAGTTCAGACTTGCTTTGCTTTTAGAATGTCCCTCAATTTGGGGTTGCCTGATGTTTCCTCATGATTTGATTCAGGTTATAAGTGTTTGGCCGGGCGCGGTGGCTCACGCCTGTAATCCCAGCGCTTTGGGAGGCCGAGGCAGGCGGATCACAAGGTCAGGAGATCGAGACCATCCTGGCTAACACAGTGAAACCCCATCTCTACTAAAAATAAAAAAATTAGCCGGGCACGTGCAGTGGTAGGCACCTGTAATCCCAGCTACTCGGGGGTTGAGGCAGGAGAATCACTTGAACCCGCAAGGTAGAGGGAGCAGTGAGCCGAGATCGTGCCACTGCACTCCAGTCTGGGTGACAGAGTGAGACTCCATTTCAAAAAAAAAAAAAAAAAAAAAGAAAAGAAAGTACACTTGCAGGGCGCTGTGGCTCATGCCTGTAATCCCAGCACTTTGAGAGGCCGAAGTGGGCGAATTGCAGTTGGAGACCAGCCTGGACAACATAACGAGACCTGTCTCTACAAAAAATACAAAAATTAGCCGGGTGTGGTGGCATGCACCTGTAGTTCCAGCTAGTCAGGAGGCTGTGGTGCCAAGAGGTAGAGGTTGTAGTGAGCCAAGACTGCACTATTGCACTCCAGCCTGGGCAAGAGTGAGACCCCATCTCCCCCCACTACCCCCCAAAAATAAATTGCAGACATCACAACATTTCATTCCCAAATTCTTCATCCTGCTTCTCCTAAGAACAAGAATATTGTCTTCCATAACCACAATGATAATCATAGGAGAAAATGAATAGTTATTTCCTACTATCATCTAATATCCAGTCCACATTCAAATTTCTACAATTGTTCCCCCCAAATGTCTTTTATAGCTATTTTCTTTTTCTTTTTTTTTTTTGAAACAGGTCTCACTCTGTCACCAAGGCTGGAGTGCAGTGACACAATCCTGGCTCACTACAGCCTCGACCTCCCGGACTCAGATGATCCTCCCACCTCAGCCTCCCGGATGGCTGGGGCTACAGGTGCACGCCACCATACCAGGCTATTTTTTTGTATTTTTTGTAGAGATGAGGTTTCACCATGTTGCCCAGGCTGGTCTCAAACTCCTGGGGTCAAGTGATCTGCCCGCCTCGGCCTCCAAAAGTGCTGAGATTACAGGCATGAGCCACCGCACCAGGCCTCATTAATCTTTTTAAAATCTAGAATAATCTCCCCATACAAGATACTGACTTTTGGAAGAGCTCTGGTCAGGTAGTTTGTACAATGTCGCATCTTCTGAATTCATCTGGTTGCTTCCCCGTGGTATTACTCAGCACACTCCTCTATTCCCTATTTTCCCTGAATACTGGAAGTTAGATCTAAAGACACGATCACATCCAGGTTAAACACAATGGCCACAACACTTCTTGGGCAAAGCCTTGAATATCCCAATGTTCCTTATCAAGAGCCACATAATGTCTGGCTGTCTCACTTTTAGTAATGCTAAATTTGATCTCTCAATTAAGACTGTGACCACTGGCCGGGTGCGGTGGCTTACACCTGTAATCCCAGCACTTTGGGAGGCCGAGGAGGTCGGATCATGAGGTCAGGAGATCGAGACCATTCTGGTTAACACGGTGAAACCCCGTCTGTGCTAAAAATACAAAAAATTAGCCGGGCATGGTGGTGGGCGCCTGTAGTCCCAGCTACTCGGGAGGCTGAGGCAGGAGAATCGCTTGAACCCGGGAGGTGGAGCTTGCAGTGAGCCGAGATCGCGCCACTGCACTCCAGCCTGGGCGACAGAACGAGACTCTGTCTCAAAAAAAAAAAAAAAAAAAAAAGACTGTGACCACTAGATCTCTCCACGGAAAAGATGTATTCCCCGCTTTGCAAAATTCCAGTAATCTCTAGATGATACATTGGCGCGGGGCAAACATCCCATTTCCCTACAACCTTTCACCTAACGGTTTAGCATCCACTGATGATCCTTGCCTGACTCTGTTATTTTATTGGGGGTTACAAAATGGAAAGTTTTATTTGCTTTTATTTTTTATTTTATTTATTTACTTATTTATTTTTGAGATGGGGTCTTGCTCTGTTGTCCAGGCTAGAGTGCAGTGGCATGATCTTGGCTCACTGAAACCTCCGCCTCCTGGGTTCAAGCGATTCTCCTGCCTCAGCCTCCCAAGTAGCTGGGACTACAGGCGCCTGCCACTGCACCCAGCTAATTTTTGTATTTTTAGTAGAGATGGGGTTTCACCATCTTGGCAAAGCTGGTCTCAAACTCCTGACCTTGTGATCTACCTGCCTTGGCCTCTCAAAGTGCTGGGATTACAGGGATGAGCCACCACGCCCAGTCTGTTTTTATTTTTAATTTTTTAGGGGTAGGGTCTCACTCTGTCGCCCACCCTGGAGTGCAGTGGTGCGATCATGGCTTACCACAGCCTTGGCCTCCTGGGCTGAAGTGATCCTCCTGCCTCATCCTCCAGAGTAGCTGGGACTACAAGTGCACCACCATGTCTGGCTAATTTTTTTTATTTTTTAAATTTTTTGTAGAGACGGGGTCTTCCTACGTTGCCCAGACCAGTCTCATGTTCTTGGCCCTAAGCGATCCTCCTGTTTTGGCCTCCCAGTGTGCTGGGATTACTGGCATGAGTCAACTCTTCTCCGGTACTTCTACATTCTTTTGTAGAGAATTTTCCTTCATCAACTGGAGATGAACCACAGTTCCTCCTAACTGCTTAATCCTTTATCAATTTTCAGGATAGACTGACACAATAATCACCTCCAATAGTGACAAATAAATTGTATTATTTTCTTGTTTAAAAATAGTCATGGCTGGGTGCAGTGGCTTATGCCTATAATCCTAGCACTTTGGAAGCTGAGGCAGGTAGATTGCTAGAGCCCAGGAGTTCAAGACCAGCCTGTACAACGTAGGGAGACCCCATCTCTACAAAAAATTTAAAAATTAGCCACATGTGGTGGTGCACACCTGTAGTCCCAGCTACTTGGGAGGCTGAGGTGGGAGAATCAGTTGATCTGGGAGGCGAAAGTTGCAGTGAGCCAAGATCATGCCACTGCACTCTAGCCTAGGAGACAGAGTGAGACCCTGTCTCAAAACTAATAATAATAATAATAATAATAATCACTATGAACTCTTGCATTTTTATTTATTTAGTGTTTCAAAATAGGTTATAGTCATTAATGTTTCTAATGATCACATTATTTTACGCAGGCTCTGTGGAAACCCTTTAAACTGACTCTAAATCCATTGGATGTATCTTTATTAGCCTTTGAGCACATTCTTGCCTTCTGGACCACCAAGATGTACCAGGCTTGTCTTATATTTTTCCTGCTGTATCCCTGGAATCAGCCATTCTTCAAAGGATCTATGGTTTTTTTTTTTTTTTTTGAAACGAAGTCTCGCTCTGTCACCCAGGCTGGAGTGCAATGGTGCAATCTCAGCTCACTGCAACCTCCACCTCCCAGGTTCAAGTGATTCTCCTGCCTCAGCCTCCTGAGTAGCTGGGATTACAGGCGCATGACACCATACCTGGCTGATTTTTGTATTTTTAGTCGAGACAGGGTTTCACCATGTTGGCCAGGCTGGTCTCGAATTCCTGATCTCATGATCTGCCCACCTCAGCCTCCCAAAGTGCTGGGATTACAGGTGTGAGCCATTGCGCCCTGCCAATCTCTGGTTTCTTATAGTGGGAAAAACGATTTAGAAATCAGAATCGGGGCATTATGTTGTTGTCAGAAGCATTTTTTTGTTTGTTTGTTTATTTTTTTGAGACGGAGTTTCGCTCTTGTTGCCTAGGCTGGAGTGCAATGGTGTGATCTCAGCTCACTGCAACCTCGGCCTCCCAGGTTCAAGCAATTATCCTGCCTCAGCTTCCCAACTAGCTGGGATTATAGGCATGTGCCACCACACCCGGCTAATTTTTGTATTTTTAGTAGAGACGGGGTTTCATCATGTTGGTCAGGCTGGTTTCGAACTCCTGACCTCAGGTGATCCACCCACCTCAGCCTCCCAAAGTGCTGGAATTACAGGCATGAGCCACTGCGCCGGCCTTGTTTGTTTTTTGAGACAAGGTCTGGCTCTATTGGTCAGGCTGGAGTGCAGTGGCCCAGTCTTGGCTCACTATCACCTCTGCCTCATGGACTCAAGCCATCCTCTTACTTCAGCCTCCCTAGTAGCTGGAACTACAGGCACACACCACCACACCCAGCTCTTTTTTTTTTTTTGTATTTTCAGTAGAGATGGGGTTTCACCATGTTTCCCAGCCTGGTGCTAAACTCATGAGCTCAAGCGATCTGCCCACCTCAGCCTCCCAAAGTGCTGGGATTATAAGCATGAGCCACAGCACCCAGCCCACAAGTACTTTTGAAAGGTAAACTAATATAAACTAATATAATGCTAAGGTAAGATATTTTTAGTTTATCACGATTTACTTTTTTTTTTTTTGAGATGGAGTCTCACTCTGTTGCCCAGGCTGGAGTGCAGTGGCGCAATCTCGGTTCACTGCAAGCTCCGCTTCCCGGGTTCACGACATTCTCCTGCCTCAGCCTCCCGAGTAGGTGGGACTACAGGCACCCACCACCAAGCCTGGCTAATTTTTTTGTATTTTTAGTAGAGACGGGGTTTCACCGTGTTAGCCAGGATGGTCTCGATCTCCTGACCTCATGATCCGACCTCCTCAGCCTCCCAAAGTGCTGGGATTACAGGCATGAACCACTGCGCCCAGCTTACTTTCCTTTTAATTTAAGCATCTTAGCTGCCAAAATTAAGGTATGCCTCCCTTATTTGTTCTAGATCTTGGGTTTTTAAAACCATTTTTGTAAAAAGCCAGTTAATACAAAAACACAAATAACAAAAAAACTGCAGTCTCTTGTTCTCCCCAGCCCCTTCCCTATCCCTTATCAGAAGTAACCATTCTTTTAGTTGTTTCTTATGGATATACCTACATCTTTTAAAATAATAAATCTATCCTGCAATTAAAAAAATTTTTTTTGAGACAGGGTCTTGCTCTGTCACCCAGGCTAGAGTGCAGTGTCTCAATCTCAGCTCACTGCAACCTCTGTCTTCTGGGCTCAAGCCATCCTCCCACCTCAGCCTCCCCAGTAGCTGGGAATACAGACATGTGCTACCATGCCTGGCTAATTTTTGTATTTTTGCTAGAGATGGGGTTTTGCCATGTTTCTCAGGCTGGCCTCAAACTCCTGGGCTCAACCTTGGCCTCCCAAAGTGTTGGGGTTACAGGCATGAGCCACCATGCCTGGCCTTATCCTGCAATATTTTGGTTTATTCAATTTAGAAAGTATCTACTGATTTCCTATTATGTCTAATGAGGGTTTTTAGCTCACACTTCATTATGATTTCCTCCATCCTCTTAATATACCAATACCTAATATCACCATTTTTGGTTAAATACACATTCAATGTTTTCACTATTATGACTACATAAATTGTGTTCATGACTGAGACAAGTTTTATCTTTTCTTGTGCAACTTTACTTTTTCCTGGAGTTAATAATTGCCTTGCTTTTTCATTTGCTTTGTTCTCTTTGAACATCTAAATAATCATTTTATGCCCTCCAAAAACTGCGTAAATGTCTTGAATAAGGTTTTCTTCATAGTCAAATCTGTCAGCTAGTTTGTAATTTTTCTTGGGGGGGACAGAGTCTTGCTCTGTTGCCCAAGCTGGAGTGCAGTGGCGTGATCTCGGCTCACTGCAACCTCTGCCTCCCGGGTTCAAGTGATTCTCCTGCCTCAGCCTCCCAAGTAGCTGGGATTACAGGCGTGCACCACCACACCTGACTAATTTTGTATTTTTTTAGTAGAGACAGGGTTTCACCGTGTTGGCCAGGCTGGTCTTGAACTCCTAACCTCAAGTGATCCACTAACCTTGGCCTCCCAAAGTGCTGAGATTACAGGCGTGAGCCACCGTGCCTGGCACGTTTGGGTCTTCCTTTCACATTAGAGGCTCTCTTCTCTTTGTCCAAAATCCATAGCCCAACTCCTTGGACCTGTTGGAATATTTCACAGGAGATTGTTGTTTTTACTCCTTTTATTATTTCCCCTTGGGCAGAAACTGTGCGACCGAAGTGATAACATAATAATTTATTTGAGCATTTATATACCAGGCTCAGAGTTGGCAAATTTAATTCTTACCTCAACTCTATTTACCAAGTACTACTACTATTGACCTTCTCTGAGGAAACTGAGGCACAGAAAGGCCAAGTAACTTGGCCAGAGTCACATAGCCAGTCTGTGGCAAAGCTGAGGTCCTTGGTTCTAGAGCCCATGCTCCTAATCACCTCTAATCAATCTCCTTATTTGGAACCCGGGGGACAATTTGCTCTCCGTTCTTTATAGAAAACAACCACAACATTGTAACACCAGTTACTAAATGCCAGACACTGTTCTGAACACATTATCTGTATAGATTCCTTTAATCCCTAACAGGCCTATGAAGTAGGTAC
Organism: Pongo abelii; assembly: GCF_028885655.2. NCBI lineage: Eukaryota > Metazoa > Chordata > Mammalia > Primates > Hominidae > Pongo > Pongo abelii. Next base: position 223,223,329 of record NC_071985.2, read on the forward strand.
CATATTTAGTCCTATTTTACAAAGAACCTTCCAGAGGTTCAACTTTCCCAAGATCACCAGATAGTGAGAGCAGTGTCCAAATTTCAAATCTAGGCTGGGTGTGATGCCTCACGCCTGTAATACCAGTACTTTGGGAGGCCAAGGCAGGAGGATCGCTTGAGCCCAGGAGTTCTAGACCAGTCTGGGCAACATAGTAAGACCTCCATCTCTACAAAAAATTTAAAAATTAGCTGGGCGTGGTGGCACCTGCCTGTGATCCAAGCGACTCAGGAAGCTGAAGCAGGAGGATTTGCTTGAGCCCAGGAGGTCAAGCCTGCAGTGAGCCATGATGGTGCCACCTCCAGCCTGGATGACAGTTTGAGACCCTGCCTTAAAAAAAACCAAAAAAGGATTTAAAATTTAGGTTTTCTATCCCTGGAGCTCTCACTTTCTTTTTCTTTTTGGGCCTTAGGAGCAGAGTGGAGTTTATTGCCCTCCTCAGTTCATGGCCAACCATCCTCCTCAGCCTGGGCAAAGCCTGGCTTATTTTATTTCATTATTTTCTTTTTGTATTTGAGACAGAGTTTCTCTGTCACCCAAGTTGGAGTGCAGTGGCGCCATCTCGGCTCACTGCAAACTCCACCTCCTGGGTTCAGGTGATTCTCCCACCTCAGCCTCCCAAGTAGCTGGGATTGCAGGCACGCACCATCATGCCTGGCTAATTTTTGAATTTTTTGTAGAGACAGGGTTTCACCATGTTGCCCAGGCTGGTCTCTAACTCCTGGGCTCAAGCGATCCTCCTGCCTTGGCCTCCCAAAGTGCTGGGATTCTAGGCATGTGCCACTGTGCCTGACCTATTTAATTATTTTCTCCAGTTACTCCCAACCCCTAGTCCCTCTCCCCTCCCCCTCCTAGGCCCTCACTAGGGTGTTCATCTGTCTTTAAATCTGCATGTGTCTGTACAAAGCATGCACAGTTGTTCTGTGGATGTACTTAGCAATAACCAGACATTTATTCAGCACCTACCATGGTGCCAGGTGTTACCCTAGATCAGGGAGCAACAAACCACAGCCCATTGCCAGCTTTTATACAACCTGCAAGCCAAAAATGGTTTATATATATGTATATATATACATATATTTCTTTTTTGAGATGGAGTCTCGCCCTGTTGCCCAGGCTGGAGTGCAATGGTGCCATCTCAGCTTACTGCAACCTTCGCCTCCTGGGTTCAAGTGATTCTCCTGCCTCAGCCTCCCCAGTAGCTGGGACTACAGGTGCCTGCCACCACGCCCGGCTAATTTTTTTTTTTGTATTTTTAGTAGAGACAGAGTTTCACCACGTTTGCCAGGCTGGTCTCGAACTCCTGACCTCAAGTGATCCGCCTGCCTCTGCCTTCCAAGGTGTTGGGATTACAGGCGAGAGCCAATGCACCCGGCCAGTTTTTACATCTTTAAATGGCTGAAAAAAAATCAAAAGAATACTGTTTTGTGACACCTGACAATTTTATGAAATTCAAGTGTCAGTATCCATGGCTAAGTTCTACTGGTGCACAGCCACACTCATTTTTTTGTTTGTTTGTTTTTTTGAGACGGAGTCTCGCTCTGTCACCCAGGCTGGAGTGCAGTGGTGTGATCTCGGCTCACTGCAACCTCCGCCTGCTGGGTTCAAGCGATTCTCCTTCCTCAGCCTCCTGAGTAGCTGGGATTACAGGTGTGCGCCACCATGCCTGGCTAATTTTTGTATTTTTAGTAGGGACGGGGTTTCTCCATGTTGGCCAGGCTTGTCTCAAACTCCTGACCTCAGATGATCCACCTGCCTTGGCCTCCCAAAGTGCTAGGATTACAGACGTGAGCCACCGCACCGGGCCCACGCTCATTTTTTATGTACATCTCTGGTTGCTTTGACGCCACACTGGCAGACTTGAGTAGTTACAGCAGAGATTGTATGGCACAAAGCCGAAAATACTGACTGTCTGGCCCTTTACAGAAAAAAGAAAATTGCTGACCAGTGCTCTAGAGGTTGGGGATACTCTAGGGAACGTATGTGTTTAATTTATATAAATAGAATGATGGTTTAACTGGGGCTGGGGAGCAAATTCAATCTGGGATTTTTGAGAGTGACAGAGAGGCTATTAATTACTGGGACAACTTAGGGTCAACTATCTGTCCCTGGAAAGCAAGGATGCATGATTATCTCTCTCTAACCCTCATTCTGCCCAAGATCACTGGCTTTGCTTGTTGTATTTTAAGAATGTGTTGGCTGGGCATGGTGGCTCAACCCTGTAATCCCAGCACTCTGGGAGGCTGAGGAGGGCGGATCACCTGAGGTCAGGAGTTCGAGACCAGCCTGGCCAAGGTGATGAAACCCTGTCTCTACTAAAAATGCAAAAAATTAGCCAGGCATGGTGGTGGGCGCCTGACAGAGCGAGACTCCGACTCAAAAAAAAAAAAAAAAAGAATTTGTTGGCTAGGCATGGTGGCTCACACTTGTAATCCCAGCACTTTGGGAGGCCAAGGTGGGACGACTGCTTGACCTCAGGAGCTGGAGGCCAGCCTGGGCAACATAGCAAAACCTAATCTCTACTAAAAACACAAAAATTGGCCGGGCGTGGTGGCTCATGCCTATAATTCTAGCACCTTGGGAGGCTGAGACAGGTGGATCACTTGAGGCCAGGAGTTCGAGACCAGCCTGGCTAACATGGTGAAACCCCAACTCTACTGAAAATACAAAAATTAGCTGGGCATGGTGGCACACACCTGTAATCCCAGCTATTTGGGAGGCTGAGGCAGGAGAATCTCTTGAACTGGGGAGGTGGAGGTTGCAGTGAGCTGAGATTGTGCCACTGCACTCCAGCCTGCGTGACAGAGCAAGACTCTGTTTTAAAGAAACAAAACAAAAATTAGCCAGGTGTAGTGTTGTGAGCCTGTAGTCCCAGCTACCTTGGAGGCTGAGGTAGGAGCATTACTTAAGCCCAGAAAGTAAAGGCTTCAGTGAGCTCTGACAGTGTCACTGTATTTCAGCCTGGGCGGCAGAGCAAGACGCTGTCTCAGAAAAAAAAAAAACAAAATTTCTCTGGGTTGTAGCCCTAGAATAGGACTCAGCAAACTATGGCCCATAGGCCAAATCTGGGGCATGGCAGTTTCTGTACAGTCAGCAAGCTAATTTTTGAATGACTGGGGTAAAAAATCAAAAGAAGAATCATATTTTGTGACACATTAAAATGACATGGAGGCTGGACGTGGTGGCTCACACTTGTAATCCCAGCACTTTGGGAGGCCAAGGTGGTAGGATCACTTGAAGCCAGGAATTCAAGACCAGCTTGGCCAACATGGTGAAACCCGTCTCTATTAAAAATACAAAAATTAGCCAGGCGTGGTGATGTGCACCTATAATCCCAGCTACTCAGGAGGCTGAGATACAAGAATCGCTTGAATCCAGGAGGTGGAGGTTGCAGTGAGCCAAGATTGCACCACTGCACTCCAGCCTGGGCAACAGAGTAGAGTCTGTTTCAAAAAAAAAAAAAAAAAAAAGAAAAAGACAGAGAGTTCACATTTCAATGTCCATAAAGGTTTTGGAACACAGCCCCACCCACTCATTTGCATATTATCTAAGGCTGTAGCAGTGTCTTTGTGGTCTGCAAAGCCTAAAATATTTACTATCTGGCAGGGCGCCGTGGCTCACGCCTGTAATCCCAGCACTTTAGGAGGCCAAGGCGGGTGCATCACGAGGTCAGTAGATTGAGACCATCCTCGCCAACATGGTGAAACCCCGTCTCTACTAAAAATACAAAAATTAGCTGGGCGTGGTGGCGCGTGCCTGTAATCCCAGCTACTTGGGAGGCTGAGGCACGAGAATAGCTTGAACCAGGGAGTCGGAGGCTGCAGAGAGTCGGAGGTTGCCCTGCTCTCCAGCCTGGCGACAGAGTGAGACTCCGTCTCAAAAAAATAAATAAATAAAAATAAAATAACTATTTTTTTAAAGCAAATTTTTATTTTATTAAAATAAAATAAAATTTTATTTTATTTATTTATTTTTCTGAGATAGGGTCTCCCTCTGTCACCCAGGCTGGAGTGCAGTGGTGTGATCACAGCTCACTGTAGCCTTGACTTTTCCAGGCTCAGGTTATCCTCCCACTTCAGCCTCCCAGGTAGCTGAAACTACAGGTGTACACCACCATACCTGGCTAATTTTTGTAATTTTTGTAGCGACGGGGTTTTCCCAGGCTGGTCTTCCTGTTTTCAACAGGTTTTCCTGTTGCCCAGGCTGGTCTGGAACACATGGGCTCAAGAGATCCACTTGCCTTGGCCTCCCAAAGTGCTGGGATTACAGGCGTGAGCCACCACACCTGGCCTATTTTTTTTTTTGAAACAGATGCTCGCTCTGTCACCCAGGCTGGAATGCAGTGGCGCAATCTCAGCTCACTGAAACCTCCATCTCCCAGGTTCAAGCAATTCTCATGCCTCAGCCTCCCGAGTAGTTGGGACTACAATCGTCCCCCAACAACACCCAGCTAATCTTTGTATTTTTTTTTTCTTTTGAGATGGAGTCTCACTCCCGTGGTGCAGGCTGGAGTGCAGTGGCGCAATCTCAGCTCACTGTGACCTCCACCTCCTGGGTTCAAGTGATTCTCCTTCCTCAGCCTCCCGAGTAGCTGGGATTACAGGCGTGTGCCACCACGCCCAGCTAATTTTTGTATTTTTTAGTAGAGACGAGGTTTCACCTTGTTGGCCAGGCTGGTCTCGAACTCCTGACCTCAGGTGATGCACCCACCTCGGCCTCCCAAATTGCTAGGATTACAGGTGTGAGCCACTGTGCCTGGCCTAATTTTTGTATTTTTGGTAGAGACAGGGTTTCACCATGTTGGCCAGGCTGGTCTAAAACTCCTGACCTCAGGTGATCTGCCTGCCTTGGCCTCTCAAAGTGCTATCTATTTTTTAATGGAAAAGTTCACCAATCTTGGCACCAGGTGATTGCTTCTAACTGCTGCAGTGTATGGGATAGTGTATAGTATGACTCTACCATAGTTTACTTGCTGGTTCCCCTGATGATTGTCCCTGTGATCAGTTATTCTAGGCACTGAGGATACAGCAAAGGAGCCGAGAAAAGTCCCTTCCCTCTGGGAACTTACAGTGGCCGGTGCTGGGTTCAGATCCCTTATTCAGCATAGACTCCATTCCCAGCACTTGATGTCAACGGTTGTTTGAATCCTCACAATAATTTTATAACATTGTCTCCATTTTTCAGGTAAGGAAACCAGCTCATAAGCGCCAGGATGGGCTTTTAGCTCCACCCCAGACTGGCTATGGCACCTGGGCTCTTAGCTCCTTGCTCTCCTGCCTGTCTGCACAGCTTGGCCAATCCTCCACCCGTCCCATTCCCACCTTCCTAATTTTTGCCTTTCTGCTGAGTGTAAAATGCTCTCTCATAACGTCATTTTCATTTGCATTTCTCCGATATCTCCCGAGTTTGAATATTTCTGGAATCTGAGCTCTCAACTGTTGATTTGCTTCTTTAAATCAAACTAGTATGTTTTCTAAACAAAGTGAAAAAACATTTTAACAAAGAAGTTTGCAGACATTTCCATACATGCCTCCCTCTGCTGCAACTTGAGGCATATGTTCTAGAAAAGAGACACATAGGTCTTGGTGTAACTTGCCTCATCCAGACCACATGGGGCCAAGTTCAAGTCACCAGACTTGAGACTTCTTCCAAATCACTAACAGCGCTAGGGCTCTATTTCCTCCTCTGTAAAATGGGGGTAGTAAGAGTACGGACCTCATATCATAGGATTATGGGGACAATTAAAGTGCTCGGTTCGGTCAGACCCTGGCAGCAACCACAGCAGCTCTCCTTTTCTCTGGCTCTCCTTGCCATCTCCTTTTCTTATCCTTCCCCTCCTCTCCCCTCCCCACGAAGTCTCACTGTGTCGCGCAGGCTGGAGTCCAGTGGTGCAATCTTGGCTCACTGCAACCTCAGCCTCCCAGGTTCAACTTATTCTTATGCCTCAGACTCCTAAGTAGCTGAGATTACAAACACGTTCCACCACACCAGGCTAATTTGTGTATTTTTAGTAGAGATGGGGTTTTGCCATGTTGTCCAAGCTGGTCTCAAACTCCTGACCTCAAGTGATCCACCCACCTCTGCCTCCCTTAAAGTACTGGGATTACAGGCATGAGCCATCATGCCCGGCTTTTCTTTTCTTTTCTTTTTCTTTCCTTCTTTCTTTCTTTCTTTCTTTCTTTCTTTCTTTCTTTCTTTCTTTCTTTCTTTCTTTCTTTCTTTCTTTTTCTTTCTCTCTCTCTCTCTTTCTTTCTTTTTCTTTCTTTCTTTCTCTTTCTTTCTTTCTTTCTTTCTCTTTCTTTCTTTCTTTGCTGTCGTTTTCGAGACACAGGCTCACTCTGTTGCTCAGACTGGAGTGCAGTGGTGTGAACATGGCTCATTGCAGCCTCGATCTCCTGGACTCAAGCAATCCTCCCCTCTCAGCCTCCCAAGTTGCTGGGCCTACAGGTACATGCCACCATGCCAGACTAATTTTTTTTTAAATATTTTGTAGAGACCAGGTCTTGCCATATTGCCTGGGCTGGTCTCAAACTTCTGGGCTCAAGCAATCCTCCTGCCTTGGCCTCCCAAACCTGGGATTACAGACATGAGCCACGGCACCTGGCTGCTATCTCCATTTCGTTTCTGAAAACATGGCCTTTGGTGTGGCTATCTCTGGTGGTGTCATCAGGGTGTTCACTGACATGACAGTGGGCAAATCTTCGATGCCAGAGGAGGTGAAGAAGCGCGAGAAAATGGTGCTGCTCTTCTGCCTGAGTGAGGGTGAGAAGAACACCACCCTGGAGGAGGGTGAGGAGACCCTGGTGGTTGACGTGGGCTGGACCGTTGACGACCCCTACACCACCTTTGCCAAGATGCTGCCAGACAAAGACTGCTGCTGTGTCCTCTGAGGTGACGCAACCTATGGGTCCGAGGAGAGCAAGGAGGACCTGGTATTTATCTTCTGGGCCCCTGAGTCTGCACCCCTTGAGGGCAAAATGATCTATACCAGCTCTAAGGATGCCATCAAGAAGCTGACAGGGGCCGGACCTGGTGGCTCACGCCTGTAATCCCAGCACTTTGGGAGGCCAAGGCGGGTGGATCACTTGAGGTCAGGTGTTCAAGACCAGCCTGGCCAACATGGTGAAACCCCATCTCTACTAGAAATACAAAAACTAGCTGGGTGTGATGGCACGTGCCTGTAATCCTAGCTACTCGGGAGGCTGAGGCAGGAGAATCGCTTGAACCCAGGAGGCAGAGGTTGCAGTGAGCAGAGATCACACCACTGCACTCCAGCCTGGGCAGCAGAATGAGACTCTGTCTCAAAAAAAAAAAAAAAAAAGAAGCTGACAGGGATCAAGCATGAACAAGCAAACTGCTACAAGAGGTCAAGGACCGTGGCACCCGGGCAGAGAAGCTGGGAGTGGCGCTGTCATCTCCCTGGAGGGCACGCCTTTGTGAGTCCCCTCCAGCCCCATGCCTGGAACATCTGGCAGCCCCAGACCTGCCCTTGGGGGTTGCAGGCTGCCCCCTTCCTGCCAAACCTGAAGTGCTGGGGGGATCCCAGCATGGGGAAGGCAATCTCTTCCAAACAGCCTGCCACCCCAGGGCCTTCCCAGCACCTGGGTTTTCTTCCTCCCTCCATTCCTGATGTTTCTGGACTTCCCAAACCACTTTTTTTTTTTTTTTTTTTTTTTTTAATTTTGAGACAGAGTCTAACTCTGTTGCCCCGGCTGGAGTCCAGTGGTGCAATCACAGCTCACTGCAGCCTTGACCTCCCTGCCTCAAGCAATCTTCCCACCTCTGCCTCTGAAGTAGCTGAGACTACAGGTGCGTGTCACCACACCTGGCTAATTTTTATACTTTTTGTAGAGACAGGGTTTTTCTCTGTTGCCCAGGCTGGTCTTGAACTCCTGGGCTGAAGTGATCGTCCCACTTCAACCTCCCAGTGTGCTCCCACTCCAACCTTCCAATGAGCCACTGCATCCAGCCCCTAACTGATTTTGATCTGTTTCCTCTTGGGTTGAAGCAGACTAAATTGTCCCCAGGGACCCCAGTTTGGGGGAGGGGGCTGTATTTTTTTTTAAACAACACCGCTACTACCTGTGCTCCCAACTCCTAACCACAATAGTGACTTGATACTGGTCTGTGTATGAATGGAATGTTGTGAGATGGTCCCTCCCCTTGCCGGCTGGTCCCTCTCCCTTTTCCCGTGGTCACAGCCACTCATGGAAGTAGGACCAGTAAGGGACTGATACGGTTTGGCTGTGTCCCCACCCAAATCTCATCTTGAATTCCCGTTGTGGGAGGGACCTGGTGGGAGGTAATTGAATCGTGGGGGCAGGTCTTCCCGTGCTTTTCTAGTGATAGTAAGTCTCATGAGATCTCATGGTTTAAAAAGGGGAGTTTCCCTGCACAAGCTCTCTTCTCTTGTCTGCCACCATATGAGATGTGCCTTTCACCTTCCACTGTGATTGTGTGGCCTCCCCAGCCATGTGGAACTGTAAGTCCATTAAACCTCTTTCTTTTGTAAATTGCATGGTCTTGGGTATATCTTTATTAGCAGCCTGAAAGCGGACTAATACAGGGACCTTTGATAAAAAATTAAAGAGATAATAAAAATACATAAATAATTTTATTTATTTATTTATCTATTTTTGAGACAGAGTTTCACTCTTGTTGCCCAGGCTGGAATACAGTGGCATGATCTTGGCTTGCTGCAACCTCCACCTGCTGGGTTCAGGTGATTCTCCTGCCTCAGCCTCCCAAGTAGCTGGGACTACAGGCACCTGCCACCACGCCTGGCTAATTTTTTTTGGATTTTTAGTAGAGACGGGGTTTCACCATGTTGGCCAGGCTGGTCTCGAACTCCTGACCTCAGATGATCCACCCACCTTGGCCTCCCAAAATGCCAGGATTACAGGTGTGAGCCACTGCACCCGGCCATAAATAAGTTTTTTTTTTTTGATGTGCTTGGCACATCAAAAGTTCTCAGTCAATATTAGCTACTATTATTTACCCATCAGCACTCATGAGAAAGAGAAAAAGAATCATTACATGGTGATGTCAGAGAGCTTCCGTGTTTTCCAGAGGATCTCCCATGACCTATGAGTGATCTCAGTACAGGGGGACATTTTGCTAGACTACAGCAATTACGAGGCCCAGAAGTTTCTCTCGGGAGTGAAGTATGTGACTGTCACTCTGACTCCATCCAGGGTTTAGGAATCCCTGCTCTCTTGCAGCTGTCTGGTGAGAGTGAGCTAGTTGCATGTTCACACATGGAGGCGGGGGTGCATACTGGGGCGCACGCTCCCCACTGTTCCAGATCTGCAGCCCCACGTACATTGTTGGGGGGCACAAAGGAGTCCTGCTGCCACCCTCTAGTGTTCAGGGGTCCCCTTGGGTCTCACAGTTGCCCTGGGGTCCACATTAGGGGCTTCAACAGAGGCAGAGGGAAGACCCAGACATGGTGGGAGCTGCCCAAGGAATGGGAGTAGAGAGAGGGCTGGACCTTCCTCTGCAAACACTGGTCCATCCCCTGGGTTTCTGTTTTGGGATGTGAGGTATCTTCATTCCCTTCACAATGCTCACTGCAACATCCGCCTCCTGGGTTCAAGTGATTCTTCTGCCTCAGCCTCCCGAGTAGCTGGGATTACAGGCGTGGGCTACCACGCCCAGCTAATTTTTGTATTTTTAATAGAGATGGGGTTTCACCATGTTGGCCAGGCTGGTCTGGAACTCCAGACCTCAGGTGATCCACCCGCCTCGGCCTCCTAAAATGCTGGGATTACAGGTGTGAGCCACCACGCCTGGCTGTAAGCACTTTTTTCTTTGACATCAAATGGCAGCAGGTTGGGTCAGTGCCTTAATTCAAAAGTAAGAGAAATATCTGGAGATATCTGGAGATCTCTATAACAATTCTCGTGTGATAGGAAAATATCTGGAATTTCTGTTGGGGACAGAGTCATAAAGTCATAACAATGTGATGGCTTGTTGACTACGTTCATAATGGAAACGTTAAATTTCAAGTAGAAGTTATTGAAAATAAAGATTTAATTTCCACCCCCTCATCCAAGTTCAAGCACCCCATGAATTCTGTGCATGTATTTTTGAGGGTGGACCCCAGGTAAGAACTTCTGCATGAGATGCTCAAGTCAGGCACTCAGCACCCTGCTGACTCAGAGGAGGCCAGCCCATTAATGGCAGTTCTTAGCAGCAGAGAAGCTGGCTCCTCTCCTTCCAGGGCAAGGATGGGCAAAGATTTGCATTCTATTCCAGGAGAGGGGAACTTCCCTCCTAGAATGGATTAAATCTTTCTCTTTCCTTCCTTCCTTCCTTCCTTCCTTCCTTCCTTCTTTCCTTCCTTCCTACCTTCCTTCCTTCCTTCATTCCTTCCTTTCTTTTCTCTCTCTCTTTTTCTCTCTCTCTCCCTCTCTCTTTCTCTCTTTCTCTTTTCTTTTTTTTTGACAGGGTCTCACTCTGTTGCCCAGGCTGGATTGCAGTAGTTTGATCATGGCTCACTGTAGCCTTAACCTCACAGGCTCAAGTGATCCTCCTGCCTCAGCTTCCAAAGTAGCTGGGACTACAGCCACCCTGCCCGTTTATTTATTGTTTATTGTTTTTTTGAGACAGGATCTTGTTCTGTTGCCCAGGCTGGAGTGCAGTGGTATGATCATGGCTCACTGCAGCCTCAACCTCCTGGGAGCAAGTGATCTTCCTGCCTCAGTCACGTCAGCCTCTCCAATAGCTGGGACTGTAGGCAAGTACTACAATGCTTGGTTAGTTTTTTTTTTTTTTTTTTTTTTTTTTTTTAGTAGAGACAGAGGTCTCACGTTATTGCCCAGGCTGCTCTTGAACTACTAGGCTCAATAAATCCTGCTGGGATTACAGATGTGAGCCATCGTGCCCGGCCTGAATCATGCTGCTTCTTTCTTCTTCTTTTTTTTTTTTTTAGACGGGGTCTCTTGCTCTGTCGCCCAGGCTGGAGTGCAGTCGCACAATCTCGGCTCAATGCAACCTCCGTCTCCCGGGTTCAAGTGATTCTTGCACCTCAGCCTCCCAAATAGCTGGAATTACAGGCGCCCACCACCATGTCTGGCTAATTTTTGTGTTTTTAGTAGAGGTGGGGTTTCTCCATGTTGGCCAGGCTGGTCTCAAACTCCCGACCTCAGGCGATCCACCTGCCTTGGCCTCCCAAAGTGCTGGGATTACAGGTATGAGCCACCGCGCCCGGTCTCATGATTCTAATAGAGCAAAAAAGACCGTGTTTCACCATCAGGCTGCATTGCCCATTCACCTTCTGCCTCCCAGGCAACGAAGTGTCTAGTTATTTTGTGTGTTTGTAACTGACTGATCAGAAGGAACTTCAGCAAGCCTGGTAACAGTTTGGTTAAATGTTGGTTTCCTCCTCATAAAAGTGGTAAGTAATGGTGCCCGATCTCACCAAGATGGACATACTGAAAAGGCCTGGGAAGCTTGGCAGTTGGAATCAATATGCATATTTTTATTAATCGTTAACCTCTAAGTATCAAAGGAGACCAGTGAGTGGGTCAGTGGTTTCTGCTTTTGAAAAACCAGCTCAGTGGGTATTTGCAAGAGAAGGAAGGTGTTAATAAGAAAACCATGGGGAAAACCGTGCTGGGGCTGACTTGGCCAATTCTCACGGCTTCCAACTATTGCATAAAAGCTATTCTTGACCGGGCGCGGTGGCTCACGCCTGTAATCCCAGCACTTTGGGAGGCTGAGGCGGGCGGATCACGAGGTCAGGAGATCGAGACCATCCTGGCTAACATGGTGAAACACCAACTCTACTAAAAACACACACAAAAAAATGAGCCAGGCTTGGTGATGCACGCCTGTGGTCCCAGCTACTCGGGAGGCTGAGGCAGGAGAATCACTTAAACCCGGGAGGCAGAGATTGCAGTGAGCCGAGATTGCGCCACTGCACTCCAGCCTGGGCGACAGAGTGAGACTGTCTCAAAAAAAAAAAAAAAAGCTATGTTGAAAATGTGATTTTCCCAAATGGAGAAATGAAATTTGAGTTCCACTGGAAAGACCCCAATGAAATTGCTTTCTCTAAAAATATCTAAGACGGAAGCCCCTACTGCGTGTGTGTGTGTGTGTGTGTGTGTGTGTGCATTTCTAGGAGTGTATGGGGCATATGCTAGGAGTTTTGTATAGGGTTGTGTGTGTAGGTGGGTTTCAGGGTGTGTGCATAGAGATGTCTGTGGCTATGTTTATAGGTGCGTGCGTGTGTGTGTAGAAGGAATGGGGTTTAGGGTATCAGAATAGGAAAGAGAACCTGTTTTTCAATTCCTGTTTCTTCTTCTCTTTTTAAGATTTAAACAACAGCTCCAGGGTGGTCCTTACAGGTTCTCTGAGTGAGCTGTGTACCAGTGATGTTTGTTCTGGCTTTGGCGTTCCTGTTTGAGTCCTTATGAAGTGGGCCAGGGCATCCGGACCTCCTCCAGGGCCTGTGAGGGTTTCACCAGCTGTGTGTTCTGATCCTGCCTGCTTCTATTTGGTGTGATGAGGGCCTTTCACCTGAGCGTGAACAGACCCTGGTGACAACCAGCTTCCATGCACCACACTGGGTCTCCACTTCCAACTCCATGTCTTTTCAGGCGGCTCATGATAAATCCTGAGCAATTAGGGATTAAAGGAAAAGTTGGTCAACAAAAAGATGAGTTAGAAAGAGAAACAGGGCTGGGTGTGGTGGCTCACGCTTGTAATCCCAGCACTTTAGGAGGCTGAGGTGGGTGGATCACGAGGTCAGGAGTTTAAGATCAGCTTGGCCAAGATGGTGAAACCCCGTCTCCACTAAAAATACAAAAAATTAGCTGGGCGTGGTGGCGGGTGCCTGTAATCCCAGCTACTTGGGAGGATGAGGCAGAGAATTGCTTGAACCTGGGAAGTGGAGGTTGCAGTGAGTGGAGATCGTGCCACTGCACTCCAGCCTGGGTGACAGAGTGAAACTCCGTCTCGAAAAGAAAAAGAGAAACAGGCCGGGTGCAGTGGCTCACACCTGTAATCTCAGCACTTTGGAAGGCTGAGGGAGGAGAATCACTTGAGCCTAGAAGTTTGAGACCAGCCTGGACAACGTAGTGGTATCTTTTGTACAGACCCCATCTCAGAGACCTCTGGTCTCTCTCTCTTGTTTGTTTGTTTTTTGAGACAAGGTCTTGCTCTGTCACCCAGGCTGGAGTGCAGTGGTGTGATCTCGGCTCACTGCAACCTCTGCCTCCTGGGTTCAAGTGATTCTCGTGCCTCAACCTCCCAAGTAGCTAGAATGAGTGATATGCGCCACGATGCCTGGCTAATTTTTGTATTTTTAGTAGAGATGGGGTTTCACCAGGTTGGCCAGGCTGGCCTCAAACTCCTGACCTCAAGTGATCTGCCCACCTCAGCCTCCCAATGTGCTGTGATTACAGGCGTGAGCCACCATGGCTGTTCCCTCTGGTCTCTTTTGTCTCCAGAAAAAATTTAAAAATCATCCAAGCATGGTGGTTTGTGCCTGTATTCTCAGTTACTCGGGAGGCTGAAATAGGAGGATTGCTTGAACCCAGGAGGTCAAGGCTGCAGTGAACCGTGATTGCACCATTGCACTCATGCCTGGGTGACAGAGTAGGACCCTGTCTCAAAGAAAAAAAAAAAAAAAGCCAAATCCTGTTTATGTGGGAATATGACCTTATTTAGAAATAGGGTCTTTGCTGATGCAATCAAGTTAGGTGAGGTCATACTGGATTAGGCTGGCCCCTAATCCAGTAATTAGAGTCTTTATAAGAAGAGGAAAATTTGGGCCGGGCGTGGTGGCTCATGCCTGTAATCCCAGCACTTAGTGCCCCTGTACTCCAGCCCAGTGACAGAGTGAGACTCTCTCTCTCAAAAAAAAAAAAAGAGAAAAATGTGGACAGAGACACCCAGGAAGAACACCATACGCTGGTGATGGAGGCAGAGATGGGAGTGATGCAGCTACAAGCCCAGGACACCCAGGACTGCCACTAGCCACTAGAAGCTAGGAAGAGGCAGGGAACGACCCTCCCCTGGGAACTTTAGAGAGATCATGGCCCTGCTGACACCTGGATTTTGGACTTCTGGCCTCTAAACCTGGGAGATAATTAGTTTCTGGTTTTTTTTTTTTTTTTTTGAGATGGAGTTTCACTCATCACCCAGGCTAGAATGCAGTGGCGCCATCTTGGCTCGCTTGCAATCTCCACCTCCTGGGTTCAAGCGATTCTCCTGCCTCAGTCTCCTGAGTAGCTGGGATTACAGGCGTGTGCCATCATGCCCGGCTAATTTTTGTATTTTTAGTAGAGATGGGGTTTCACCATGTTGGCCAGGCTGGTCTTGAGCTCCTGACCTCAGGTGATCCACCAGCCTCGGCCTCCCAAAGTGTTGGGATTACAGGCTCTCTTTCTCTCTTTCTCTCTCTCTCTCCCTCTCTATCTCTCTTCCTGAGATAGAGTCTTGCTCTGTTGCCCAGGCTGGAGTGAGCCACTGTGCCTGGCTTCCTTGACTTTCAATAACGGCAAGTATTTGGGGCAGGGGGAGAAAGGGATAAACACAGATAAAATGGAATAGTTAAAGTCAAGACTTTTTTTTTTTTTTTTTTTTTTTTTTTCACTTGCAAAGGGTATTAGGAGCCATCTAGTCCTAAATCCTCATTTTGCAGGGGTATTTGTTTGCGAGGGCTGCCATGACAGAGTCCCACAGACTTGGGACTTACACACCAATTGATTTCTTCATAGTTCTAGAGGCTAGGAGTCTGAGATCAGGGTGCAGGCAGGGAGCTCTCTCTCTGGCTCACAGTTGGCCATCTTCTCCCTGTGTCCTCATATGGTCATTCCTCCATATGTGTCCCTGCCCTAATCTCCTCTTCCTTTTTTTTTTGAGACGGAGTCTTATTCTATCGCCCAGGCTGGAGTGCAATGGCACGATCTCAGCTCTCTGCAACCTCTGCCTTCCGGGTTCAAGCGATTCTCCTGCCTCAGCCTCCAAAGTAGCTGGGATTACAGGCGCCCACCACCAAGCCTGGCTAATTTTTGTATTTTTGGTAGAGACAGGGTTTCACCATGTTGGCCAGGCTGGTCTCAAACTCCTGACCTGATGATCCACCCACCTCAGCCTCCCAAAGTGGTGGGATTACACGGTGAGTCACTGTGCCTGGTCTTTTTTTTTTTCTTTTTAGATGGACTTTTGCTCTTGTCACCCAGGCTGCAGTACAATGGTACGATCTCGGCTCACTGCAACTTCCACCTCCCAGGTTCAAGCAATTCTCCTGCCTTAACTTCCCAAGTAGCTGGGATTACAGGTGTGCACCCCCACACCTGGCTAGTTTTGTATTTTTAGTAGAGATGAGGTTTCACCATGTTGGCCAGGCTGGTCTCGAAGCCCTGACATCAGGTGATCAGCCTGCCTCGGCCTCCCAAATCACTGGGATTATGGGCATGAGCTACAGTGCCCGGCCCTTTTTTTTTTTTTTTTTTTTTTTGAGACAGGGTCTTGTTCTGTTGCCCAGGCTGGAGTACAGTAGCACAATCAGGGCTCACTGTAGCCTCAACCTCCTGGGCTCAAGCAATCCTCTTACCTCAGCCTCCTGAGTAGCTAGGACCACAGGTGTGTGCCACCATGCCCAGCTAGTTTTTAAATTTTTTGTAGAGACAGGGTCTTGCCATGATCCCCTGGCTTGTTTCGAACTCCTGACCTCAATCGATCTGCCCATCTCTGCCTCCCAAAGTGTTGGGGTTACAGGCATGAGCCACCATGCCTGGCCCCTCAGCTCCTTTTGAACTCTGCCAGGAGGGGCCTGGAGCAGGGTTCTGGGAAGCCCCATCAAGACAGCGTGACTGTTCTTCCAGTGAAGCTCAGTTTCTCAGCTTCTTTCCTTCCTTGGGCCCAGAGACAGGCTTCTCCCAGGAGTGGAGAATGAGGTTCTGCTCTCCAGCCTCAGTGGATCAATTCATCTTCAGCCTTCTGATCGCAATCTTATTTTGAGCTCCCACGGCTGAAGCAATTCATCTCACCCATGCAGAGGGATGGGGAGGAGCTGAGAGTGTTGACACACACCTGTGTTTTCTGGCACCTGAGTGACCCCTGAGACCTGCACTGGAGGGGAAGGGGAGGAGCCAACCTTTTGTTTAGTTGCTTGGAACTGCTTCAGATTAAATTCTCCCAGAGCTGCTGGGCCTGAGGATGTGGGGGTCCCTGGCACTTGCCTGGTAAGTGTCCCTTATTCAGGAATTGGGAGAAGCCAGTGACATGCTTAGTGTGCCCACACTCTTTGAAGAAGCCAAATATCTTCCATCAGAATCAGAAGCCTTGCATCTAAGAGGGAAGGGGGCCAAGTGGGTGAGGGGCCCAGGTGCATGGATGCCTTGGGAAGGGCTGACTTTCTCAGGTGAGGTCCGGCCACAGTCTCTCCCACCTTTCTCATGCTCCTGTCATCCCTTGTTCTGGAATTCCAGTCCTCCCATCTTGGGAAGGATTTCCAGAAGGTTGGGAGAAAACAGAACACGACTTCCTTGTCCTAGACGGTCCTTAAAACAAAACAAATTAGGGGTCAAGTTGACCAAGAGATGCTTGATTTCAAGGAGTTTTCAAATGATAGGAGTTGTGGTCGCTAGCTATTCGACTGTAAGGATTAGGAGAAAATTTCATTTTCCTTCCTTCCCTCCCTTCCTTCCTTCCTTTTTCCTTCCTTCCTTCCCTTTCCTTTCTTTTCTCTTCCTCTCTCTCTCCCTCTCTGTCTCTCTTTCTTCCTGAGATAGAGTCTTGCTCTGTTGCCCAGGCTGGAGTGCAGTGGCGTGATCATAGTTCACCGTTATCTCTTAACTCCTGAGCTCAAGTGATCATTCCACTTTAGCCTCCTGAGTAGCTGGGACCATAGGCATGTGCCACCACACTTGGGTAATTTTTAAATTTTTTTTAGAGACAGGGTCTTACTGTGTTGCCCAGGCTGGTCTTGAACTCCTGGGTTCAAGCCATCCTCCTGTCTCGGCCTCCCAAAGTGTTGGGATTACAGGCATGAGTCACTGCGCTTGGCCAAAATCTCATTTTCCTTGGCAATAGAATTGCTACCTCCTTTCCCCATCTGAGATGCATTTTTAAGAAATACTTTAAAAAGCTCCTGAGAGTGGGAAGTGAAGCCTCCCAGGCCAGCTTGAATGTCACAATAGCTTGAATGTCACAATAGCTGGCTTGTGGCCTTTGGGCCGTGGACTGCAGGGCTTTTGCTGGGCGTTTTGTGAGGTTGAAGTCTGTAGACAATGAAGGCAGTGGAGAAGCTGAGTGGGGCTTTGTGGGGCCAGGCGAGCAAGGGGGAGGTCTGGGCCCTGTTCTGGGGACCCATTGCCTTCTCTTGGATGCCCCATGAGGGGGCTCAGCTTTGGGGGATGGAGCATCATGTCTCCCCCCAGACTGGGATGGGGCAGTTCCGGGTCTGCCCCAGCTGGACTGAGAAGTGAGGGGGAAAATCCCAAACCCACGTCTTTCTCCCGATTGATGCTCAAGGAGGAGAACAGGAGCAGGCATCAGATGGAGGGGAGAGCTGTCTATCCCCCACCTGTCACCGGGCCGATTCCAGACAGCATTCCCTGTGTAACAGCAGAGTCCAGAGTCGGGGTCCCCGGCGAGGCCAGGGCTCAACACCAGAGTCAGCCACTTTGCTCTTCTCCAAGTTTATTCTTCTGGTCCTGTCTCAGATTTACTCACCTGGGAGAACCTTCCTTCAAGACCAATTGCCCCAGCCAGGTTTGTTTTGCAAATTAATCAACTAATAATAGCGCTGCCCCGCTGCTGGGAGAGGAATCCCGCATCAGGCTCAGCATCCAGGCAGCAGAGCCCAGGGCGGGTACCCGGCGGTCCGTGGGAGAGGCTCGCCACAGGCTCTTCTGAATTCAGTGAATGAAGCGGGGCAGCGGGGCAGCCAGGCAGCCACAAGTTCCTCCCAGCTCGAAGGCTGCAGGCTCAGCTTAGATTCCAGGCTGGGGAACCAGTCCTGTCATTCTTTGCCAACCCACTCTGGGGAGACTGTGGGCCCTGGCATTTGGCTTCCCTGGGCTGGGCCTGAGGCCCTGGCCCTCTGCCCACCCAGGAATCGAATGGCTCAATGAGGGCAGCCCTAGAAGGAAATGCAGCACCCATTCCTGCCTTTTCACATTGCTTTTTAAACTTTTAACTTTCTTTCTTCCTTCCTTCCTTCCTTCCTTCCTTCCTTTCTTTCTTTCTTTCTTTCTTTCTTTCTCTTTCTTTCTCTTTCTTTCTTTTTCTTTCTTTCTTTCTTTCTTCCTTTCTTCCTTTCTTCCTTCCTTTCTTTCTTCCTTTCTTCCTTTCTTTCTTCCTTTCTTTCTTTCTTTCTTCCTTTCTTTCTTTCTTTCTTTCTTTCTTACTTTCTTTCTTTCTTTTCTTTTTTTTGGGATGGAGTTTTGCTGTTGTTGCCCAGGCTGGAGTGCAATGGCAAAATCTCGGCTCACCACAACCTCCACCTCCCGGGTTCAAGCGATTTTCCTGCCTCAGCCTCCTGAGTAACTGGGATTACAGGCATGCACCACCACACCTGGCTAATTTTGTATTTTTAGTAGAGATAGGGTTTCGCCATGTTGGCCAGGCTGCTCTCAAACCCCTGACCTCAAGTGATCCGCCCGCCTCAGCTTCCCAAAGTGCTGGGATTACAGGCGTGAGCCACTGCACCCGTCCAATAGTAGTTTCTTTCTTTTCATTGCAGTTCAGTATTCCATTGTAGGAGTAGACCACAATGGGTCCATACTACCACTGCTGAGCACTGGGGTGGTTTCCAGGTTACAGGAAATAATAGCACTGCTGTAAACAGTCTTGCACGTGTCCTCTGATGCACTTGTGCTCGCCTTGCAGTTGGAGCGGAAGCGCTGGGTTGAAGCGTGGAGGAATGTTCAGTTTTAGCAGATTCTACCAGTTCCCAAGAGTGGTTGAACCAACCTCACTCCCACCAGGAGGCAGGAGCTTTCTCAATGCTCCACATTCTGCCAATCTCTCCCTGTCATTCTTTCTTTCCAGCTTCTGGCTTCGGGATTATTTCCTGAACGCCTCTAAGGAAAGCTTTGTAGGAAGTTTAGGTTCTTGCCTGCAGTCATTTTAAATAGTAAGAGTCTCAGCTGCCCGAAGAGTCTTTTGAAATGTGAGATCCTTGCCCTGGTTGCGGTGTCCCACACCTGTAATCCCAGCATTTTGAGAGGCTGAGGTGGGCGAATAACTTGAAGCCAGGAGTTCAAGACCAGCCATGGCCAACATGGTGAAACCCCCGACTCTACTAAAAATACAAAAATTAGCCAGGCGTGGTGGCACACGCCTGTAATCCTGGCTACTCAGGAGGCTGAGGCATGAGAATCACTTAAACCTGAGAAGCAGAGATTTCAGTGAGCTGAGACTATGCCACTGCACTCCAGCCTGGGTGACAGAGTGAGAGACTCAGTATCAAAAAAGAAAAAAAAAGTGAGATCCTCTTCCTTCCCTGCTTAGAGTTCTCCAGGGCTTCCCACCATTTTTTACGGTAAAACCCCAGCCAGTGCCCCTGGCCGTGGCTCCTGCCTGCCCCTCTCCTTTTTGCCTACCAGCGGCCCCTCTGTCACTGGCTCTAGTTCCACTGACCTTCTTTTGAGTCCTTAAACACAAACACACCAAACTCATTTCCGACTGTTTGCACCTGTGCACTGACTATTTCCTCTGCTGGGAAATGCCCTTCCCCAGGTCTTTGCATGGGACTCTTTTTTTTTTTTGAGACAGGGTCTCGCTTTGTCACCCAGGCTGGAGTGCAGTGGCATAATCATTGCTCATTGCAGCCTAGACCTCCCAGGCTCAAGCAATCCTCCCACCTCAGCCTCCTGAGTAGCTGGGACCACAAGCACATGCCACCACGCCAGGTTAATTTAAAAATTTTTTTGCAGACATCAAGTCTTGCTCTGTTGCCCAGGCTGGTCTCAAACTCCTGGGCTCAAGTGATCCTGCTGCCTCAATCTCCCAAAGTGTTGGGATTATAGGCGTAAGCCACCATGCCCAGCGGGACTCCATGACATACATACCATCTTGGTTCAAATGTCACCTCTCAGTGATGTTTTACCTGACATAAAGAAATTTGGGGGCTTGGTGCAGTGGCTCACGCCTGTAATCCCAGCACTTTGGGAGACCGAGGTGAGTGGGTTGCTTGAGCTTAGGAGTTTCAGACCAGCCTGGGCAACATGGTGAAACCCTATCTCTACAAAAAAATACTAAAAAATTAGCCGGACATGGTGGCTGACTTTTTTTTTTTTTTTTTTTTTTTTTTTACTGTGGAGTTTTGTTCTTGTCACCCAGGCTGGAGTGGTGCAATGTCACGATCTCAGCTCACTGCAACCTCCGCCTCTCGGGTTCAAGCGATTCTCCTGCCTCAGCCTCCTGAGTAGCTGGGATTACACGCGTGTGCCATCACGCCCGGCTAATTTTTGTATTTTTAGTACAGACGAGGTTTCGCCATGTTGACCAGGTTGGTCTTAAACTCCTGACCTCAGATGATCCGTCAGTCTCAGCCTCCCAGAGTGCTGGGATTACAGGCGTGAGCCACAGCACCCGGCAAAAAGAGAAATTTGGAATAAACAAAAATATTATTTTTAAAGGTTACTGATGTCTTCAATGGAAAACTAAGCATTGTTTGGAGAAGAGGCTTCCTGCTGTCTAACTCCAGCCTTTCATCACCTTTGTGCTATTTTATGGTGCTCTAAGTCATAGAGAACCTACGGCAATGCAACCAATTCCGCCTATGGACATGCAAATAAATTTCATCAGAGGAGGTTACATTGGCTTCCCTTCCCCAACTGTGGAAGAAGCCAGTTTGGTGTATATTTGCATCCTGATCTAGAAATGTGTCTGTTCTTTCTTCTCCTTTGAACTGGTTGTAACCTCTGCCTGGTTCCCTCACTAATAATGAGTTAATAAAATCTTTAATACAGATTCATAATTTTATTGATTGATTGATTGATTGATTGGAGACAGAGTCTTACTCCGTCACGCAGGCTGGAGTGCAGTGGCATGATCTCAGCTCACTGCAATCTCCGCCTACTGGGCTCAAGCAATTCTCCTGTCTCAGCCTCCCCAGTAGCTGGGATTACAGGCGCACGCCACCACGCCCGGGTAATTTTTGTATTTTAGTAGAGACGGGGTTTCACCATGTTGGCCAGGCTGGTCTTGAACTCCTGATCTCAGGTGATCCGCCCGCCTCGGCCTCCCAAAGTGCTGGGATTATAGGCATGAGATTCATCATTTAAAATCTTTTTGAGGCCGGGCATGGTGGCTCACACCTGTAATCCCAGCACTTTGGGAGGCCGAGGCGGGCGGGTCACCTGAGTTCAGGAGTTTGAGACAAACCTGGCTAACATGGTGAAACTCCGTCTCTACGAAAAATACAAAAATTAGCTGGGCGTGGCGGCAGGCACCTGTAATCTCAGCTACTTGGGAGGCTGAGGCAGGAGAATCGTTTGAACCTGGGAGGCAGAGGTTGCAGTGAGTCAAGTTCGCGCCATTGCACTCCAGCCTGGAGGACAAGAGTGAGACTTCGTCTTAAAAAAAAAAAATCTTTTTGAGACAGGGTTTCACTCTAGTCACCTAGGCTGGAGTACAGTGGTGCAATCACTGCTCACTATAGCCTCGACTTCCCAGGTTCAGGTGATCCTCCCACCTCAGCCTGCTGAGTAGCTGAGACTACAGGCATGCGCCACCATGCCCAGCTAATGTTTTATAGTTTTGATAGAGACAGGGTTTCACCATGTTGCCCAGGCTGATCTCGAACTCCTGGGCTCAAGCCATCCCCCGCTGCCTCAGCATCCCAAAGTGTTGGGATTACAGCTGTGAGCCATTGCACCCGGCCTAAAATATATGTTGCCTTTTTTGAGAATGATCTTTTCACACTGACCTCCCCATCAGAGGTCCTCTCAGGCTCTCTGTATCTCACCACTCTGTTTCATTTTCTTCTGAGCCTGATTATTATCTGAGATTATTTTGTTATTCTGTTTCTTTACTTGGTTTTTTTTTTTGTCTCTTGGCCATTGTGCATAGTAGGCACTCAAAAGAAATATAACGAGTGGGTGGGATGCAGTGGCTCACGCTTGTAATCCCAGCACTTTGGGAGGCCGACGTGGGTGGATCACGAGGTCAGGAGTTTAAGACCAGCCTGGCCAAGATGGTGAAACCCCATCTCTACTAAAAATACAAAAATTAGCCGGGCGTGGTGGCATGTGCCTGTAATCCCAGCTACTTGGGAGGCCGAGGCAGAGAACTGCTTAAACCGGGGAGGTGAGGTTGCAGTGAGCCGAGATCGCGCCACTGCACTCCAGCCAGGGTGACAGAGCGAGACTCCGTCTCAAAAAAAAAAAAAAAAAAGAAAGATATATAATGAGTGAATGAAAGTAGATGAGACAGCGGCTGGGTGGCGGTGCACGTCCCCACCCGCTTCCCTCCTCTCCTGCAGGGCCGTCTGTCTTGCCTGTGTTCAGCCCACGGTGTTCCCATGGAGCCTCTCCTTCAGGTCAGACACGGACAAGCCAAGCTCTGCAGCAGAAGTTTTAACAGGTGAATCAATCACACTTTTATGGTTGGCATCAGGCTTTGGGTATTTCCCCAACGAGCAGACTGAGAACCAACCTGCTGGGTGACACTGGGCAACTTTGGAAGCGAAAAAGCCTTCCAAAGCCTTCACCAAAGCATGGAATTCAGGCTCTCATTCTCCCAACAAGGAAGTGGCATTCCTGCAGGCATAGTGCTGGAGCTCACGTGGCTGGCTGGGGCCAGACTTAGGGCTGGGCCTGGCATCCTCTGACTCAGAGCTCGGTGTTTGTTTCAATAATTAAAAACCAGCACAGGGAACATGTGTCGTGTGCCAGGCCTGTCTTGGGGGACTTGTGTCTATTAATTAACTCATTCTAACAAGACTTTTAGATGATGACGTGAAGTCCAGAGGAGTGAGTGACTTGTCTAAGGTCCCGTAGCAATGAGTAGCAGAGCCAGGATTTCACCCTCCAGAGCCCCTGCACTTAGCCACCCAGCAAACAGATGACACTGTGGGAGTAACATGTCTTTGTTGAGCACTTACTCTGGGCTTGGCCCTGTGCTGAGGGTTTCACATGCATCATGTCGTTTCATCTCTCTTTTTTTTTTTTTTTCCTGAGACAGAGTCTCTCTCTGTTGCCCAGGCTGTAGTGCAGTGGCACGATCTCAGCTTACTGCAACTTCCGCCTCCCAGGTTCAAGCAATTCTTCCACCTCAGCCTTCTGAGTGGCTGGGACTACAGGCTTGCACCACCACACCTGGCTAATTATTTTATTATTATTTTTTTTTTTTGAGACAGAGTTTCACTCTTGTCACCCAGGCTGGAGTGCAGTGGCACAACTTCAGCTAACCACAACCTCCGCCTCCCGGGTTGAAGCGATTCTTCTGCCTCAAACTCCCGAGTAGCTGGGATTATAGGCATGAGCCACCACGCCTGGCTAATTTTTGCATTTTTAGTAGAGACGGGGTTTCGCCACGTTAGCCAGGCTGGTCTCGAACTCCTGACCTTGTGATCCACCCGCCTCGGCCTCCCAAAGTGCTGGGATTACAGGCGTGAGCCACTGTGCCCTGCCCAATTTTTATATTTTTAGTAGAGGCGGGGTTTCATCATGTTGGCCAGGCTGATCTTGAACTCTTGACCTCCAGTGATCTGCCCGCCCTGGCTTCCCAAAGTGCTGGGATTACAGGCGTAAGCCACCATGCCCAGCCCTCATTTCACCTTCTTGATGTCAATGAAGGGGGGGGCCTATTTTTGTGCTACAAGGTTCAGGAGTCTCCAACACTATCTTCACTATTGACAGCAAGTTCAAGTTCAAGGCAGCCCAATACCACCTTCAGGTTTGATACTTTACCAGAAGGACCCATAGAGCTCAGAAAAGCTGTGATACTCATGGTTAAATGCCGTGGGTTAAAATCAGCCAAGGGAAGAGGTGTACAGGGCGCAGTACAGGAGAGACCCAGGGGCAAGCTTCTGTTACGGAATCTCTGGGGTGTCGTTTTTCTGGCCGGAAACCTCTGTAGCTGCTGGCACCTTTGGCCTGAGTTCTTGGAGTTCTTGTCCTGTGTCCAGGAAGAATGAGGTACACAGACAAGTGAAGAGTGAAGAAGGGGAAGAGTTTATTTAGTGTTAGAACAGCTCAGAGGAGTGGGTAGCTCCTCTCTGTAGGCAGGTCTTCCCACGGAGTGTTCAGCTCTCAGCAGAGAGGAGGCCCTGGAGAGGGTGGCTCCTCTCCACAGGCAAGTCTTTCGGACGTCTCTGCAGGTCTCTGCAGCTCTCAGCAGAGCGGTTAGCTTCTCTCTGCCCACTGGTCGTCCCACCCTCTGCTGCTCTCAGCAGAGAGGGTACTCAACTCATCCCATCGTCTCTCTGCCCTTGTCTTCCTCTGGCCATCCTCTGCCTGGCTCTGGCTGAGCCCTGGGCTTTTATGGACCTCAGAGGGGAGGAAGTGTGTGCTGATTGGTCCATGGGCAGCTGTGGGCCAGCCGGAAAGAGGCACCACGAGTCCTACTCCAGTCCAGGGGACTGGCAGCCAGGCCCACAGCCTTCAGCCCTCCCTGGCCTGCAGGTGGGGTCTTACTGGGGACCTGCCCCCTTCCACCCAGGAATCAATTGGCCTCCCACTGCCATTCATGGCCCACAGGCTCGGCCCCAAACCCCCTAAGAGATCTGAGTAGGCCCCTAGAATGGAGAGAGGCCAGGCAGCAGGAGAAGACACCCCTGAGCTTGCAGAGACTTGGTGGGGAGGAGGGTCCTTCCTTGGGGTCCCCGAGGGTGCAGGCTGCAGAGACACCCAGCTCCTGCGCCTGGGAAGGCAGCCGCCGCTGCACCCAGGAAGGCAGCCGCCGCTGCCCAGGAAGGCAGATCCTGCCTGCTCCTAGCCCTCCCCCAAGAGCACAGGGAGGCTCTGTTCCACAGCTGCAGTTTGGGCAGCTGTAGCCCCATCCAGGAGGGTGGGGCTCCTGCCTGCTCCACAGAGCAGGAGGTCTGGGTCTGCATCTGTGGTTTGGGAGGCTGCCGGGGCACCCAAGGAGCTCCCGTCCCAACTCAGAAGGGGCGGGGCTCCCACCGGCTCCATGGAGTGTTCAACCCCAGCCACACCTCCCTGCTGCAGCCAGTGTGATGGCAGCAGCCACTGCCACCACTTCTAGGTGCCCTTTCCTCGTGGGGTTGTACAGACAGGGCCAGCTTCTCTCAGCAGCGATGAGTGACAGTACATACAGAGTATGCTGACCTGAGAAGAGCTCCTGAGCTCTTCAGTAAATCCAGAGGGTTTACTGGAGGTCAGTTGCGTAGCCATGGCTGACTGCCCACGTGGCTGACTTTAGTCTTTTTTTAATTTTTATTTTATTTTTAATTTTTTGAGACACAGTCTCGCTCTGCCATCCAGGCTGGAGTGCAGTGGTGTGATCTCGGCCCACTGCAGCCTCCACCTCCCAGGTTCAAGTGATTCTCCTGCCTCAGCTTCCCGAGTAGCTGGGATTACAGGCACCCGCAACCACGCCCAGCTAATTTTTGTATTTTTAGTAGAGACAGGGTTTCACCATGTTGGCCAGGCTGGTCTTGAACTCCTGACCTCAAGTGATCTGCCCACTTTGGCCTCCCAGAGTGTTGGGATTACAGGTGTGAGCCACTGCACCTGGCCTGACTTTAGTCTTCAGCCCCTCCAGAGGCTGAGCTGACACCACATGGTCCAAGGCCACCAGCATTAATCACATTTTTAGCAAAGGCTATATGGCATGGCCCAATGCCCCAGGTAAACAAAGACACTCTTTTTTTTTTAATTTAAAATTTTTACTTATTTATTTTAGAGATGGAGGTCTTGCTATGTTGCCCAGGCTGGTCTTGAACTCCTAGACTGGAGTGATCCTCCTGCCTCAGCCTCCCAAAGTGCTGGGATTACAGGCATGAGCCACCACACCCAGCCACAAAGACACTCTTAACAGGCAAAACATTCCAAGGGCTTAGAATTTACTTCCCAGGTGCTTTCACCCAGGAGGGGCAAAGGGCCAATTCTTTGGGCCCAGGTTAATTATTTACTGCACATGTGCCCATTTTGCAGAAAAGGAAATGGGGTCTTGGAGAGATTAAATGACTTGCCCCAGGTCACATAGGTTGATCCAGGGTCTAAGCCCTGATCATCCAACTCCAGGGCCCAGGTGCCTTGTGTGCTTCCTGGTCGCTTAAATGTCTCTGTTGAGAGAGAAATTAGCTCAGGAGATAATATTATTCCATATTCCCCTTTCTTCAGTTTTAGAATAATTCTAGTTTGTGTGTGTGTGTGTGTGTGTGTGTGTGTGTGTGTGTATTTCAGAGACAGGGTCTTGCTAGGTTGCCCAGGCTGGAGTGCAGTAGCATTCACAGGCATGATCATCGCACACTAAAACCTCAACTTACTGGGTAGAGGCGATCCTGCTGCCTCATCTTCCAGAGCTGCTGAGTCTACAGATGTGCAGCACTGTGCCCAACTTGGAGTATATTTAACTTAAGCTCTCTATCAACTCTGGGCAGGGCTCTATTGGGGGAAATAGGTTGCATCCAACAAGATTCCACTTCCTGTGGCTGAACAATCTCACAATGCTGTTGTTCTTGTGTGATTACAGAAAACTCCAGTGTTCTGTACTGGAGTACTTGGGATGAAAACATGTGCCTAACCCATATTTAGCACGCCTCTGTGGATGCCACACACAGGGCAAGGTGTTGGGGGTGCCATGGTGAACAAGTTAGACATAACTCATGCCTTTTCCTGGAGCTTGTAGTTTATGTGTCATAGGGGAGAAGGAAAAAGACAAATCTTCTCTTATTCTCCAGCTTCAGGGCAGGCCAGGCTCCAGCCACAGCCCTTTGCTGGACAGATACCGAGCAGTTGCTGGCCAACAGGCACTGGTCCATGGGAGGACCCTGGGGATAGAGTGGTCAACAAGGCAGACATGGCCCCTCCCCTACCTGAGCTTCTCTTTGCCTCAGTGCGAGACAACCTTATCTCCACCTATCCTCACTTGAGTAGGAGAAGTATACAGAAATCTCACGAACAACTAGATAACACATTCCCAACAGTGACTCAAGTCAGGAAGGAAAAAGACACAGGACCAGGGTAGAGAATGGGTGGGGTGGTCAGGGAGGACCTCCCAGAGGAGGTGACATTTAAGCTGAGACCTGCAGACGAAGAAGAGCCAGCCACATGAAAAGTCGGGAATGGTGTTTCAGGCAGAGGGAACAGTATGTGCAGAGGCCCTGAGGTAGAGAAAAGACCAGCTTGGCTCAGGGACACATGGATTGTGGAAGTGTTTGGATTTTATTCCAAGGGTAGTGGGGAGCCACTGAAGGTTCTGAGAAGGGACTGACATGATCTCATTTCCATTTTAAGATCCCTTGTGGCTGCCGTGTCAAGAATGGACTGGGGTGGGATGGGCAGAGGCTGGGGTCAGGGGTGACCAGGACATTGCACACTGCCTCTCCCCTCTGGTCTGGGCGCAGGCTGTGCTCTCTGCCTGGAGTGGTCAGCAAAGCTGCAGAATTCCATGGCTGAGCCAGTTTGCCCCTACTCTACCTTTTCTTTTCTTTTCTTTTCTTTCTTTTTTTTTTTTTTTTTTTGAGATGAAGTCTTGCTCTGTCGCTTAGGCTGGAGTGTAGTGGCGCCATCTCGGCTCACTGCAGCCTCTACCTCCTGGGTTCCAGTGATTCTCCTGCCTCAGCCTCCTGGGTAGCTGGGACTACAGGTACACGCCACCACACCCTGCTAATTTTTGTATGTTTAGTAGAGATGGGTTTCGCCATGTTGGCCAGGCTGGTCTTGAACTCCTGACCTCGTGATCCACCTGCCTCGGCCTCCCAAAGTGCTGGGGTTACAGGCGTGAGCCACCTTGCTTGGTCCCAGCCCACATTTTTTAAAGTGCACGTGAGTATCCCATATCCATGTCAAGCAGATTCAGGGGGACCTCCCAGTTTCTCCACCAGCTCTCCTAGACAGTGGGAGGCTGTGTCCACAATGAAGCCCTGAGGCCTGTAGGAGTCAGACATACGTCTCATACCCGCAGAAGAACACAACATTGGGTTCGTTATTGATTCAGCATCATGTGTATTCTAACATTTACTCGATTTCTGTAATACTCTGTCTGGCTCTGTGATGGGCTGGAAAATGATGGTGGGGAGTTTGGGCCACCGGTCCTGCTACTCTGTTCCTGGATAAGTCCTTTCATCTCTGGATGACAGTAATTATTATTATTATAAGAGCTGTTACCTTTAGGCAAGTGCCCTGCAGTGATCACCCTGTAAAGACTTTTATATGCGTTAACTCATTAAAGTCTCACATCTACCCTATGAAGTCCCATTATTGCCATCATCACCACCATCACCACCATTACCACCACATCACCACCATAATCACCATCACTATTATTGCCATCATCACTGTCACCAGCACCAACACCACCATCATCACTACCACCATCATTACCACCACCATCGACACCATAATCACCATCATCATCATATCACTATTATCACCATCATCACCACCACAAATAACACCATCACCACCATCACCAGCACCATCATCACTATGACCGTCACTACCATGATTATCACCATCACCGTCATGATCACCACCATCACCACCATCATCACCACCATTAACACCATCGTCACCACCATCACCATCACCATCACCACCATCACCACCATCATCACCACCATCAACACCATCGTCACCACCATCACCATCACCATCACCACCATCACCACCATCACCACCACCGTCACCACCATCACCACCACCATCACCACCGTCACCACCACCGTCACCACCGTCACCACCATCGTCACCACCATCAACACCACCATCACCACCATCACCACCACCGTCACCACCATCACCACCATCATCACCACCATTAACACCATAATCACCACCATCACCACCACCATCACCACCATCACCACCATCATCACCACCATTAACACCATCATCACCACCATCACCACCATCACCACCACCATCACCACCATCATCACCACCATCACCACCACCATCACCACCATTAACACCACCATTAACACCACCATCACCACCACCATCACCACCATCAACACCATCATCACCACCATCAACACCATCACCACCATCATCACCACCATCACCACCATCACCACCATCACCACCATCATCACCACCATCAACACCATCATCACCACCATCAACACCACCATCACCACCATCACCACCATCATCACCACCATTAACACCATCATCACCACCATCACCACCACCATCACCACCATCACCACCATCATCACCACCATTAACACCATCATCACCACCATCACCACCATCACCACCATCACCACCATCATCACCACCATCAACACCATCATCACCACCATCACCACCACCATCACCACCATCACCACCACCATCACCACCATCAACACCATCATCACCACCATCAACACCATCATCACCACCATCACCACCATCACCACCATCACCACCATCATCACCACCATTAACACCATCATCACCACCATCACCACCATCATCACCACCATCAACACCACCATCACCACCATCACCACCACCATCACCACCATCATCACCATCATCACCACCATCACCACCATCACCGCCACCATCACCACCATCACCACCACCATCACCACCATTAACACCATCATCACCACCATTAACACCATCATCACCACCATCACCACCACCATCACCACCATCGTCACCACCATCACCACCATCACCACCACCATCACCACCATCACCACCACCATCACCATCAATATCATCCCACTACTACCATCACTATTATTACTATCATCACCATCATTATCATACTAATGATACACACAGAAATAAACTGAAACTAAGCAACAGGTACACACACACACACACACAACAGAGGTGGGATTCAAACCCAGATGCCTACTGACACCAGTGCCTATGCTCTTTTTTTTTTTTCTTTTTTTTTTTTTGAGACAGGGTCTCACTCTGTCACCCAGGCTGGACTCACTGCAGCCTCTGCCTCTTGGGCTCACAGTCTTCCCACCTCAGCCTCCCGAGTAGCTGGGACTACAGGCACGCTCTGCTAACTTAATTATGCTCTGCTAATTTAAACAAATTTTTTTTTCTTAGAGATGGGGGTCTTGCTTTTGCCCAGACTGGTCTCGAACTTCTGAGCTTAAGCAATCTGCTCTCCTCAGCCTCCCAGAGTGCTGGGATTACAGGTGTAAGCCACCATGCCTGGCGAGTACTCACATATGTACCATGAAGTCACCTTGCTCCCTGTCTTCCCCTATAAAACATAAAGTTTAGATTTAATGACCTCCAAGACTTTGCTACTCAAAGTGTTGTCCCTGAACCAGCAGCCACTACTTGGGAACTTGGTAGAACTGCTGAATCTCAGGCCCCGCCTTAGACCTACTGAATCTATATTTTAACAAGTGCCCAAGTTACTTGTAGGCACGCTGGAATTCTTTTTTTTTGAGTCAGAGTTTCGCTCTGTCACCCAGGCTGGAGTGCAGTGGTGTGATCTCGGCTCACTGCAACCTCTGTCTCCCAGGTTCAAGCAATTCTCCTGCCTCAGCCTCCTGAGTAGCTGCGATTACAGGCATGCGCCACAACACCTGGCTAATTTTTATATTTTTTAATAGAGACGGAGTTTCACCGTGTTGGCCAGGCTGGTCTCGAACTCCTGGCCTCAAGTGATCCACCGCCTCAGTCTCCAAAGTGTTGGGATTACAGGCATGAGCCACCGTGCCCAGCCTGCAGGCTGGAATTTGAGGACCTCCCCAACAGGTTCTTCCTCCTTGGACATTCTGTGAACTGTGACCTCTGTATGGAGTAAAGGGTCACTCTGTTAGGACAATACGACCCCTACATGCCCTTTCCTGACTATTCCATTGAAGCCAGGCTGAGAGGAGCTCCTTCTTTTCCTTCCTTCCTTCCTTCCTTCCTTCCTTCCTTCCTTCCTTCCTCCCTCCCTCCTTCCCTTCCCCCCCTCCCCCCCCTTCCTTCCTTCTCAGAAGCATCTTCTTGTTGGACAGACACAGTCGAGTGCTTCTCAGACTACATGACCCTGTGGATCCCGAGGAGCCACGTGGAGGGGCTGAGGCGGTGGCTGGCCAGGACCTTGCACTTGCCAGGTAAGAGGCGGTCGGTGGCTGGGCGGGGTCTTTGCTGGGGCTTTTGTGTTGCCTTCCCCTGCCTGCAATGCTCCTCTCCCATGCCTCTTGCAGCTTCCTGGGCATCACTCAAATCTCTGCTCAAAGGCCACCTCCCCCCACAGCCCTTCCAGGCTCTCTAAAGTCGTCCACGTCCACCCCAGTCACAATCCCCGCACTCCTCACTAGTAAAATGATCTCCTGCCATTGTTCCCAAGCTTGTCATCTGCGCCTCTCTTCCCAACAGAAGGCAGTGCTGTGAGGGCGCGGCCCACGTGCTTTTTGTTTACAGCTGCATCTTCAGGACCGAGAACACTGCCTGGTGCTTAGAAGATTCCCAATAAATATTTGTTGAATGAACAAGTGGCCCAAAGCCCTGGAAGAAGCGCCCATCTGGTACTGATATGCTCCAAAATCGAAATCACTCTGCAAAAGTGGAAGTGAGACTAAAGGGGTGATTCTCACACACTTGGGAGAAACGGGAGGCCGTCACATGCTTGGTGGGGGAAGAGCGCACCTAAAACAGCAGAAAACAAGGGCATAGTGTCACTTCCAGAAACCTTTCTGCCATGAGCTTTCCAACAGAAGAAGTAGGAAAGCATTGGATGGTATCAGGGTACCTGGAACCTTCTGGAACCTTCTGGAGGGAACACGAGTAGCGAGAGGAGCAAACAGCTTGCTTCCCTCCATGCTCTCCATCTCGGTGGCTGCAAAGCAAGCCCCCAGTTTCCTCCTCTCTTTTGCACAGAAAAAGAGATATTGAGGAGGGAGGCTTTCCAATCTCACCCAAAGTCTAGGAAAACCTCCTAGGGACCCTGCTCATTCTGGAAATTCATAAAGCACCTTCTGGGACCGGTAGGGCCTAAATCTGCCCTGGGAGGGCCAACCACCCATTGGCCAGCCAGCCCGGGACGCCTTGGGAGAGACATTTGTGTATTAAAAGGCCACTTTTCCAGGAGAAAAGCTGTGGATACATTAAGCTGTCGCCTGTTCTTTGGAGAGCCATTATTAATGGAAAACAATAGATTAATAGTTTTAAAACGCTTGTTCAATAAGTAATTTTTATGGCTCTGGATAGAGCCCATTAAACATTTCTGTGTGTTATTATAAAGAAGTTTTAAGCGTAAAATCATAAAGCCAATAATCAGAGAATTAGTCACAGCGGCCAGCCACAGGCCATTAGTTTTAGGCGCTGTCAGAGACACCTGTGGCTTTTGAGGGAGAGTTTTCATTTCACGCGGCAGCGCCAGGTGGGGATGGAGAAATGACGGTGCCTGCTGCCTTCCATAAACTTGAGGGGACAGCAAGCAGGTGTGAGCAGCAGGGTGCCAGGCAAATATTTACAAAGTGCAAACGTGAATGCAAAACTAAAACGATCCAGGTCAATTTGCACATCCAGCTCAGACACTTTATTTCCCCAGCGAGCTACCTTTCACAGCCTTCCTCCGCCAGAGGCACGGCCTTGATCTCTTGCTAAAGATAGCTGTGGAAGCTGCGTGCTTTTGAAAGGAAAGCATGTCACCAGAGAATCCCACGTAGAAAGGCTGCCAGAGCTGTTTTCTGGAATAGCGTATTCATCTCCCATCAAATGCACAGTCGAGTCAAGCATTTGAAAGTGAAACTGTGAGCTTTAAAAATGCTTTAAAAATAATCATGACAAAAGCAATACAAGATAATAACAGAAACTAGAGGCAATCCAAAGGAGATAATCAAAACTGCTTGTAATCCCTCTACCCAGAGATAGCCCCCTTTATTTTTCACTCATTCAACAACTACTTATTTATTTATGTATTGAGACGGAGTCTCACTTTGTTGCCCAGGCTGGAGTGCAGTGACGCGACCTCGGCTCACTGCAACGTCTGCCCCTGGGGTTTAAGCGATTCTTCTGCTTCAGCCTCCAGAGTAGCTGGGACTACAGATGCCCCCCACCGCGCCCAGTGAATTTTTGTATTTTTATTTTTATTTATTTATTTTTTTGAGACGGAGTCTCACTTTGTTGCCCAGGCTGGAGTGCAGTGACGCGACCTCGGCTCACTGCAACCGCCGCCTCCTGGGTTCAAGTGATTCTCCTGCCTCAGCCTCCTGAGTAGCTGAGACTACAGGTGCCTGCCACCACTCCCAGCTAATTTTTTTGTATTTTTAGTAGAGACAGGATTTCACCGTGTTGGCCAGGCTGGTCTCGAACTCCTGGCCTCAAGTGATCCACTCGCCTCGGCCTCCCGAAGTGCAGCAATTACAGGTGTGAGCCACCGTGCCCAGCCTCATTCAACAACTATTTACTGAGAACCTTCTGTGTACCAGAAACAGCTTGAGGCACTAAAGATGCAGCAATGGACAAAACAGACAAATACCCCTGGCCCCATGGAGCTGACATTTGACTAGAGGGTAACAAACAATCAATATAACAAATAAGCCAGTAAGATAGTTGGTTAGAACACAATGATTGTGCAGAAAAGGGTGAAGGAGGGCAGGATTGGGGAGTGTAAAGAGGGTAGTCAGGGTGGGCTTCATGGAGAAGGCAACATTTGCACAAGGACTGAAAGGAGGCAGGGGAGTCAGCCATGCTGACTCCATATCTAGGAGAAGAAAGTTCCAGGCAGAGGGCACAGCCAGTGCAAGGGCCCTGAGGCAGGAGTGGGCCTGGGATGATTGAGAAATAGCAGTGGGTCTGGTGTGTTTGGAGCAGAGGGTGGGAGGGGAAGAGAAGTGGGAAAGGGGGTCAGAGAGGTGAGGGCAGGTCACGTGAGGCTTTCAAGGGCTTTATTTTTTTAAGCAATGGAGTTTTTTTTCTTTTTTTTTGGAGAGTGTTTCACTCTGTCACCCAGACTGGAGTGCAGTGGTACAATCTTGGCTCACTGCAACCTCCACCTTCCGGGTTCAAGTGATTCTCATGCCTCAACCTCCCAAGTAGCTGGAATTACAGGCAGGCGCCACCACACCTGGCTAATTTTTGTATTTTTAGTAGAGATGGGGTTTCACCATGTTGGCTGGGTTGGTCTCGAACTCCTGAGCTCAAGTGATCCACCCACCTTGGCCTCCCAAAGTGCTGGGATTACAGGTGTGGGCCACTGTGCCTGGCCGGCAATAAAGAGGTTTGAGCAGAGGAGAGACACAATCTGCCTATGTTTTGAACAGGATCCTGCGGGCTGCTGCATGAAATATACACAACAGGGGCAAAGGAGGAAGCCGGGGGACATGGGAGGAGGCAGCCGCAGTGACACAAGCTGAGGATTCGCGTGGGGAGATGGGGTCGGATTCTGGATACACCTTGAATGAAGAACCATCGGGCTTTCCTGTTGGTATATGCCTTTCCAGACTTTTAAAAATTACTGCTATTTTTATCCCCTCCAGGTAAGGAGCTTCCAGGCGGAGCAGTTTCTGTCTGCGAGTCTGGTATTTCTGACCCTGCCAGAGAAGCCACCTCCACAGGCTCAACCCGCGTTTCTGTCCCTTTCTCATTCCAGGCACCTGGAGGTCCCCTGACCACCTGGATTCTTCTCTTGCTAAATGTGGCTACTTCTTGCATCCGGCTTCAGATGGTGACTTCCTTTTTCAAGTTCAATACTCGGCCTGCTTTGTGCAGAAAGAGGTGGGTTTGGGGAACTTTTTTTTTTTTTTTTTAAGGGAGATTTAAGGAGCTAAGCCTGAGCTCAGATATCAAGTAAGGAGACACTGCACCATTATTCCTCTGCAGAAACTGAGCTGAGGGAGACCAGAAGTCTCTGCCCTCGTGGAGTTTATGGGCATAGATATTAAAAGGCCGCCCAGCTCAGTTGCTGCCTTCTCCAGGCAGTCCTCCTGAGAATCCCCCCTTCTCTGTGCAGTAGACCTGCTTCTATCATTGCCAACACTGACTCACAATGTGCCCACTCACACACCATCTCCTGCTGGACCTGGAGTCTCTCGGGTGAGGCAGTCACACCCACAGGCTTGCCTCAGGGCCTGGCACACAGTAGGTACTCAGTAAGTTCTGAATGAAGTGAATAAATGGTGCTGAGGAGTTGCAAAGGCTGACTGACAGCCCTCACTTGCACAGGCCCATTATGGGCTCACGAGACCATGTGACTCTAAAATTTACAGAAGCAAGATATTTTTGTATTCTTTTTCCTTTTTTTTTTTTTTTTTTGAGATGGAGCCTCGCTCTGTCGCCCAGGCTGGAGTGCAGTGACACAATCTCAGCTCACTGCAACTTCCGCCTCCCAGGTTCAAGCGATTCCCCTGCCTCAGCCTCCCAAGTAGCTGGGACTACTTGGGAAAAGTAGCTGAGACTACTTGGTAAAGGCGGGGTTTCACCATGTTGGCCAGGCTGCTCTTGAGCTTCTGACCTCAAGTGATCCACCCACCTCGGCCCCCAGAGTAGCTGGGACTACAGGCATGCACCACTACGCCCAGATAATTTTTGTACTTTTTGTAGAAGATGGGGTTTCACCATGTTGCCCAGGCTGGTCTGGAATTCCCAGGCTGAAGCCATCCTCGCACCTTGGTGTCCCAATGTGTTGAGATGATAGGAATGAGCCACTGTGCCAGCATTCTTGTTACTTAAATTTCACTCCGGGGGTCTTGCAAGGGGACAACCAGCCGCACAGTTTGGCTCAGAGTTTTTTTTTTTCTTGTCTTTTCCTCACCTCCACTTCCCCTTTCCATTTCTTTGTGCTCCCTTCCTTGACCCAGTCCAGAGTTTTTCCTGAGTGGGGCTGTGGTCTGGATCGGGGGAAGGAATTTTGGAAACTACCCTGCTCCTCCTCTTTCTCTTCCTCTCTGTGGTCGCCCTTCTCT
The DNA here is from genome assembly GCF_028885655.2 of Pongo abelii. Lineage (NCBI taxonomy): Eukaryota > Metazoa > Chordata > Mammalia > Primates > Hominidae > Pongo > Pongo abelii. The sequence goes on from NC_071985.2 coordinate 223,259,333, forward strand.
GACAGCCCCGTCACCCTTCTCAGGCCCCACCGCAAAGCTTAGACTTGAGTTCTTCTTGTGTGGCTGAATGAGGGCAGCCTGGGAGGGGCAGAGGGACCCATTGGTTTGACATCTTTGAAGTCCGCCTTGTACCGGAATGAGCTAGACCAGCTCTCACGTCTAGTCTCAGAAATGGCCACATGCCTTTGGCTTAGTCATTTACCTTCTCTAAGCCTCAGCTGCCTCATCTGTAAAATGGGAATTTTATGTCTCATAAGCCCAGCCTTGGCTGGGCTTGGTGGCTCACGCCTGTAATCCCAGCACTTTGGGAGGCCAAGGTGAGCGGATCACTTGAGGCCAGAAGTTCAACACCAGCCTGGCCAACATGGTGAAACCCCATCTCTACTAAAAGTACAAAAATTAGACGGGCGTGGTGGCTTATGCCTGTAATTCCAGCTACTTGGGAGGCTGAGGCACAAGAATTGCTTGAACCCGGAAGGTGGAGGTTGCAGTGAGCCAAGATCAGGCCATTGCACTCCAGCCTGGGTGACTGAATGAGACTCTGTCTCAACAACAAAAAATAGCCCAGCCTTATGAGACACTGGTGAGCATCAAAGGAGATAAAGTGTGAACAAATGTTTGTCAACACTCAAGGGACATTAGGATGCAAGCTCTTATTCTGTCTGACTAGGTTTGACCTTCCCCAAATCCCTAAATGCTCCCCGGCCTGGAGGGCTTCCTTGGTGGGGGCTGAGCTTCCAGAGCCGGACCCAGGCTCCGTGTTGGTGTCGACCTTCGTCTCGTTTCCCATCCCTCTTCCACAAGCCCACCTTCTAGGAGGTTCATGGTTTCCTATTTGCTGTGAACAGGGACTGACCTATAATTGCAGCCTACTAACTGTATTTTCCTCTCTCATTTGCACACATGAATTTTGCCCTACTTCCAGAAAGCAAATTACAGGCTGGAAATCAGAATATTTCAGAAAGGGGTGACGGGGTTGGAGCGGAGTGATCGCTACCTAATGAAGTGTCCGATGCTAAGGTCAAGGCTGGGTCAGGAAAGCGTCCACTGTGGGCCCATGTTCATCCAGGTAATGGGTTCGGAGGGTCTGGGAGGTGGCAGAGGGACCTCCCAGGCTGGGCTTCTCTCTAAAGGCCAAGGCAGGTGGCCCTGGCTCCTGCACCGCAGGACGTGGCCCAGGGAGACAGGTGGTAGCTGCAGATGCAGTATGGCATTGTTCTCCTAGACATCCCTGGGTACTGGCTAGGTCCAAGTCTGCGGGGTTGGTTTCTGAGCAAGAAGGAGTGAGATGGGTGGGGAGGGGGAGATTAAATCTCTCTGACCTCGGGTTCTGGATTTCCCATCTTGGCTGGCTCAGGGGGCCACTTGGGTTATCGCCAAAGCTGCAAAATTGCATCTTTGTGTCCTTTCTCTCTGGATTGAAAAAATTTGCTAGTTTGGATGCTTTTTTTTTTGACCTGGGTAATGTCAAAGACTTATAGACCCCAGGTGTGATCAGGTGCAATGTCTACATTTTAAATATCAGGGAAGAAAGGTTGAGCCCCAGCCCAGATCCAACTGTGAGCTCTTTCACGGCCGTGTGCGCTCCTTGAATTCAAGTTTCTCTCTAGCTCTCATCAGTGGGGCACCTCTGTAAGCTAAACAAGATTTGGATGGGAGTGGGGAGGGCTAGAAACCCAAACATCTGTAGGAACCAAACCCACCACAGAAATGAGCGTGCTGGACTGAGGAGGAGGCAGTAAAGAATTTTACTCATTCCTTCATTTAGTCAGCTGTTTTTTTTTTTTTTTTTGAGATGGAGTCTTGCTCTGTTGCCCAGGCTGGAGTGCAGTGGTGTGATTTCAGCTCTCTGCAACCTCTGCCTCCTGGGTTCAAGCGATTCTCCTGCCTCAGCCTCCCAAGTAGCTAGGATTACAGGTGTGTGCCACCATGCCCTGCTAATTTTTGTATTTTTAGTAGAGATGGAGTTTCACCATGTTGGCCAGGCTGGTCTTGAACTCCTGACCTCAAATGATCCACCTGCCCCAGCCTCCCAAAGTGCTGGGATTACAGGTGGGAGCCACTGCACCCAGCCTGTTTTTTAAAAGAGACAGGATCTTGCTCTGTCACGCAGTCTCACTGCAGCCTTGACCTCCTGAGCTTAAGGGATCCTCCCACTTCAGCCTCCCAAGTAGGTGGGACTATAGGTGTATGACACCATGCCCAGCTAATGTTTAAATTTTTTGTAGAGACGGAGTCTCACTGTGTTGCCCAGGCTGGTCTCAAACTCCTGGCTTCAAGCGATCCTCTCACCTTGGCCTCGCAAAGCCCTGGGATTATAGGTGTGGGCCACTACACCTGGCCCAGCAAACACTTATATATGGCTCATTCTGTGCTGGGCATCGTTATACTCACTTTGCAAATATTAACTCATCTCACCTTCATAGCGATTCTATGTAGTTGGTTCTATATTGATCCCCATTCTGCGGGTGAGAGAACTAAGCAGAGAGAGACTAGGAGACTTGCCAGCTGGTAGCAACAGAGCTGGGCTTTGAGCCATGCCACATTGGTGGGGTCTGGGGATGCTGGAACAGGCACAACCTGCAGTCCTGGCCCCCTACAGAGGGAACTGAGGCTGGACTCCACTCCAGTCCCATTTTGCCAGATTTTCCAACATTTCAAGATCAACTGGAAATCTATAATTGTATGTGAAATCCTCCAGTTAAAAAAAGTTCACTTTATTTATTTTTTTGGGGGACAGAGTCTCGTTCTGTCACCCAGGCTGGAGTGCAGTGGCGTGATCTCAGCTCACTGCAACTTTCGCCTCCTGGGTTCAAGTGATTCTCCTGCCTCAGCCTCACGAGTAGCTGGGATTACAGGCATGCATCACCATACTCGGCTAATTTTTTATATTTTTGGTAGAGATGGGGTTTCACCATGTTGGCCAGGCTGGTCTAGAACTCCTGACCTCAAGTGATCTGCCCACCTCGGCCTCCCAAAGTGCTGAGATTACAGGCATGAGCCACCACGCCCGGTCAAGTCACTTTAATTTTGTAGGCACTGTGTGGCTCAAAGTGCTGGATTTGGCCTGAGGGATTTGGGTGGGCATCTTCTGTCTGTGAGGAGGAGGAGGAAGGAAGGAGGAAGAGAAAGGAGAGGAAGGCAGAACTGAGAGGAGGAGGTTGGAGTGAAAAGGCTGCTGATAACAAACACCATTTATCCAACAAGCATTTATTTATTTATTTATTTTGAGACAGAGTCTCGCTCTGTTGCCTAGGCTGGCGTACAGTGGTGTGATCTCGGCTCACTGTAACCTCTGCCTCCTGGGTTCAAGCGATTCTCATGGGATCACAGGCATGCGCCACCACCAGTTTAATTAAAGCCAGTTGTTTTTTTTATATTTTTTTGTGTTTTTAGTAGAGATGGGGTTTCACCATGTTGGCCAGGCTGGTCTCAAACTCCTGACCTCAACCGATCCACCTGCCTTGGCCTCCCAAAATGCTAGGATTACAGGTGTGAGCTGCCGTGCCTGGCCCCAACAAGCATTTATTGAGCATCTATTGTATGTCCAACCCTGTGCTGCTGCTAAGGGAACAGATATGACCAAGGCATGACTTGCCCCAGGAAGAGCTTATCGCTTTCTTCTCATCTGATCTGAACTTCAAAAATGAGTGTGCTGGGATGGGAAGGGCCCTGGCACCAGCCCAGCAGAAGACCTGGGCTCATCTCCGCTCTGAGCTCGGCTCACTGCCATGTTGGGCTCTCTAAAGTTCCTTTGCTTCTTAACCTTAAGGAGCAGGGGCTGAGCGGGAGGGGCTTCCTCTGCCTACCTGCCTTTATTAAGGGCTCAGAGTGGCCACGCCAAAGCCAGTGTTGGTGCACCTAAGAATTGCGGGGCTGGCCCCGCCCCGGGATTTCCAAGCAGGGCTGCCAGGCCACCTGTTTGACATCCCGGGGCTGGTTACCGCTCCCTTTGCACTGGGCCTGTGATTCTGGAAGCCGCCGCCAGGGGGACGGTGTTGCTGTCCTCACACGACACTGGGCCTGGGCCGAATTGCTGAGAAAAGCAGAAACGACTCCTCACCCGGGCACCCGCTTGGTCTCCATCGTCCTGCCCTTGAAGCCCAGATGCCCTAATGCCCCAGTCCCTGGCATCCTTCACTGACCGAGGTGTGGGAGCAGGTGGGGTGGGGGGGTGCTCTGCATCCCTAAACAGAGTTGCACAGAGGTGGGCAGCACACAAGGAGCAGAGGCGGGTCTCTGCTGCCCCCGCCTCCCCTCCAGCCCCTTCCCCCATCTGAGAACCTCATCGAATTGACTGATTCATTCCTGGTGACTTCTGCAGCCGCCACTTCCGTGGCTGCACCTTGAACTTGCATTAAGTTTTAATTAAAGCCGTTTCACCGGCCTTGCCCTTGGCTAAATGCAGCTGTGGGCACAGGGCACATAGATATTTAATACTCTGCCTCTCCCCGCTGATGGCGCAGGGTGCCCAAGGGTGTACCCGAGCCGTGCCCTGCTCGCAGCGATCTGCGAGCTCGCTTAAGTGTGCCCACAGGCCCCGAGCAGGAGGCCGCGCAATAACTATTCATTGCCCTGGGTTAAGTGTGCCCAGGGGCACCCGTAAACTCAATGCAGTGATTAGCGATTGCTCCCAGTGAAGGCTGCCCGAGCTCCTGCGGAATGTCCACGGGCCCTAAATATAGCCTCCTCCTGGCAACTTAAAGGGCACGGTGCGTTTTGGCTGCGCACTCGTCACGTCTTCCCTTCCTTCCTTTTTTTTCTTGGAGACAGAGTCTCATTCTGGCCAGAGTCGCCCAGGCTGGAGTGAGTGGGACAATCTCAGCTCCCTGCAACTTCCGCCTCCCAGGTTGAAGCGAACCTCGTGCCTCAGCCTCCTGAGTAGCTGGGACTACAGGCGCTTGCCACCACTCCTGGCTAATTTTTTTTTTTTTTTTTGTATTTTTAGTAAAGATGGGGTTTCACCATGTTGCCCAGGCTGGTCTCGAACTCCTGAGCTCAGGTGATCCACCTGCCTCAGCCTCCCAAAGTGCTGGGATTCCAGGCATGAGCCACTGCACCTGGCCTTCCCTTCCTTCTTTTAGCAGAATTGCTTCCCTCCTTCTTACAGGCTGGCCTCTGGGGGCCTCTCTGTCTTCTTTCTGGTTCAGCAGCGGGGATGGGCTGGGGCACCATGGTGCAGCTTTGGTGGTGTCGAGGAATTGCCGCATCCTCTTCATTCTCCTGCCAGACCTTGTGGACGTCTTCTCCATTTCTTCCACTTTGCTCCCCAAGGGAAGGCAGCACCCCCTAAAAGCAAGGTCATCACAGGGCTGACCCGAGGGGCTCCCTGTGGGCCGCCTGAGCCTGCTGCCAACATGGGCTCTCTGGGGCCACGGAACAACCAAGCTGGGCAACTGGGGAGGCTGCATGGTGGTGGGGGGCCTCTTCCTGGCCCCACCCACTTCTTTCTGCTTCTGGAAGCCCTTCTCTGCCCCTAGGGAGAAGAGGTGGGTAGACTTGAGTTGGGGAGCTGTCAAGATGAGTCAGTCCACTCTGGCCCCAGTCTCCCCATTCTGTATCGGGTAGGAGAGGGGGTCTGATGGTCTCCGAGGGACCCTCTGCTGGTCTGTGACTCTGTCCAGTGCCACAACCTCCCTGGCCAAGTCTGACGCAAAGGCAAAGGGGCATTTGGAGAAAGTAGAGAGACTTGAGAGAGCACCTGGGTGGGGCGGCACTGGCTGCAGAGGGGTTTTGGGGAAGGTCCCTTGCCCATGTCATCACCTTGGGCCCTGGTCTGTGAAACGGGAGAATGGTGCCACCCTACGGGATGGATGGCTGTGAGACTCAGGCGTGGTACGAGAAACCACTGTCTCGGTTTGCCTGGGCCTGTCTCAGTTTTAGCACTGAAAACCCCACATCAGGGGACCCTCCCCACTTCTGGGGAACCGGGATGGTTGGTGCCCCTAAGAATGGTGCCATTGGGGGGCACAGGTGTACTCTCTGGGCCCGTAGAAGCCCTCACTCTCTACTTCTGCTAGTTGGATCCAAAGTGGAAAGAAAAAGGGCGAGGAAATTGGGACTTAGGGAGAAAAAAAGACAAGAGGCCTAGGAAATAGCCCCAGTGGAAGTGGGCTGTGAGCAGGGTTGGTCCCATGCACACCCACTCTTGGCCTCACCAGCTGTGCCCAGGACCCCAGCTGCCCCTTTGGCCGGGCCCAGGATGGCAGCTGAGGCGGTGACATTTCCCTGCGTCTGTTGACACTCGAGTCCCAGAACATAAATGATTTTCTTGTCTTAATGAGCAAACAACCCAGCGGCACAGCTCTCTCACCGGTCTCCTGCTGGGGTAATTGCTGGCGCTGATGGGCACAGGCAGGGATGTTTGCTCACCTTTGCTCACCGCTTGTAGGAGACATTGCTTCCTCTTTGTCTCTGCAGGTCTCCCGGCCCCTGCCCCTGTGGAGTGACAATAGACAGGTAAGTGGGCCCCGTTGGAGTAGCAGGAGCAACTCTCTGGAAGTTTCTGCCAGGCCTGGTGGGTGCTCAGGATGCTCTGAGGCAGCTTTTGAGTTTGCTTGTCCTCTGGAGAGTGTCGTGGATGGTACGGACTCTTCAGGGACCAGGTCTTGCCAGCTGAAGTTTGAAGCTCCTGCTGATGCCCTCCAGGCAGAGGCCTGAGGCCATCTGAGAAGAACCTTGAAGAGGAGACCCCAGCTTTGGGTGGGAGGCTGGGTTGGAAGGCTTTAAGGTCCTTCCTGTGCTAAAATTCTCTCTGCCAAGTCTCCAGTGACAGGGAGCTTGTTCCTTTGTAAGGAGCTTGTTCCACGTTGCACAGGTGTTTCCCGAATTTTTCTTCTGCTGGTCCTTTGAGTGTTTCCCACAGCCTCCCGGAAGGAGCCAGTCCCTCTTCTCCATTTCACATCCCTTTGAATATTTGGGGTCAGTGAGCTTGACCTCCCGAAGTCTTCCTGATGTCCCCCTGCCAGTCCTCCTGAGATGGGAGCTGGGGACCCTTCCCTGTCCCTCTGCCCACATCTGCCCCTCACCTTTATTCAAGGCCCTGATTCCCATGTCCCACTAAAGGGTGGCAAACAGAGCCAAGGACAGGACTCCAGTTGTGCTCAGTCAGGGCGGCATAGGGGCCGACTGGTTGGCATTGCTGTTAGGGGTAACTGTGTGTTCGTTCTTTCAGTTGCGTTGTGCACCTACTGTGTGCCAAGCACCCCTGCAAGGGACCTCCTACCCTAAAGTACAAGCGTGCTAGCGTCTGGTTGACTCTCCTCCCAGAGTGGCCTGCCGTCCTGCCTCCTGGCCTAGATTATCCTCCCCGTGACCCTGTTACCTTCCTAGGTGACCCCTCAAGTGTCCCTTCTCCATAACTCCTAGTGACCATGCCTCCCTGGCCACATGGTTTGTGAACGTGTCCTGTTTCTCCAGACTCCATGGCTGCTGTCCCTTCGAGGGGAGCTGGTGGCTTCTCTTGAAGACGCCAGCCTGATGGGACTGTATGTGGACATCAACACCACCACTGTCACCATCCAAAGCCCGAGACAAGGCCTTCTTCAGAGGTGGGAGGTCAGTGGTGGGCAGCAGGCCCTGCCAGGAGGTGAGGGGCCTCTGGGGCATAGCACCCAGAAGAGCAGGTTGCCACCCCTCCAGTGACAAGTCAAATGTCCACCTGCGAGACTGGACAGATTTAGGCAGGCGCCTTCGAAAATTGGGCCCCATTAGCGTAAAGTGCTCTGCTCTGCAGATGAGGGGCTCCTGCAATCATGCATTCAGCTCGTCCTGATCATGGTGGCAGAAGCGTAATTACCATCTCTTTAAATAGCCCAAAGTTGCCATGTAAGAGAAGACGGCTCACATGACATTTGCTCTGAGCTTGCTTCCTGCTAAAAATATCTCAGCTAAATAATATTTCCTAGTTGCATCGGCGCAATAATCCCTGACCTGGGCTTTGTAACACTTGGGGCTTTAGTTCAGAGACTAGTTCGAAGGTGGGAGAGGGGGCCCCTGTGGAGGGAGTTTGCATCTGGAAGGAGCAGTTTTGGAGACCTCAGGGGGACCCCCTCCCTCCCCAGGTGCTGAACACCTCTGCTGAGCTCCTGCCACTATGGCTGGTGAGCGGTCACCATGCCTATTCTTTAGAAGCTGCTTGCCCACCGGGTAAGACCCAGCAGTGCCCCTAATGTCCACCTTTCCAACTTCATCACATTCTGGTCTCTGTTTTCTCCCTCCTCTGGGCACCTTATTCCCCTCTGTCTCATCCCACCTCTCCTCTCCTCAGTCCCAACCTTGGCCATGCATTTCAGAAATGCTTGGGACAAAGAAAAGTTTGCTTTTGCTGGAAGGTGTTGGAGTATGTGTGTGTGGAGTAGGGGTGGGATGTGGGGTGAATAAAAAGTAAAATCATCGGCCAGGCACAGTGGCTCACGCCTGTAATCCCAGCACTTTGGGAGGCCGCGGCGGGTGGATCACAAGGTCAGGAGATCGAGACCATCCTGGCTAACACAGTGAAACCCCGTCTCTACTAAAAAAAATACAAAAAATTAGCCGGGCGTGGTGGTGGGCGCCTGTAGTCCCAGCTACTCGGGAGGCTGAGGCAGGAGAATGGCGTGAACCCGGGAGGCGGAACTTGCAGTGAGCCGAGATCGCGCCACTGCACTCCAGCCTGGGGGACAGAGCGAGACTCCGTCTCCAAAAAAAAAAAAAAAAAAAGTAAAATAATCTACTACAGACCTGCAAACTTGAGGTCTGCAAATTCTTGGGAGCTCCTAAGCTGGCTCCAGAGACTCTGAGAACAGAGACAGGAGAGAGCCTGCAGCCTGGTCAGACCCCCAGGGCTCTGTGATCTGAGGGCAGTGGGGACCCCTGATCTAGACCATGTACGTGATAACTGTTTTGTTCAGCCTGGAGTGACACTGTTGCCCTGGGTCTTATGTCATATAAAGAGGTCCAGAATCTGGAAGACCACTTCCTACCTCCAGGGAATTTAAATTCAAAGAACTCGGTGTGCAAAGTTAGGTGGATCAAAGGCTTCATCCTGTGTGGGTAGATTGGAGGTGGTTTAGACTTTCCATTTGTATAGAATTTTATCATGGACTGAGTTTCGGCATCAGGGCTCTGGGGATTTTCAGGCATTGGCAATGACCATGATGAGCCTCCAACCATCTCTTTCCCTGTTCACAGTGTTTCAAATCCCTTTATATAAAGGCAGATGCTTCCATTAGCAGCTGCAGAGGTGGCTTAAAATGTCCCCCTGAGAGCCTGACACAGTGAAATTCTTGCTAAAGTGTAAACAACTGATAGGAGCTGTATTTCTTTCTTTTTTTTTTGAGATGAAGTTTCGCTCTTGTTGCCCAGGTGGGAGTGCAGTGGTGCGATCTCGGCTCATTGCAACCTCCTCCTCCCGGGTTCAAGCGATTCTCCTGCCTCAGCCTCCCAAGTAGCTGGGATTACAGGCGCCCGCCACCACACCTGGCTAATTTTTTGTGTTTTTAGTAGAGATGGGGTTTCACCATGTAGGCCAGGCTGGTCTTGAAATCCTGACCTGAGGTAATCCACCCACCTCAGCCTCCCAAAGTGCTGGGATTACAGTCGTGAACCACCGTGCCTGGCCTGGGAGTTATATTACTTAAGAGTTGCTTTGGAAATGGAAGGGGCACTGGGCTAGGCTACCGCAGCCGAAGACGGTCTCAGTAGAGACATTTCTGCAGCTTCCCTCCTGGCATCTGCTTCCTGATGGGCATTTGCAAGTGGCAAGGTCTGTCAGGTGTTTGGGGATGGTCTTTTTTTCTTTTCTTCTTCATCCATGCAGCTAAGTTTCAGCCCAGGCAGTGATACCAGGACACCGAGTAACTTGCTGTCACTGACTGGGGAAGTGTGCTGTGCTGGCCACAGGTGTGGCCCCTGGCGAAGGCCCACCACCACTTAATTTGTCCACGAGCCTGCAAAGTGCGTCTTTTTCTGTGTCCTGTGTCCTTCCCATTCCAGTGTCATTCCAGCCAGAGTCGGAGGTCTTAGTTCACATCCCCAAGCAGAGACTGGGTCTAGTCAAAAGAGGTTCCTACATTGAGGAAACCCTGAGCCTCAGATTCCTCCGAGTCCACCAGTCCAACATCTTTATGGTGACTGAGAACAAGGACTTTGTGGTGGTCAGCATTCCGGCGGCCGGGGTGCTCCAGGTCCAGGTGAGTATCCAGTGGCATCTCTGTCTTGCCCCTTCTCTTCCTGAGGCCCTTCTCCTTTGGTCACCGATGTCATATGCGGTCAGAAACATGGAAGGCAGGCCAGTCACAGTGGCTCATGCCTGCAATCCCAACACTTTGGGAAGCCGAGGCCGGAGGGTCACTCGAGCCTAGGAGTTCAAGACCAGCCTGGGAAACATAGTGAGACCTCATTGCTACAAAAAAATTAAAAAATGAGGTGGGAGAATTGCTTGAGCTTAGGGAGTTGAGGCTGTAATGAGCTGTGATTGTGCCACTGCACTCCTGCCTAGGCAATGGGAGTGAGACCCTGTCTCAAAAAATAAAAGTAAAAAAGAAAGAAACATGGAGGGCAAATCTGTGGTGCTGGCTGGAAATGGACTTCACCATGTATGCCCCTCAGGCCTGTACTTTTACCAAGGTAGCCCCATCCGGGGACAGCCACAGGGCATGGGATGCCCCTGTGCATCTAATTAGTTGCCCATGTGCAACTAATTTTTTTTCTTTTCTTTTTTCTTTTTTTTTTTTTTGAGACAGAGTCTCGCTCTGTCGCCCAGGCTGGAGTGCAGTGGCGCGATCTCGGCTCACTGAAACCTCCTCCTCCTGGGTTCAAGCGATTCTCCTGCCTCAGCCTCCAGAGTAGCTGGGACTACAGGTGCATGCCACCACGCCCAGCTAATTTTTTGTATTTTTAGTAAAGACAGGGTTTCACTGTGTTAGCCAGATGGTCTCGATCTCCTGACCTCGTGATCCACCAGCCTCAGCCTCCCAAAGTGCTGGGATTACAGGCGTGAGCCACTGCGCCCAGCCAACGTGCAACTAATTTCTTTTGGCCCCACAGCGATGCCAAGAAGTCAGAGGAACCCTGGGAACACAAGCTTTCTATAGGGTAGACCTGAGCCTGGAATTTGCCGAGATGGCTGCCCCAGTCCTCTGGACAGTGGAGAGCTTCTTCCAATGTGTGGGTGAGTGAGGCACCATGAGGGAGTGACTGCTGGTAACAGGCACACACTGCACAAACCCTCTTTCCTTGGCCCTGGGCTTCTTTCTTCTGTGACAGAGTTTCACTCCCTGGACCTGACAGGTCCCCACACCTACAAGGTAAGTGAGGTGTCAGACATACTGGCTGGAACTGGCAGAAGAACAACAGTATCATGAGAACTGAGTGGTGATGTGGTTCCTGGCCCTGGAGTCTGCCAGGGAGGGGACAGGGGAGGCGGATGGGGGTGCAACCATTTCCTAACAAACCACACAACCTCAGTGAGTTACTTAACCATGTTGAGCCTCAGTTTCCCCATCTGGAAAATAGGCATACCAGTACTTATTTTGAGGACTGAATGAGATAAGGGGAATGAATGGCTTAGAAGAGTGAGTGCCTGGTGTAAGAGGAGCTGTTTCCATTTATCCACTCTCTCTGTGTGGGCTCCAGTTTCTCGGGTCACTTGGTAGACAGATGAGTGTCCTTGGCAAAGAGCACGACACGATGCAACTTGTTTCTCAGCTCAAGAGGAACCTTCTTCTAAACATGGTGTATGCCTTCATGCTAGGATGCTGGGATGGGGTTTTTGGCGAAAGCTCCACTAATGGACAACCTGGTATTCACACATGCAAAACCACCAGGAGCAAAATCCGTTGAAATACAGTACAAGGAAATGCACGTAATTCACAAACGATGTCGATCACTTTCATCTTATACTTCCTAACTGTCCTCAATTGAAGACAGACACGAAGGAGATTTAACTCAGATGTTAATAGCGCAAGTTTGCCCTGTCATGAGGATATGATGTTTCGGTGCTGCACAAAAATGTAATTATATTCAGAACTATATTTAAAGATTAAAAGGGGGACTGCCTACCACAGCTAGCCCCAAATTCAGAATTAGAAACAAAGAAAAAGGCGGGATGGGGGTGAGTTCTGACAGTCTGCTAAAAATGGAAATGTTTCTTGAAAATTTTTACACATTTCGGCTGTTTTTATTTTAACAGTTTCCTGCAGTGATGACATTAATCTTGGAAAGGGAGGGCTAGAACTTTATCCAACAGATATTCAATAAGCAGTTGCGGTTTATGAGACCCCATTCAAGGCTTAGGTGGGAATAGAGGCTGCTGGATTTGGTTCTTGCTCTCAAGCAGCGTCCAATCTGGAAGGGGAGATAAGAAATGCCCACAGAAAGGCCAGACGCGGTGGCTCACGCCTATAATCCCAGCACTTTGGGAGGCCAAGGTGGGAGGATCACTTGAGGCCAGGAGTTTGAGATCAGCCTGGCCAACATGGCAAAACCCTGTCTCTCCTAAAAGAGGACATCTCTAATCTGTAATCTCAGCTACTTAGGAGGCTGAGGCAGGAGAATCGCTTGCACCTGGGAGGTGGAGGTTGCAGTGAGCTGAGATTGTGCCACTGCATTCCAGCCTGGGCAACAGAGCAAGACTCGTCTCAAAACAGAAACAAAAACAAAAAACAACACAAAAAAAATGCCCAGAGAATTATGAGGGCAGGTGGACTCAGGAGAGATGTCAGAGAGTAGATGATCTTTACCCTGGGTTTTGATGAGATGGCAGGTCCTTGACAGGAAGATACAGAGTACAGTATAAAAATAGATCAGCAACAGCAACAGAAACATTTTAGGAAGAGTTTTTTGGCCTCTCTGGAAAGATTTACACGGGGAAAGAATGTTCTCTTTCTCATTTTGTTAATTTAACATCAGCAACCAGAATGAATCTCTCCCCTCCCTCGTTCCCAGCATACCTCCCCTCCACCTCCCCAGCAGCTTCCCTGCAGCTTCGAGGTCTTTCTATTCTTATTATAGTTATGGTGCATGCTCCTGTCTCTCCCTCTAGTATGAATTCATTCAGATCAGGAGCTGTGTCCTATTCGGCTTCTTATTCTTGACGGGCCTTATCTTGTCACCTTGCCCTTGGTAAGCACTTCATAAATGCTTGTTGGCTTGAATTTTCACCAGGAATTAAAAAAAATGTTTCACACAGATAACATTTTTCTTTTGTAAATATGTGACTAATGTGTTGGAATATTAATATATGCTAGAATTGCCTGAACTCCCCGTGGTTAGAGATTTTTAAAAAATCTTCCTCTTCCCTGACCGCAAAAGTAATTAGAACCTATAGGACAAATCCTAATTATTGAAGCGTCTGGTCTGGAGAAATCTAAGAGATGGTTTAGATATAGTTGTTTTCATGTGTGCGTATGTGTGTGTGTGCATATATATATACTATATATATATATTTTTTAATAAGAGACAGGTTCTTGTTCTATTGCCTAGGCTGGAGTACAATGTTGCAATCATAGCTCATTATAACATTGAGCTCCTGGGCTCAAGGGATCCTCCTGTCTCAGCCTCCTGAGTAGCTGGGATTATAGGTACAAGACACCATACCAAGCTAGTTTTTAAATTTTTTTTTTTTCCCCCGAGACAGAGTCTCACTCTTGTTGCCCAGGCTGGAGTGCAATGATGCAAACTTGGCTCACTGCAACCTCCGCCTCTCCTGATTCAGCCTCCCGCATAGCTGGGATTACAAGTGCCCGCCACCATGCCTGGCTAATCTGTATTTTTAGTAGAGATGAGGTTTCACCATGTTGATCAGGCTGGTCTTAAACTCCTGACCTCAGGTGATCCGGCCGCCTCAGCCTCCCGTACTGCTGGGATTACAGGCATGAGCCACCACGCCTGGCCTTAAATATTTTTTATAGAGATGAGATCATGCATGTTGCCCAGGCTGTTGTTAAACTCCTGGGCTCAAGTGATCTTCCTGCCTTGGCCTCCCAAAGTGCTGGGATTACAGGTGTGAACCACTGTGCCCGGCCTGTTTTCACATTTTAAAGTCGGGTTCACTGATGGAAATGCCTCTCAGGGTGGGGCAGGGAATGTCAGCAGCGGGACAGTGGGGAGGATAAGAACACTCAGGGCCTGGGCATGGGAGGATAAGGCAGCAAAGCTCAGTGTCAGAGGTGACAGGGAGTGGTGGAGACTCCTGGGAACCCGCAGCCACCAGGTCCCTCTAAGTGGAGCAACCTCGCTTAGCTGGAGCTCATCCCGTCTTGCAGGGAGGCAGGCCCGTGTAGCCAAATCTGGTTTTCCACGAGAACCTGGTGATATAAAAACTCCTGCTTTTAAAATGTTGTTGGTTAATTTAAAAAATAGTTCAAACACCCTGCAAGGCTGAGTCAAACATGTCCAAGGGCTGTATTTGACCCCTAGCCAGAATTTGCAAGCTCGAACTCAGCAGTTCTCAACTGCGGTTGATTTTTGCCTCTCAGGAGACACTTAGCAACATCTGGAGACCTTTTTGGTTGTCATGACTCCGGGGATCCTATCAGCATCTGGTGGGTGGAGGCCAGGGGGCCTGCTAAACACCCTGCACTGTACCTCCTCTCCCGCACTTGGCAAAGCGTGATCGGCCTGGAATACCTACGCTGCGTGGGCTGAGTCTAACCCGAAAGGTGGTCGGTCAGGGAGCACTCTCCGGTTCTCTGTGGTTCCTGAGGCTGAGCCAAGGTATTTGACCTCAAAATAGGAAATGGCTCAAAGACAAAACCATCTGATGGCATTGAAGCTGGGACAGGGAGTCAGGGCCAGGTGCCCCTTGCAGAAATCTGAATTTCTGTGACTTAATTTTAAAAAATGGGCCAGGCATGGTGGCTCACTCCTGTAATCCCAGCACTTTAACAGGCCAAGGCGGGCAGATCATTTGAGGTCGGGAGTTTGAGACCAGCCTGGCTAACATGGCGAAACCCATCTCTACTAAAAATACAAAAAAATTAGTTGGGCATGGTGGTGCACACCTGTAATCCCAGTTACTTAGGAGGCCGAGGCAAGAGAATCGCTTGAACCCAGGAGGCGGAGGTTGCAGTGAGCTGAGACTGTACCACTACACTCCAGCCTGGCCAGAGTGAGACTCCATCTCAAAAAAAAAAAAAAAAAAGAGAGAATCTCGATGTCCACATAGTCTCAAAAAGGACTCCAGGTGGGAGGACTGTGAAATTCAGCCAATGGACATTTCCCAACCCAGGGCTTGCATCTGACCTCCCCAAGCTTCTGTTCCCCACCTGTGGAAAAGGGGTCACTCATGGTCCCTTCAGCAGGGCGTTGGGAGGATTTTGCTTCCTTAGGAGGAAGGCTGAGCTCTGTCTTCTCTCTGGAAGGTTCAGGAACAGAGTCGCCTGCCTCAACTGCTGCACTGAGGACCACTTCCTCCCCGCCATCCCCAGGACCAGAGACCCCTCCAGCGGGAGTGCCATCTGCTGCTTCCTCCCAGGTGTGGGCTGCAGGACCAGCTGCCCAGGAATGGCTTTCTCGGGACCTCCTGCACCGGCCTTCCGATGTGCTGGCCAAGGCACGTCTATGGCTGCATCCTCTGCCCATGGTTTCCTCCAAAGAGTCCGGTCCCCATGAGGTATCGGTAGACCCAGCTGGGCCTGAGGCCCTTCTCTTTCACCACCATTCTTCCAAACAGAGCCTCACTCTGATCCCCAAGAGCTCCCACCTGAGGGCAGCCCCCTTCATCTGTCAGCCTGGATCACAGCAGCCTCCCAGGGCCTTGAGACACAGCCAAGGGAGCCAGCGGGGGGGTCAGCAGCTATGCACACAAACGGAGGGAGGGAAACTGAGGCACACCAGAGGACTGGAGACCCAGAGGTCACAGTTTCCTCCAGCTCTTTTTTTTTTTTGAGATGGGGTCTTGCTTTGTCATCCAGGCTGGAGTCCAGTGGCACGATCTTGGCTTACTGCAGCCTCCACCTCCCAGATTCAGGCGATCCTCCTGCCTCAGCTTCCCGAGTAGCCGGGATTACAGGCGCACGCCACCATGCCCAGCTAATTTTGTATTTTTAGTAGAGATGGAGTTTCACCATGTTGGCCAGGCCGGTCTGGAACTCCTGGCCTCAAGTGATCCACCCGCCTTGGCCTCCTATTGTGTTGGGATTACAGTCATGAACCACCGCACCGGGTCCCTCGAACCCATCTTTGGGCTGAGATTCTCAGGGCAGCCGGAGCCCATGTGTTCTTGTTTCTGATACTTTTTCTCTCTCCACTTCTCTCTTGATGAAGAAGGGGCTTGGACCATTCCTGCAAACAGCCAAACCGGTGAGAAGAGGCCAGACATCTGCCTCCATTTTCCCCAGAGTGGTGCAAGCTCAGCGAGGTCCCCAGGCTCCCCCAGGGGAAGCAGGGTTCCCTGGACACCCCACACCTCCAGCCACGCTCCCCTCGGAGCCTGTAGAGGGTGTCCAGGCTAGTCCCTGGCGGCCACATCCAGTCTTGCCAGCGCACCCGGCTCTGACCCTGCCCGTGTCCTCAGATGCCTCCTCTCCTTCACCGCCAGCTCCGAGGCCTGAACGATCTGAATCGCTCCTGGTCTCAGGACCGTCTGTCACCCTGACTGAAGGTCTAGGAACTGTGAGGCCTGAGCAGGACCCTGCCAAGTCTCCAGGAAGTCCCCTCCTGCTGAGAGGGCTGTCAGGGGGGGATGTGGCTGCACCCGAGCCCATCAGGGGGGAGCCCGGCCAAGCCAGTGAGGAGTTCCAGCCATTGACAAGGCCCTGGCGGGTCAGACTGGCTGCAGAGGAGCTGGTTTCTCACCATTCTCCTAGAAAGCCCCAGGAAACATCCTCTGGAATGGAGGTGGAGAGGCCACGCCAGACAGGGCCTGGTCTCCCCAGGGAGGGGGCCAGGGGGCGCGTGGACGTTTCATCCTCAGAACCAAGCCAGGACATGGAGAGGCTGGGACTCTCCATCCTGCTGGGGAGGGATGCCACATTCTCCACCCCAAGTGTGAGGCAGCCAGACCCCAGTGCCTGTGCCAGGGCCTCAGGACCCGAACTTACCGGGATGCCCAGGGTGAGGCCGGCAGCGCCCCTGGCAGTTCTTCCTATGGAACCTCTGCCACCAGAACCTGTTCACCCAGCAGCTCTTCTGACACCCGAAGCCTCATCTGTAGGATGGCCAGACCAGGCCCGATACCTGGAGTCAGCCCCTGGCTGGCCTGTGGGCCAGGAGGAGTCGGGGGTTGCACACACATCCAGCCCTCCATCCACGCAAACCCTGAGCCTGTGGGCTCCCACAGGAGTGTCGATACCCAGCCTGGTGGAGCTTGAACACCCCTTCCAGGCTGGCCGGGGGGCCTCACTCCAGCAGGAGTTGACAGAGCCCACCTTGGCCCTCAGTGCTGAAAGCCACAGGCCTCCTGAGCTTCAGGACAGTGTGGAGGGGCTTTCTGAGAGGCCCCCACGCTGAGCCTCCATGGAGACTTCAGGGTGAGTCCTGGGTGCACCCTGGGGAGGTAGAGTGCAAAGGGTGGGAGGCAGTGATGGGTCGGCCTGGAGATGGGGGCTGGGGGCCGTCTTTCCAGGGAAGCCCCGGTGCTCTTCTGGCCCAGATCGTCACTGTGCTCAGCCACAACTGGGCATCTAAGCCAGGGAGTCCAGGGGCCCTGGGTCACTGAGAGTCACTGGGACCATCCAAGCCAGCGGGGTTCCAGCTGCTGCCATGGAACCCAGAGGGAGTGGTGCAGCGGCAGGCCGTCTGCCTGCATGGCCCTCCCTGAGGGAAGAGGCGCTGAGTGCAGGGCAGCGTCTCCTGGTGTCTCCCTGGCCCTGCTGGCTGTGTTTCTGGGCTTGGTCTGCTGTCGGAGGTGGTGAAGCGTCAGGGTAAGGTGCAGGCTTTGCAGCCAGGCCTGCCAGGAGCTAGGGTTCAAGTCCCAGTTCCTCTGCTCTTTGGCTGTGTGACCTTGGCAAGGCACTCACCTCTCTGAGCCTCAGTTTCCTGATGGGTCAAATGGGGATGATAATTGTTACTCCCAATGGGGCTGTTGAGGGTTGGGTGGGAAAGGAATGTAGAGCACTTGGCGTGGAGCCGAACGACACCCAGTGCACTCAGAACTCGAGAGCCGTTGTTACAACGATCATTCCACCACCCACCTCCCGGTCCAGGCAGAGGGGATGCTTGCAGGCCCAGGAAAGCATGGAGGGCCTGAGCCGTGGTTCAGACATCTCTGGGGGTTGCTGATGATGGTGATATGAACCCTTGGTGTTTACCCCCTCCCCAGGCCTTGGGGTGCCATGACATCAGGTCTCTAAAGGACTCCAGGGGAGGAGAATGGGATGCCACTGCTTCATTTTCATTACTCATAACTCCCTTCCTCTGGGTTCCATGGCAGCAGCTGGTACCCCGCTGGCTTGGGCAGCCCCAGTGACCCTCAGTGACCCAGCTGCCCCCAGGCTCCCTTTCTTAGATGCCCAGCTGTGGCTGGGTACAGTGTTCTGGGCCGGAAGAGCACTCACTCAGTGCTTCCCTGGAAAGGTAGACCCCCAGACGCCCACCTCCAGGCAGACCCATCACTGGAAGTGGGATTTGAAATGCAGCCAAGAAGAGGAGACCGTCGGCAACGCCCGCCCGGAACAAGAAATAAATAAATAAATAATCAGGGTTGTCTTGGCTGATAAACGGTCCCCACCTCGAAGAAGACTTCTCCCCCCTCTGCACTCCCTCCTCCTCCCTCTCCGGGCAGATCCGTCCTGGGCAAAAGCTTAATAGCCCCATTTAAGGCTTTTCCTTTTCACCACGAGATTGAGCTGCTCCTGCCATTACGAGGTTTTCAGCTTCTCTCTGAAATCAAATTACTGACTCCATTTAATTTTTTAAAAGCTCAGATGATTTCCCTTCTCGAATTGGAGCCGTGACTCCAAGGACAGCCCCCACCAGCCCTACCAGGCGGTTCCCCTGCGGGCAGCCGCTGCCCTGGGACGGCGGCCCCCATGCCTGGGGAAGCCTGACACCTAGAGGGAAAGCCAGCAGGAGGAGGCCTGAGTCTCTGGCCGCCACCCTGGACACTGGGCTGGGTAGCCTGAGCTGGAGGAGGCCCACAGGAGCCCATGGCTAGAGGCCGGATGATCTTCAAAGGCTGGTTGGGTCAGTGGTTAGAGCTCAGCACTGATGCCGTAGGCTCATACGGGAGGGTCCCTAGCCTCCCAATTGCCTTCCCACAGTGTGTGTCTGGGACTCCACCCCTCAACAAAGGTTTATGGAGCGCCTCCTCGGTGGTGCTAGGCACTGTTCCAGCCCCGGGGAGGCTTCAGTGAATCGAACGAAATCCCTGGTGTGGGAGGGAAAGTTCTAGAGTGCGCGTGAGAGGGGGATTGAACACCGACAATGAACACATGAGACAATTTCAGACAATGTTTCCTGCTCTGAAGAGGAACAAACAGGCAACTCCGCTTACAAGCTGCTTTGGGTGGGAAGGTCGGGCAACCCCTCTGAGGAGGTAAGGAGGCAACCGCAGAAAGAGCTGGGGGTGGCATCCAGGCAGAGGGACAGAAAAGCAAGGGCCCTGAGGAGGGCTGGAAGGATGGAGAGAAGGCCGTGGAAGCTGGTGGTGTGAGCAGGAGAGTGCGGGGGGGATGGGCCTCCAGGGCTTGCAGGCCCCGTCAGGAGCCCAGATTTTATTTTGGCCTTGATGGGCCATCCAACAGGGACCTTTGAGCAAAGCAGTAGCCTTGAGTAGGTGCTTGAAAAGGCTGGCTGGAGAGTGGACGTCAGAGGGACAGAGCAGCAGCCCCACTGAAAGGAGAGGTGACTCAAAGGGTCTCCTCTTTGAGGGCTTCTGCCACTCCCACACCTGCGTCCAGATGACGCAGGGAAGGTGGCTCCCTGGTGACGTTGGATACATGACACATCTTTTTATGATTATTTATTTATTTGTTTTTGAGACAGAGTCTCACTCTGCCGCCCAGGCTGGAGTGCAGTAGCTTGATCTTAGCTCACCGCAACCTCCGCCTCCCAGGTTCAATCGATTCTCCTGCCTCAGCCTCCTGGGTAGCTGGGATTACAGGCGTGCACCACCACGCCTGGCTAATTTTTGTATTTTTAGTAGAGACAGGGTTTCACTATGTTGGCCAGGCTGGTCTCAAACTCCTGACCATGTGATCCGCCCGTCTTGCGTCTTTTATCTCAACACTGGCCATGGTGTTTCTCCCAGGAATCAGTCTCTGTCTCTCTTTGCCTCCTCCCTTCCACCTCCATCCACTTCCATCCACCCCTGCCCTTTCTCCATCCCTGTAGAGCCCCCCAGCTTTGGGACAGGGTAGACCAGGGGCACACATGCACGAGAAAGTCCTGTAAACCAGAGCTGACCCTTTACCAAGTCCTCCCGTGTTTAACAACCACCCTGCGCCCTTGGAGACGAGACAGAGGGAAGGGAGTTAATGAAATCACCAGCCTTTACCTGGCATAAATGGCTCTTCACCCCCCAGGCGGGCGGCGATTTGCAAGGCTGAGAGGGTCTGGGCATTAACTGTTCTGGGCACTCTTCCCAGCTCAGTGCTCCGTGCAGCTGGAACAAACCACTTTACTTCTCTTCCTTCCCCCAGCTTCGATCTGTACCCGCTCAAAAGCAGGGCAGTCGTGCTTAATTAGAAAGTGCTTGGGGTTCTCGGGAAGGCTCCCATTCTCCCTCCAGATGGGACAACCCCATTTCTGTGACCAGGGCAGACCTGGCTGGCACCCATGCCTGATCCCAGGACACGCACGGGTGTTGCCTCTGCTGGTTTTCCTGTTGAGACCTCCCAGGTCTTGCAGTCATTTGTTTATGGCTGACACGTCTGTGATCAGTGAAAGTCTGGCAGGGAGCAGCTCTTTCCCTCGGGGTCAGCAGCTGCCGGGAGATCTTGGACAGCCTGGGCTGTTCCAGGTGCTTAGGTATCACTCAGTGGTTCCCCGCCCTCAGAGGCTTGGATTCTCATCTTTTATGCCCCCACAACTCCGCATGAAGCCCAAAGGCTGTGTTGCATTTATTATACTTTTCTCCTGCTACACAGAGCAGCTGGAGCTGGTCCAGTTTCTCTTTTGGGCTTTCCTTCTTGAGCACAAAGCCTTTCACGCCCTTCAGCATCCAGGCTCATTGTTTTTCCCTGGTTGAAGGTCCTGACTTACTAGTGGGTTTTTTTTGTTTTGTTTTGTTTTGTTTTGTTTGTTTGTTTGTTTGTTTAGAAGGCGTCTCACTCTGCAGTCCAGGCTGGAGTGCCATGGCACAATCTTGGCTCACTGCAACCTCTACCCCCTGGGTTCAAGCAATTCTCCTGTCTCAGCCTCCTGAGTAGCACATCACCACACCTGGCTAATTTTTGTATTTTTAGTAGAGATGGGTTTTCGCCATGTTGGCCAGGCTGGTCTTGAACTCCTGATCTCAGGTGATCTGCCCACCTCAGCCTCCCAAAGTGTTGGGATTACAGGCGTGAGCCACTGTGCCCGGCCGCCAGATTTTCAGTGCTTCCCTCAGCGGACTTTATATCACAACATACTCTTTCAGTCTTCGCTGCAAGTCTCTGTTGAGTATTTGTTTCTGTTTTTGTTTTTGAGGTAAGATCCTGCTCTGTTGCCCAGGTTGGAGTGCAGTGGGGCAATCACAGCTCACCGCAGCCTTGACCTCCTGGGGTCAGGTGATTTTCCCACCTCAGCCTCCCTAGTAGCTGGGAGTACAGGCACGCCCCACCACACCTGGCTAGTTTAAAAAGTTTTTTTTTGTAGACACAAGGTCTCGCTCTGCTGCCCAAGCTGGTCTCCAGCTCCTGGGCTCCTACCACCTCAGCCTCCTAATGTGCCCGAAGGCATGAACCATTGTGCCCAGCTCTTTGGTTGGGTGTTTGAATATTACTTAAGCTGGAACTGTAGTTTTCAATTTAGTAATCCTCCCAATTACTGTGTAACCAGAGAGGCAGTGTGGTTGGGAAGTGCTTTCTTCTGGAGGTCTGGAGACCAGATCTGTCCCCACAGCCATGTGGCCTTGGGCTAGTCAGTTCACTTTCTGAGCCCAGTTTTGCTGTTGGGCTGTTTGGAAACCGGAGTGAATGGCCCGGCAACCTCTGATCCAGGAGGACACCTGGGCCATCCCATGCAGATGGGACGTTCAGAGTCTCTCATGCAGCCAGGGGAGAACCTCTCTCTTCTGAGGGTCCATTATCACTAGCCCAGCCCAGCCCCGGCCCACCGCCCAACACCTCTGCTGCTCACAGTTCTGGTGTCTGGGGCTGGGGGCTGCCAGAGACATTAAGCCAAGCCAGGTGGGAGGACAAGATGGGATGACATGGACAGAAATTCACTCCCATGCAGGCAGCCAGAGCCCACCTGTAACCTGCTCCACAGATTACCTCCCACCTGTTCCTGGTTCCTTTCCCAACAACCAGGCTGAGCCGTTCCACATCCCAGATGGAAAAGCCCTCAAAACAGTGGTTCTCAAAGTAGCGTCCTGGAACAGCAGCCCTTCCCACCCCCCCACCCCCACCTCGTGCTTGTTAGAGAAATGCAAATTATCGGGCCCCACTCCAGACCTACAGATCCGGAAATTCGAGGGGTGGGGCTCGGCAGGCTGCAGGACTGAAGCCATCCAGGTGGTTCTGACGCCGGACTGTGTAAGTTGAGAAGTGCTGCATGAGATAATCTGCGAGGGCTATCCCCTAAATCAGAGAATGTCACAGCCTCCATAACAATACAACACTTGACTCTCATACACCTCCAAGTACTTGCCACCTCCATCTGTTCATTGCGCCCGGCACCATCCCTTCCAGGGAGAAAAGAATTGTTCTTCCCATTTTACAGAGGAAGAAACTGAGGCTCAGGGCCCGCCCAAAGTCACAGCTAGCAGATGGTGGCACGAGGGCCCAAACCCCGGCCTCCTCATTCCAAGGGGAGGGCTCTCTCTCGGACACTTTGGGTTTCCGGGGCTTCTTAGACCAAGAGAGCAAATGCATGTTCCCCCGCCAGAGAGGCATCCCCCCTTCCAGCCCTCTCCCTGCTTCCCAGTTGCAATCTTAGGCACGAACATCCAGGAAACATAAATTTTGCCTGGCAGCTGAGTAAGAGCTCTGAAAGGAGTTACACGTCAGGGGGACGGGACTTTATTTCTCAATGAAATAGCCTTTTTATGGTTGGAATAAAAGTGCCAGGGGGAGCCTCATGCCAGGCAGTAGCAAGTTATTTGATAAACTCCTCCAGCCAAGGGTGGGGCTGCGTGGGAGGTGGCGGCCAGAGAGAAGATCCCCCCATTTCCAGATGCATGT
Source organism: Pongo abelii (assembly GCF_028885655.2). Taxonomy (NCBI): domain Eukaryota; kingdom Metazoa; phylum Chordata; class Mammalia; order Primates; family Hominidae; genus Pongo; species Pongo abelii. Next base: position 223,282,582 of record NC_071985.2, read on the forward strand.
TTCTCTTCAGGTTAACGCTGTGGAAGACCCCGGGGGGCCTCGTGGGCCAGGCAGCTGGAGAAGGGCTGGCCCTGGGACCATGCCAATGCCTTCGCTCCGATACCGGGTCCCGGGAGCAGAGCTGCAGTTCAGAGAGCGAGCAGCAGGGGGCAGCATAACCCACCGTTCCAGCCTGTCCGGTGGGCGCTGCCGGGGGCTGCGAAGCTCGGGTCCCTGAGGCTCAGCCCTCGGAGGCGGTCAGCAGTAGCCCCCTCCCTGGGACCTCTTCCTCCTCCCTTCAGCCCTTGCAACCCCTTGTCCCTTCATGGCAAGGAGAGTTTGTCATCCTTACCCTGGTGGCAGCCTCTGCCGGGATCCAGATGACCGTGGGGGTGGAAGTAAGCGGGAGGGGGCTTCTGCAGGGTTTGCTTTGGATTTCATTAACCCTTGGCTTCCTTCTGAGGGGCCTCTGGAGGGGTCTCTGTGTTCGTGGGTGGGTGGGTGGCTTTTGTGGGCTGGGGACGATAGCCTTAGTGGTCACTGGGGGAAGGGGGAACAGGGTAAATGCCTGAAGGACAAAGAGAAAGCAAGGAAACCTCCTCGTTTGAGAACGTGTGTGATTGGCAGGTTTACGGCCTCGGGAAGGTGCGTGGTATTCCGCACAATCAAGTCATTTTTAAAAATAATCTCTCTGCTTAAGTCGTACACGCTGCTAATTGCATTTTAATAAGTCTCTTAAAATCTTGCCATATTTTTTAATATCCTAATATTAGGTAAGTGATTGCGGGGGACACTGGAGGGCATGGGGAGTTTATGTAGCAGAGGGAGAGCCGTGATGAAGCCGGGGGGTGGTGGCCACCCAGTGGCCTGTGGTGTATGTGGGGGATGGATGGGTGTCCGTGTTTGTGTGACCTGTGCAAGATCGGGGGGTGTGAGTGTCCATAGAGAGGGCTTCCCCTGGCCACAGCCCTGGACAGTGGGCCCCGTCTTCAGCAGTAGTGCCAGAAATCACTTATTACACCTGCTGGGGTCTTGCAGCCATAGGGGACAGACAGGCTTCCTCCTTCCTTTTCAACCTCTGGCCCCAAACTAGAACATCTGAACTGGAGGGGACCTTCGACCCGGTTCCTCTTCTCCTCTTTTCCCCAGGAGGCAGGCCCTGAGCCCAGAGAGGGCAGGTGACTTGGCCAAGGCCACTTAGTAAGAAGGGGACCGGGGGGAAAGTCGGACCCAGTCTTGAGAGAGGCAGAGGAGGAACTGCCTCGTCCCTCTAGTCGCAGCACAGGGCGCTGGCTGCACCATCCGGCCCTAGCATCCTTGCACACACACTGCTTGCTCTGACCTCCCCATGGGGAGAAGGTGGGTAGTTGCTGGTGGTGGCTGCCATTCCTGGAGCCCTTATAATGTGCCAGGCACCCTGCTGAGCACATTCCCCTGAACAGCTGTATGGGTTGAGTATTTTAGGATTCCTGGGTGGACCCAGAGCTAAGAAATGGCAGAGCTGGGATTTGAACCCACAGTTGCTCCTGTGCCTGGCTGGGGAAGGTTCTTAACCACCACTGGATAGGAGGCTGAGCTGGGATCCAAGCACATTCTACATCCCTGAATGTTCAGGGCCAGGGAGGACCATGCTGGGAACAGCAGGGGAGACTGGCAGAGGCAGGGAGGTAGGGCGTTGGATGCCTACGGTCTTTTTCTCCTGACCCGTCTGTTACTACAGGGCAGGGTCCCAAGGCCAAGATCAACATCAACCCTTTTCCCCAGAGCCCCTGGAGGTCAGAGGCCTGGGGAGGCGGTGGCCTGGGGTTGCAGGTCTCAGACCTTAGCCACGCTCTGGGTTTCTGGAGGCCCCCTGAGGCACCCGCCGGCCTCCACTGGCCCTGGCCTCCCTCCCCCTCCTCCTCCCTCCCCCTCCTCCATACACGCCATGGGCCCGGGTGGCAGGCACATGTTGAACGAACTTCTGAACAGGAAGTCAGCGTCCAGGTCGTCCCGAGTCCCTTTTTATGTGGTTTCTTTAATCCCCCAGGCTGGGTTTCAGAAGCGTTTTACAGTTTCAGTTTTACAAAGCTACGCTCCCTTTAATGTTGGCGTTTTTCAGGAGGTGGGGGGAGAGCGGCTTCAGTCAAAACGTGTGTGTTTTACATCAGCCAGCTGCGGACAGGGTGGCCCAGGGCGGGAGGCAGCAATGTGGCTTCCAGGCTCCGCGCGGGGTCCTTGGGTAGATGCATCTACTCGGCTCTCTCCCTCTCCTCTCCTGGGCTCTGCCTTCCTGCCTCCCCGAGTCTCTCTCTCCTGTGCATGGGGCCAGGGGGGCCAGGGCACTCCTTTCCAGCCCCTTCCCACCTGAGCTCTGATCTGGTCAATGCAGGTCTTCTTTCTGGTTTCTGCTGCCGAGACACCAGCATGCTGATCTTCCTCCACACCCTGAGCCGTATCCTCCAACCACCTGGGTTTTCATTCACTTAGTATTTTCCCTTAAATCGCTGCCCTTCTTTCACTTACGTAGATAGTACCTAAGCAAAAATGTCCCTGAAATTGTGAATTTGATGTGCTAGTTACATCTATCTGCTCTAATACACAATAAAACAAATCTAAAACTATTAAGGTATTTAAAAAGGTGAAGATCATCACACCAGCCTCGCATGCTTCTGGAAATCCTGCCTCCATCCCCCTTCCCTGGCAGAGAAGATGAAGGTCAGGAAGTGAGGTGGCCCGTCCGAGGCCATGGGGTTGGTGAGAGTCCTACCTGACTGGTGTGCCTCCGAGGCCAGCATTGGATCTGCCACGAGTCATTTCCAGGGCTGGCTTCTTGGCCGCGCAGTTTCAGGCTTTAGAGGAGCCGCCTGGGGCTCTGTGAGCACACCAAGGAGAGGGGCTGAATTCCCTGGCAGTGCGGGTGGGTGGAAAGAACACAGACTTTGGAATCAGTCAGACCTGAGATCAGATCCTGGCTGCGCTAACTCCTAAGAGTGTGATCGTGGGCAAGCGTCTCCACGGCTTTGAGCCTTGGTCTCCTCATCTGTGAAATGGGGATGACCACGCCGGCCTGGAGACAGCAATGCCAGGGTCAGAGACACACCTGGAAAGAGCCCGCATCAGCCAGGCCTGCAAACCCAGCGGTCATTCGCAAGCCTTCGGGGCTTGGTTCTTATCCACTGTGCTCCTTGTCACCAGCCTGGTTTCACCATCTCTCCTCCCCTACCCACAGGAGGCAGCAGGACGTCCAGGGAGGGAGGATCAGGAGTAAAGGTGCATGCCCAGAGGGGTTCACGGGCCCTCCCACCCTCTGTCCCTGCGCTGCCTGGGAGGATGCTGTGACCAGAAGTGCAGTCTGGGCCCTGCTGGGAGAAGGAGGAAGACAAAGGTGGCTCTCCCTGTCCACAGAGGCGGGGTGACTCGGGGGCTCCAGAGGCTGTTTGGATAGTGGGGAGGGCCTAGGACACCCGATCCATGCTGCCTGAAATGATGGGGGGTCCAGTATTGCAGAGGCCAACCCCCCCCGGTAAAGCAGAGGCCCTGACCCCTGCTGGCCCCAGAGCTTTGCTGCTGCCCGGAGCCCCCAGCTGCTTGAGGGGCTTTGCCTCCATAATGGCCAGGGGGTCTCTGGAGCATGACGCCTCGGATCTGAGCTGCCGTTCTCTGGCCACAGAGTGAAGTGTTCTGGCTTCCCTCCGTGCCAAGGGTTGCCCCCAAAGGATCTGGGAGAGTGGAGGAGGCTGATGTCAGGCCAGAACACAGAGGGAGAGGACCTAGCGGTGGGCACTGTTCTAGCTGCTGATTCTCTCCCTTCAGAGCCTGGGGGCGGTTAAGAGACCTTGAAGAACGCGGTAGTGATGACAATGATGATGGGGAGGCTGGTTAAATGCACTGAGCGCTTGCTACGTGCCGGACCCGGTGCTAAGTATTTTATTTTTATTTTATTTTTTTGAGGCAGGGTCTCACTCTGTCACCCAGGCTGGAGTGCAGTGGTGCGATCTCGGCTCACTGCAACCTCCACCTCCCTGGTTCAAGCGATTCTCTTGCTCAGCCTCCCGAGTAGCTGGGACTACAGGCGCACGCTACCACACCCGGCTAATTTTTGTGTCTTTAGTAGAGACGGGGTTTCACCATGCTGGCCAGGCTAGTCTCTATCTCCTGACCTCGAGTGATCCACCCACCTCAGCCTCCCAAAGTGCTGAGATTACAGGTGTGAGGCACCGCGCCTGGCTGCAGTGCTGAGCATTTTACACAGTCATTTCATTCCATCTGCTCTGTGACACACAGTGGGAGGGCATCTAGAATAGTGCCGGCTCACAGTAGGCCCTCAACGAATTCTTAAGAAAGAGGCTTGGAGAGGGTGAGAGATCCACCCGATTCTCAGCCTCCGTGCTCCTACTGTGTTTGTCCTTCAGGGCTGGCCACTAGGGCAGGCATCCAGGTGTTGGCAGAGGAGAGGTTTGGGGCCGCAGGTTCTGCACAGCGCACCTGCTGGCTCTTCCTGAGGGAGGCTGTGGCTGTCCCTTTCGGGTGGGTCTGTGGGAGGGCCATCCCCCAGGGCTGAGGATGCCTTGTCCACTTATCCCAAGCCACCCAGGGGAGCAACACCCTCAGCCTAGGGCCTCTTCTGCTTCCCCTGGGGCAGTGTAGGGCTGGGCCCGGCCCGGCTGCAGCTGCTTGGGGCCCAGGGAGGAGAAAATCAAAGGCAGCCCATGTGGGTCCTGCTTTCATCTCCCGGCTTCAAAGAGGTGCAAACAAACCCTGTCCCCGTGCCAGGCAGCAGCTCCCTCCTCACCGCCCAGCCTGCTCTTTCTCTTCTCCTCCTCCTTCCCCGGAAACCAGCAGGCCTCAGTCCTGGTTCCAGGAGCACCCCAGAGGGGTCCGACTCCTGGCTGTGTGCGAGAGGCTGGGCAGGGCTGGCAAGGAAGGAAAGGAGAGGCTCTGCCAGGCCGAGAGAAAGGGGGCTGGGACCCTCTCACCTGCACACGCTCTGGAAGCTGGGGGTTTATCCAACCCAGACATAACCTTCCAATCTAGAACTGTACTGTCCAGGACTATGGCCACCTGTGGCTCCTGAGAACCGGTCTCCCATGTCTGAATGCCCTACAAGTAAAAGATGCACAGGACCGCTCAGCTTTGGTGCAATCAAAGGAATGTGAAATATCTCATGCATCATTTTACCTCTGACTATGGGCTGACAAGATAATATTTTGGAGCTACTGGCTTTAAAAAAACATGTTGTTAAAATTAATTTCACTTGGTACTTCTTACTCTTTTTTTTTTTTTTTTTTTTTTGAGACGGAGTCTTGCTCTGTCTCCCAGGCTGGAGTGCAATGGCATGGTCTCGGCTCACTGCAACCTCTGCCTCCTGGTTCAAGCGATTCTCCTGCCTCAGCCTCCTGAGTGGCTGGGATTAGAGGCATGCACCACGACAACCAGCTAATTTTGTATTTTTTAGTAGAGATGGGGTTTCTCCATGTTGGTCAGGCTGGTCTTGAACTCCTGATCTCAGATGACCCGCCTGCCTCAGCCTCCCAAAGTGCTGGGATTACAGGCGTGAGCCACCATGCCTGGTGGTTTGTTTTATTTCTGTTGGATTGCTTTGTTCTAGACAATATTACCATGTTGTTCTTTTTGATTTTTTCAAGACGGAGTCTCGCTCTGTTGCCCAGGCTGGAGTGCAGTGGCGTGATCTCGGCTCACTGCAATCTCTGCCTCCCGGGTTCAAATAATTCTCCTGCTCCAGCCTCCCTGGAAGCTGAGATTGCAGGCACACATCCCACGCCCAGCTAATATTTGTATGTTTAGTAGAGATGGTGTTTTACCATGTTGGCCAGGCTGGTCTCAAACTCCTGACCTCAGGTGATCCACCCACCTTAGCTTCCCAAAGTGCTGGGATTACAGGCATGAGCTACCGCGACTAGCAATATTCCCATTTTGCAGATGAGGGTCCTTGAGGCTCAGAGGGATTTTGGCACATGGCTCCCAGGTGCTGCTCATAAAAATCATGAATGAATGAATTAATGCATAAATGAATGAATGCACGGATGAATGAATGAAAACCTAGTCCTGGCTGCTGGGGAGACACAGGTGAAACCTGTCCCTGTTGCTGCCCTCAAGGAGCTCCCAGTCCAGAGTCTAGTCCAGTCTAGGAAGGAGAGGTAGTGGTGGAATCAGAGACCCCTGCATTCTGGGGGACCCCAAGGCCTCTTCACAATAGGGCAGGGAGTGGTAAGTGGCTCCTGGGTCCACATCCTGGCTTCGCTGCTTCCTGGTTGTATGACCTTGGGAGAGTTACTTAACCTATTTATGCCTCAGTTTTCTCATCTGTGAAATGAGAATGATAGTAATTATCATTACCATGGAAGCAGCTCCCTCTTGGGTTTCTGTGAGGATGAAGGGAGTTAACACACTCGACTCAGGCGGGGCAGAGCTTTGCGCACAGTGTGTGCAACCTGGTAATGATTAGTTATAATTCGGGACAAATGCTGTCCATCACGTGTCACCTGGTCCTGACAGCAGCACCTGGGAGGGCTGAAGGCAGTGTCCTGCCCTGGAGAGAGAGCCGCACTCCCAGCCGGTCCCAAGCTGCCACCACCTGGAGGGGAGAGTGGAGGGACTCTGTGACTTTCCCTCCAAATGGTTTCTCTGGGTCCGCTTGGGCAGCGCCTGGAGTCCCTGCTCTCTGGGCTTCGTCTCCCGGCCTCGCCTGCCACCATCATCTCTTTGCTCCACGACACACCCACCCTTACCCTACTCTATCCCAGCTATGTCCCTGAGGCCCTGGGGCCTTTGGAAGTGGCTTTGAAGAGAAACGCCCTCCAGGTAAACACAACTTCGTCTTGCTTCTGTGCTCTCAGGACAGACAGCCTCTGGTTCACTCCTGGTTACCAAGGACCTCCCAGGGAGGGTTGGTGGGAGGTGGGGGTGGGGAGCAGGGAGCCCAACGCAGCGCCTGATGCATGGGAAGGCCCACCCCAGGAGGTGAGGGGAACCAGGCCTAGGGGACAGGGGGGTTCCTGGAGGTCTGGGCGGGACCTGGCAGGCTGTGGGTGGGCACTATGAAAGCACAGGCCCCCAAGCCGCGGGAACAGCCAGAGGAAAGGTCTGGGGAAACATCCGGGGGCAGCGAGATGATCCATCACATTCATGGTGAGCCCAGGACCCTCTGGAGCCTGGATAGACCCCAAGCATCCCCAGGACTGCAGGGGGACACTTGGGACCCACCCCTGACACAGCCTTTCAATCTAGAGCTGCGCTGTCCAGGATGACAGCCACCCGCGGCTACTGAGCACCAGTCTTCCATGTCTGAATGAGGCTGTCGGGGACCCCACTGAGCAGGATTTGCTGAAGGCTGAGGGAAGGGGTGGGGGCTGTTCCCACAACTTGGCAGGGGTTGGGGGCACCCAGAGACGGTAGCAGGAAGCAGGATGATTAGAACCAAATGGGCCGATGGGAACCAGATGTGATGAGGTTTTGGGGGCTCTTCCAGAGAGAGATGTTTTTCTTTTCCACTGAAGCTGTAGTTGGGAGAAGAGAAGGGCGCAGGCTGTTTGTTCCTCCCCGCTCCCCCAATCTCCGGCCCAGTGTGGCATCAGGGTGTTCTGCAACCCCAGCCGCCAAAAGGTAATGAGAGCCACACCTGGAGGCGATTTGCATAACTGCTCCTGTGGTGCCCTAGGCCAGTTTCTGGGGAGAGGGCTGGGCAGGACCTATGTGGATGTGGGGATCAGGGGACAACAGCCCCCAGCCCAGTCCAATCCTCCCTCGCTCAGCTTGCAGGCCTGGGGATGCTTGGGGTCCAGAGGGTGCTTCATGGTAGCCCAGAGGCTCTGGGCTCCGGAGGGTGCTTCATGGTAGCCTCCCCTGCTGACAGACCCCGTGACTGCTCAGCCTCACTACTCATACTCAGTGCCCCTGTGCCAGCCACTTCTTCCAGGAAGCCCTCTGGGTCCTCAGGTTGGATCAGGCACCTTCTCTGGGCTCTGGAGTGCAGTGGTGCCATTTCGGCTCACTGCAACCTCCACCTCCAGGGTTCGAGCCATTCTCCTGCCTCAGCCTCTCAAGTAGCTGGGATTACAGGCGCATGCCACCATGCCTGGCTAATTTTTGTATTTTTAGTAGAGAAGGGGTTTTGCCATGTTGGCCAGGCCCATCTCTAACTCCCAACCTCAAGTAATCTGCCCGCCTTGGCCTCCCAAAGTGTTGGGATTACAGGCATGAGCCACTGTGCCCGACCTTCTCTGGGTTCTGACACTGGGTTAGAGCTCCCAGTATTTACTGTGGTGGATTATAACTCTCTTTCCCAGTGAGCAGTTATCCAACTTAGACACCCTCCCCAGCTGCACTCAGCACTGGACCTAATAGGGTACTGCCTGCGGCCACACCTGCCTGCCTCCCCAGGCCTCCCCAGATCCCAACCCCTCTCTCATGGACACCTTCTAACACTCTACTCCTGGGACCACTCTGCATTTTACATATATATACACACACACACACACACACACACACACACACATACATACATACAGTAAATTGGTTTTTTAAAATCAAGTAAGTCACTTAAAAGAAAAGCACTCATTGCAAAAATTACAAACCCTACAGAGGCATAGAGAGTAAAACACGAAAGACCGCTTTGCCTGGACTGGCCCCAGTCCCTCCCTTCCTCATGGCAACTTCCGTTAGATTTGTGTAAGCTAAGGTATCCAGTCTTTTGGCTTCCCTGGACCACAGTGGAAGAAGAACTGTCTTGAGCCACGTGTAAAATACACTAACACTAATGATAGCTGATGAGCTAAAAAAAAAATCACAAAAAATCTCATAATGTTTTAAGAAAGTTTATGAATTTTTATTAGGCTGCATTCAAAGCCATCCCAGGCCGCAGGTTGGGTAAGCTTGGTATAGAGCTTTCTAAATCGTGTGTGTGTTTGTGTGTGTGTGTGTTAAAAAATATACATATAGGCTGGGTGTGGTGGCTCACGCCTGTAATCCCAGCACTTTGGGAGGCCGAGTTGGGTGGATCACTTGAGGTCAGGAGTTTGAGACCAGCCTGGCCAACATGGTGAAACCCTGTCTCTGCTAAAAATACAAAAATTAGCCAGGCGTAGTGGCACACGCCTGTAGTCCCAGCTACTTGGGAGGCTGAGGCAGGAGAATTGCTTGAATCCAGGAGACAGATGGAGGTTGCAATGAGCCGAGATCGTGCCACCGCACTCCAGCCTGGGCGACAGTGCAAGACTTCATCTAAAAGAAAAAAAATATATATATATAAAAAATATACTATTATATAATATTTATATAATTATAAATATTAACATAACATAAAATTTACAGTCTTAACCTTTTTTTTTTTTGGTAGAGACAGGGTCTCACTAGATTGCCTAGGTCTCAAACTTCTGGCCTGAAGCGATCCTCCTGTCTCAGCCTCCCCAGGTGCTGGGATTACAGGCATAAACCACTGCACCCAGCCGATCTTAACTGTTTTTTAGTGTACGAGTGCACGGGTTCAGTGGCACTAAGTACATTCACGTGGTTAGGCAACCACTGCCACCATCCACTTCTAGAACTTTTTTATCTTTCCCAACTGAAACTCTGTACCCATTAAACACTAACTTCCTATTCCCCCATGCCCGCAGCTTCTGGTAACCACCACCTTACTTTCTGTCTCTGTATTAGTCTGCTTGTGTATTGCTATAAAGAAATACCCGAGGCTGGGTAACTTATAAAGAAAAGAGGTTTAATTGGCTCACAGTTCTACAGGCTGTGCAAGCATGGCTCCAGCATCTGCTCCTGGTGAGGCCGGAGGAAACTTCCAATTATGGTGCAAGGCGAGAAGGAAGTAGGCGTGTCACTTGGCGAGAGCAGGAGCAAGAGGTGGGGAGAGGTAGTGTGCTCTTTTTATTTATTTATGTATTTTTGAGATGGAGTCTTGATCTGTCACCCAGGCTGGAGTGCAGTGGCGCGATCTTGGCTCACTGCAACTTCCACCTCCCAGGTTGAAGCCCTCCTCCCGCCTCTGCCTCCCAAGTAGCTGGGATTACAGGCACGCACAACCACGCCCAGCTAGTTTTTGTATTTTTGGTAGAGACAGGGTTTCTCCGTGTTGGCCAGGCTGGTCTTGAACTCCTGGCCTCAAGTGATCCACCCACCTCGGCCTCCCAAAGTCCTGGGATTACAGATGTGAGCCACCATGCCCAGCCTCATGGTCTTTTGTTGTTGTTGCTGTTGAGACAGATTCTCACTCTGTCTCCCAGGCTGGAGTGCAGTGGCGCGATCTCCCTCATTGCAACCTCTGCCTCCCGGGTTCAAGTGATTCTCGTGCCTCAACCTCCCGAGTAGCTGGGATTACAAGCGTGTGCCACCACACCTGGCTAATTTTTGTATTTTTAGTAGAGAGGGGGTTTTGCCATGTTGGCAAGCTGGTCTCGAACTCCTGTCCTCAGGTGATCTGCCCGCCTTGGCCTCCCAAAGTGTTGGGGTTACTGGCGTGAGCCACCGCGCCCAGCCTCATGGTCTTTTAAACAACCAGATCTTGCATGAACTGAGAGAGAAAACTCGCTAATCCATGAGGATGGCACCAGGACATTCGTGAGGGATCCCCCACCATGACCCAAACACCTCCCACCAGCCCCACCTCCAACATTGGGGATTATATTTCAGCATGAGATTTGGAGAGGACAAACATCCAAACCACATCAGTCTCTGTGAATCGGACCACTCTGAGGACCTCATGTAGGTAGAAGCCTATGTTCTTTTGCCTTTTGTGTTTGACTTAGTTCCCTTATAGCATTATGTCTTCAAGGTTCATGCCTGTTGTAGCATTATGTCAGAATTCCCTTCTAAATCTTTTAATTAAAACATTTTTTTTAAAGAGAGTCTCATTCTGTCACTCAGGCTGAGGTGCAGTGACGTTATCACAGCTGACTGCAGTCTCAAACTTCTGGGCTCAAGCGATCCTCCTGCCCTTAACCTCCCAAGTAGCTGGGACTACAGGTGTGTGCTACCATGTCGAGCTAATTTTTAGAAGTGTTTTGTAGGCGGGGCGTGGTGGCTCACGTCTGTAATCCCAGCACTTTGAGAGGCTGAGGCGGATGGTTCACAAGGTCAGGATTTCGAGACCATCCTAGCAAACACGGTGAAACCTGTCTCTATTAAAAATACAAAAAATTAGCTGAGCGTGGTGGCATGCACCTCTAGTCCCAGCTACTCGGGAGGCTGAGGCAGGAGAATTCCTTGAACCCGGGAGGTGGAGGTTGCAGTGAGCTGAGATTGGTTGTGCCACTGCACTCCAGCCTGGGCAACAGAGCAAGACTCTGTCTCAAAAAAAAAAGATGTTTTGTGGTAACAGGGTCTTACTATGTTGCCCAGGCTAGTCTCAAATTCCTGGTCTCAAGGGATCCTCCTGCTTCAGTCTCCCAACGTGTTGGGATTACAGATATGAGCCACCCTGTCTGGCCCAAAAGATATTTCTTACTCTGAAGTCACGGTCAAGAATGTTGAGAAACCTGGCCTGAATTTCCATACCAGCAAAGTGCCCTAGCGTGGCAAGCACAATTCCTGCCCCAAGACACACAGGCTTTCCTCTTGAGGTCCCTTCTGCTGCTGCTGCCCTTGTCTTAGGTTTTTGCCACCTTTTGTTGGCTATTTTTTTTTTTTTAAGTTGGAGTCTCGCTCTGTTGCCCAGGCTGGAGTGCAGTGGCGCGATCTCGGCTCACTGCAAGCTTCGCCTCCCAGATTCACGCCATTCTCCTGCCTCAGCCTCCCGAGTAGCTGGGACTGCAGGCGCCCGCCACCACGCCCGGCTAGTTTTTTGTATTTTTAGTAGAGACGGGGTTTCACCGTGTTAGCCGGGATGGTCTGGATCTCCTGACCTCGTGATCTGCCCGCTTGGCCTCCCAAGTGCTAGGGTTACGGGCATGAGCCAGCGTGCCCAGCCTTTTTTTTTCTTTTTTTTTTTTGAGATGGAGTTTCGCTCTTATCGCCCAGGCTGGAGTGCAGTGGCACGATCTCTGCTCACTGCAACCTCCACCCCCCAGGTTCAAGTGATTCTCCTGCCTCAGGTTCCCGAGTAGCTGGGATTATAGGCACTGCCACCATGCCTGGCTAATTTTTTGTATTTTTTTTTAATAGAGATGGGGTTTCACCATGTTGGCCAGGCTGGTCTCAAATTCCTGACCTCAGGTGATCCACCCGCCTTGGCCTCCCAAAGTGCTAGGATTACAGGTGTGAGCCACCGTGCCTGCCCCGGCCCCCCCTTCTTTTTTTTTTTGAGACAGAGTCTCATTCTGTCGTCCAGGCTGGAGGGCAGTGGCACGATCTCAGCTCACTGCAACCTCCGCCTCCTGGGTGCAAGCGATTCTCCTGCCTCAGCCTCCCAAGTATCTGGGATTACAGATGCTCCCCACCACGCCTGGCTGATTTTTGTGTGTTTAGTAGAGATGAGGTTTTACCATGTTGGCCAGGCTGGTCTGGAACTCTTGGCCTCAAATGATCCACCCGCCTCAGCCTCCCAAACTGTTGGGATTACAGGCATGAGCCACTGCACCTGGCCAGTTTTTGGCACCTTTTAAAGCTCAGCTGAAATATTCCCTTCTCTAGAAAGCCTCCCTGTTCCTCTCCAATGCCCGGAACACTCTCTGTCTCTTGGGTTCACTCTCCCATGTTTGGTCTCAGTTTCCCTGACAGCAGCTGAGCACACGCTGTCCCATAGGGTGGGTGACTGGGCCTTCTGACCCGAAAGTACGCTCCTCCAGGAAGGGGCCCACCCCACACCGGTCCCATATGGGTGTCTAACAGTGCCCCTGAATACAGAAGGGCCAGGGCCAGGCTTCCTGACAATAACCATGACAATGCTGGTGCAGTGGTGATGTGCTGGTGACTGTAATTTGTGGTCATTGTAGGGAACAGTTTTCATGCTCATGGGCCACCCAACGCCCTGTGAACCCTCTTTTTAGAGTGGAGGCATCTGTCACAGTAGGAGTCCTGCTCCCCCAAGGTAGAAGTCAGAAATTCACTTTGCCAGCCTCCCTTGCAGCTAGTGTGCCCATGTGACCTGGCCTCCACCAATCAGGATTTCTACTTGGAAGAGGTTGTGGGCAGGCTTTGTGCTGATGGAGCTTGGGAGGGGGACAGCCAGATTTCAGAGGCAGCAGTGGTGGTGTCCTGGCAGGGGCATTCCTGACAACTTAGGGTGGCTTAAACCACCATCCCTGTGCTCAACAACAGCAGCTGAAGTCACTCTTCCAGAGCATCCCTGGGTGCTAGTCTGGCCTCCAAGTCTGATCCTGTGGCACCTCTAGAGAGTTCATGAGTTACCTAGTGCCCCATTTTTCAGGTGAATTGAAGTAATATTTACACATAGTAGAATTTACTTCTTTTATGCATATAGTTCTATATACCTTAATAAATTTACACGGTCATGTAGCTACCACCACAATCAAGATACAGAACTCCCAAAATCTCTAAGTGCCACTCGGTAGTCAAGCCCAGTGGTATGCTAGAGCTGGTTAGTATCAGATCATGAGAGCCAGTTGTTAGGTTTTGAGGAAACTTGCAAGCTGTTTCTTAAACATAGTTATCATTAAACATTAAATTATTTAAACTAGGCTGGGCGTGGTGGCTCACACTTGTAATCCCAGCACTTTGGGAGGCCGAGGCGGGCGGATCACGAGGTCAGGAGGTCGAGACCATCCTGGCTAACACGATGAAACCCCGTCTGTACTAAAAATAAAAATAAAAAAAAATGAGCCGGGCGTGGTGGCGGGTGCCTGTAATCCCAGCTACTCGGAGAGGCTGAGGCAGGAGAATGGAGTGAACCCGGGAGGCGGAGCTTGCAGTGAGCCAAGATCGCACCACTGCACTCCAGCCTGGGTGACAGAGCAAGACTCTGTCTCAAAAAAAAAAAAAATTATTTAAACTAACAAAAAATGTTATTAAAACAAAGGTAATAAGGCCAGGCACGGTGGCTCATGCATGTAATCTCAGCACTTTGGGAGGCCAAGGTGGGTGGATTGCTTGAGCCCAGGAGTTCGAGGCCAGTCTGGGAAACATGGTAGAACCATCTCTACTAAAAATACAAATGATAGCCAGGCGTGGTGGTACTTATCTGTGCTCTTAGCTACTTGGGAGGCTGAGGTGGGAGGATCAATTGAGCCTGGGAGGTTGAGGCTGCAGTGAGCCATGATTGCACCATTGCACTCCAGCCTGGGTGACAGAGCGAGACCCTGTCTCAATAAATAAAATAAATAAATAAAACAAAGGTAATAAACTTACCACCTCCTAATTATTTTGCTACATTTTACTGTTTAGATGCCCTTGGGATTATTTATTTATTTTAATATTATTATTATTCTTATTATTGTTAAGAGATGAGAGTCTTACTGTGTTGGCCACACTGGTCTTGAACTTCCGGCCTCAAGCAATCCTCCCACCTCAGCCTCCTAAAGTGTTAAGATTACAGGCATGAGTCACTGCACCTACCTGAGATTATTTATGTCCATTGTATCTATATGGTATAAATACTATCTAATGATGTGCTCTTCTCAATCTGAATTCAGTGACCCCATGTGAGCAGCTTAAAATTGGCCATTGTTGGAGTATTTATATCAGAGACATTGGCAAATGCTACAAATCAAGGTCTGATTTTATTGTTTTGCTGATTGTCTAAACATGAGAAAGTAGCGGAGAAAAGGCAGATAATACAGATTAAATTTATAAGTGTGGTATGTCTGTAGCTAGTACATTGAGAATAACACAAAAAATTAAGGAAACATTCTTTCAGTATTTAAAAACTATGATCTGATTTAGCAAAGAAGTCACTCACATCATTGATGAACTAATGAAGTTCTGACATATATCTTTGTTGTTTTATTTTTGTCTTACTCTTGTCAAATGATGTCTCCCCAAATACCGCCAGTGCAACCTGTTGATAAGACAAAGCTGGGTTTATTGCTTACTATAGGAAAGGAGAACATCACATTGACAGGGCTTTGTCGCTATTTCAAAGTGGGAAGGCAAAGTCGGAATCCACCAAGAACTAGAAGTTTGGTTTAAGGAGGGTCTTTCCATGCAGGAGTTTGATTAGGATTGTGTTAGGAGCTGGGCGCGGTGGCTCACACCTGTAATCCCAGCACTTTGGGTGGCTGAGGCCAGTGGATCACTTGAGGTCAGGAGTTCAAGACCAGCCTGGCCAACATGGTGAAACTCTGTCTTTACTAAAAATACAAAAATTAGCCAGGCATGGTTGGGGGTTGGGCTGTAGTCCCAGCTACTCAGGAGGCTGAGGCACTGCTGCACTCTAGCCTGGGGGACAGAGCGAGACTCTGTCTCAAAAACAAAACAACAACAACAAAAAACAGGATTGTGTTAGGGTCACAACAAAACAGTTCAGGATTGGTGGAGACAGCAAGGTAAGGGTCTGTGACACAGGGCAGTCTGAGAATCTCAGGGTGCTGCCTGTCAATACTTCCCATTGAGGAATTGGTGGGTCTTATGGGAAGTTTCTCTAATGCACAATGAAGTCATTTGTGTGGGCAAGAGTCTCCCAGAATAGCATGGAGACAATGGAATAATACAGTCTTGTTGTACACTGTCATTTGTTTGAAGAGAGATAGCTTCAGTCTTCAGTGTCCAAGGTGTATGTGAGGGTAGGTGGTTTTTTTTGTTTGTTTGTTTGTCTGGAGTGCAGTGGCATCTTGGCTCACTGCAACCTCTGCCTCCCAGGTTCAAGCGATTCTCCTGCCTCAGCCTCCTGAGTAGCTGGGATTACAGGCACCTGCCACCACGCCCAGCTAATTTTTGTATTTTTAGTAGAGATGGGGTTTCACTGTGTTGGACAGGCTGGTCTCAAACTCCTGACCTCGTGATCCGCCCGCCTTGGCCTCCCAGAATGCTGGGATTACAAGCGTGAACCACTGCACCTGGCCGGGTAGGTGGTTTTAATGGTTTTTTTTTGAGACAGGGTCTCACTGTGTTGCCCAGGCTGGAGTGCAGTAGCGCAATCACAGCTCACAGGTGACCCTCAGGTGATCCTCCCACCTTGGCCTGCCAAGTAGCTGGGAAAACAAGCACATGCCACCACACCTGGCTAAGTTTTTTATTTTTTGTAGAGATGGGGTTTTGCCATGTTGCCCAGGCTGGTCTCAAACTCCTGAGCTCAAGTAATCCAACCACCTCAATCTCCCAAAGTGCTGGGATTATAGGCATGAGCCACTGCTCCCAGCCCCGGTGGTTTTAATTGTTACTCTTTAATGTTAAGTAAAATATCAACCAGCGTTCACATTGGATCTGCACTTGTTTGTCAATTGCAGCCACAGGTTGGTTCCAGTTACATGAGTTTAGCAAAACTGAAGCACTCTGTGAGAATCAACTGGCTATTTGAAATTTACTTTTTTTTTTTTTTTTGGAAACAGTCTCACTCTGTCACCCAGGCTGGAGTGCAGTGGTAAGATATCCGCTCCCTGCAACCTTCGCCTCCCAGGTTCAAGCAATTCTCCTGCCTCAGCCTCCCAAGTAACTGGGATTATAGGTGTGCACCGCTATGCCTGGCCAATTTTTGGATTTTTTGTAGAGACAGGGTTTCAACATATTGGCTAGGCTGTTCTTGAGCTCCTGACTTCAAGTGATCCTCCTGCCTTGGCCTCCCAAAGTGCTGGGATTACAGGCATGAGTGGCTGTACCCGGCCTGAAATTTACAATTTATCATTTGTGAGTTATGGGCTATAAATTCAGCAAAGTTGCAGGAGGCAAGATCATCACACAAATATCAGTTGTGTTTCTATACACCAGGAATTAGCAAACTGAAAAGGAAATAAAGAAACAATTCTATTTACAACAGCATCCAAATACCTAGGAAAAAAATTTAACCTAGGAGTTGAAAAACTTGTACACTGAAAACTACAAAACATTGCTGAAAAACACTAAAGACTTGATTAAATGGAAAGACATCCCATGTTCACAGATTGGAAAACTTAGTATTGCTAAGATGACTATTCTCTTCAAAGCAATCTACAGATTCTAGTGCAATCCCTATTAAAATTCCAATGGTCTTTTCGGGGCAAAAATAAGGAAGCTGACCCTTAAATTCATATGGAATTTCAAGAGGCCCCAAATAGTCAAAACAAGAAACAAAGTTGGAGGAATATACTAGTTTGCTTGGGCTGCCATAACAAAGTAACGCAGGACTGGGCAGCTTAAACAATAGAATGTATTTTCTCACAATTTTGCAGGTTGAAGTCCGAGATCAATGTGTCAGGCAGTTTTGGTTTCTTTCGAGCCCTCTCTCCTTGGCTTGCAAATGGCTCTCTTCTCTCTGTGTCTTCACAGGGTCTTCTATCTGTGCGTGTCTATATTCGATTTCCTCTTCTTGTAAGGACACCACTCCAACTGGCTTAGGTCCCACCATAATGTAATCATTTTAGCTCAGTTACCTCTCTAAAGACTTTATCTCCAAATACAGTCACATTTTGAGGTATACTGGGAGCTAGAACTTCAACATAAGAATTTTGGGGGTGGAGACACAATTCAGCCCTAACAAAGGATTACATTTCCAGATTTCAAAACTTACTACAAAGCAACAGTAATCAAAACAGTGTGGTACTGGCATAAAGATAAACATGTAAACTATTGGAACAGAATTGAGAGTCCAAGCTGGGTAGTGGCTTATCCCTGTAATCCCAGTGCTTTGGGAGACCAAGGCAGAAGGATCGCTTGAGGGCAGGAGTTTGAGACCAGCCTGGGCAACATAGCAAGACCCTGTCTCTACAAAAAATAAAAATAAAATTAGGCATGGTGGTGTGTGCCTGTAGTCCTAGCTACTCATGAGGCTGAGGTGGGAGGATCGCTTGGGCCGAGGAGTTCAAGGCTGCAGTGAGCCATGATTGTGCCACTGCACTCCAGCCTGAGTTACAGAACAAAAGCCTGACTTTAAAAAAAAAAAAAAAGAATTGAGATTTAATATCCAGAATATCTGAATAACTCTTACAGCTCAACAACAAAATGATACACAATGCAATTTTAAAATGGGCATAATTGAATAGATATTTCTCCAAAAAAGACATACAAATGGCCAAAAGCACATGAAAAAATATTCAACATCACTGGTCTTTAAGTAAATGCAAATCAAAACAATAGTGAGGCCAGGTGTGGCTCACTCCTGTAATTCTAGAATTTTGGGAGGCCAAAGTGGGTGAATTGCTTGAGCCCAAAAGTGTGAGACCAGCCTGGACAACATGGTGAAACACCGTCTCTACCAAAGAAGATACAAAAATTAGCCGGGCATAGTGGCACACACCTGTAGTCCTAGCTACTCAGGAGGCTGAGGTGAGAGGATCACTTGAGCCCAGGAAGCAGAGGTTGCCATGAGCTGAGATCTTGCCACTGCACTACAGCCTGGGTGACAGAGTGAGACTGTCTCAAAAACAAAAACAAAAACAAAAAGCAATAGTGAGATACCATTTCATATTCACTAGGATGACTATAATTTCTTTAAAAGGAAAATTAGTGTTGACTATGTGGAGAAATAGGAACCCTCATCCATTGCTCATAGGAATGTAAAATGGCGCTGTAGCAGCCACAGGAGACTGGCTGCTTAACTCAAAAAGTGAAACATAGAATTACCATATGACTTAGCAATTTCATTACTAGGCATATACCCAAGAGAAAAGAGGACATGTCTACACAGAAACTTGTTGGTGAATGTTTGTAGCAGTGTTATTCATATAGTCGAAGACTGCAAACAACCCAAATGTCCATCAGTGGATGAATGGATAAACAAATTGTGGTATATTCATATAATGGAATACTATTCAGCCATAAAAAGGAATGAAGTATTGATAGATGCTACAACTCGGATGAACCTTGAACACATGATGCTAAGTGAAAGAAGCCAGACATAAAAGGTCACGTATGATATGATTCCATTTAAATGTACATGTAACTTTGTAAGAAACTGCCGAACAGTTTTCCCAAGTGGCTGCACCATTTGGCACTCCCACCAGCCATGTATGAGAGTTCCAGCTGGCACTGCATGCTTCATGTCCTTGCCAGCATTTGTTATTATCTACTTTTTTTTTAAAACGGAGTCTCATTCTGTCACCCAGGCTGGAGTGCAGTGGCACGATTTCAGCTTACTGCAACCTCCGCTCCCTGAGTTCAAGTGATTCTCCTGCCTCAGCCTCCCAAGTAGCTGGGATTACAGGCACATGCCACCCCACTACGCCCAGCTAATTTTTGTATTTTTAGTAGAGATGGGGTTTCACCATGTTGGCCAGGCTGATGTTGAACTCCTGACCTCAGGTGATCCGCCCGCCTTGGCCTCCCAAGGTGCTGGGATTACAGGCATGAGTCACTGCGCCCGACCCTGCAGTTTTCATTTGAACCATCCCAATAGGTGTGTAGTGGTATCTCACTGTGGCTTTATTTTCATTTTCCTAATGACTAATGATGTTGAGCATCTTTTTTTTTTCTTTTTTTTTTTTTCTGAGCTGGAGTTTTGCTCTTGTTGCCCAGGCTGGAGTGTAATGGTATGATCTCAGCTCACTGCAACCTCCGCCTCCTGGGTTCAAGTGATTCTCCTGCCTCAGCCCCCTGAGTAGCTGGGATTACAGGCATGTGCCACCATGCCCAACTAATTTTTTGTAGTTTTAGTAAAGATGAGGTTCCTCCATGTTGGTCAGGCTGGTCTCGAACTCCCGACCTCAGGTGATCCACCCGCCTTGGCCTCCCAAAGTGCTGGGATTACAGGCGTGAGCCACCGCGCCTGGCCTGAGTATCTTTTCATGTGCTTATTTTCTATCATACATTTTCTTTGGTGAAATGTCTATTTACATTGTTAGCCCATATTTTTATTAGGCTAGACCATATTTTCATTGGGTTCTTTTCTTATTTTTGAGTTTTGAGAATTCTTTATATATAGGTTACCAGTCTCTTATCAGATATGTGTTTGGTAAATGTTTTTCTCCCAATCTGTGACTTGCCTTCTCTTTTTCTTACCAGTGTCTTCAAAAAGCAGAATTTTTCCATCCTGATGACATTATATTTATCAATTTTTTTTCTTTTATGGCCTGTGCTTTTGTGTTCTAAGAAACCTTTGCCTAACCCAAGCTCTTACAGAATTTCTCCTATATTTTTTTCCAGGCATATACCTAATATACCATATTAGTATAGTGGTATGTTAGGTATATATATTGGTATATTAGGGATATGCCTAATACCCCCTTTTTTTTTTTTGAGATGGAGTCTCGCTCTGTTGCCCAGGCTGGAGTGCAGTGGCGTGATCTCGGCTCACTGCAAGCTCCATCTCCCAGATTCATGCCATTCTCCTGCCTCAGCCTCCCGAGTAGCTGGGACTACAGGCGCCCGCCACCACGCCCGGCTAATTTTTTGTATTTTTAGTAGAGACAGGGTTTCACCATGTTAGTCAGGATGGTCTCGATCTCCTGACCTCGTGATCCGCCCACCTCAGCCTCCCAAAGTGCTGGGATTACAGGCGTGAGTGACCGCGCCCGGCCCCTAATACCCTTTCATAATACCTTTCCACTTAAACCAGGATGGCTTCTGTTGTTTGCAACTGAGAACACCGACTGCTCTGGAAATGGTGGTGTTGGTGGTTATGGGGATGGCACCAGTGCAGGTGGTGAGGTTGGAGGGAACAGTCGTGTGAGTTAGAGGTTAAAGTCGATGCTGGGGTTAGTGCTGGTGGTGATCATGGAAATGACGCAGGTGGTGTTGATCAGTTTCTACCTGAAATCCTTCTCACTGTGGTGCAAAATCCGTGGCAGCCCTGATTGTCATCAGCTTGTCACTTCTCATTGAAGATCCGTATATATTGCAGACTCCAGCCTGTCAATCTCTCATAAAACAAGATGGAAAGTCGGGGGTGAGTCTCAAAGCCAGTTCCAAAAATTTACCTCTGTATATACTTGCTGAAGTATTCAGGATAAGAGTGTTCATTGAATTGTTGTCTATTGCAGGAAAAAAATGAAAACCAACCAGAATGTCTATCCGTAGGAGAATGGCTAAATAAAATATGGTCTCTCCATACTGTGGAATATTACGCAGACTTCAAATAGAATGAGATAGATCATTACGGACTTCTGTGGAAGGATACACATGATACATTACTAAATTAAACAACAAATTGCAATGATATATACTATCCTATTTTTTTAAAAGTATATACAGATGCATGTTTGTACACGCCAAAAAAAAAAATTGTCTGGAACCACACACAAGAAACTATTATCAGTGGATCTCTAAAAGACACTTCACTTCACATGCTTCTGATCTGTTTGAATTCTTTGCCTTGAGCAGTTACTACTTTAATCTAAAAGTAAAAAACAAAAACAAAAACACAATAATGCATACAAGGTGAGGTGGGGCGAGATTATTCTCTTTATTCTCAAAATAAGGAAACGGAGTCATGGAGGGGAGGTGTTGTCCTGACTTGCTTGGGTGGGTGGCCCAGGGAGCCAGTGGGAGGAACTGGATAGACAGGAGACCTCTCGTCTGGTTCCCAGTTGCTGTTCCCCAACTGCCTTTCTTGGAAGCACGGTCCTGCCTCCCTGCCTGTCCCAGGGCAAAGATGACCTCTGAGCCCTGCTCAGCCACCAATGGCGACAGGTAGCTGTGGCCTGGGCCAGGTCCTTGTTGGTCTTTCCTCCATGTCCTTCTTCTCCCACATGGGTATCCCATAATAGCCCCACTGGCTGTGGGGAGGTGTGTGAATAGCCCCACTGGCTGTGGGGGGTGTGTGCTGGGTGGATGGTGCAGGTTTAGAGAGGCTGAGGATGAGGAAACAGAGGAGCTCTTCCTGACCTATGGCCTGAGGCCCACTGCCTCATCATCCCCTGGGAAGTGTGTTAAGAATGCTGGCAGGGCTGGGAGCGGCAGCTCACGCCTGTAATCCCGGCACTTTGGGAGGCCGAGGTGGGTGGATCACCTGGGGTCAGGAGTTCGAGACCAGCCTAACCAAACTGGTGAAACCCCATCTCCACTGAAAATACAAAATTAGCCGAGCGTGGTGGCACATGCCTATAATCCCGGCTACTCGGGAGGCTGGGGCAGGAGAATCACTTGAACCCTGGAGGTGGAGGTTGCAATGTACCGAGGTCGTGCCATTGCACTCCATCCTGGGCAACAAGAGTGAAACTCTGTCTCAAAAAAAAAAAAAAAAAAAAAAAAGAAGAATGCTGGCAGGCCGGGTGTGGTGGCTGAGGTGGGCAGATCACTTGAGGTCAGGAGTTCAAGATCAGCCTGGTTGACATGGTGAAACACCGTCTACTAAAAATACCAAAATTAGCTGGGGGCAGTGGTGGGCACCTGTAGTCTTAGCTACTTGGGAGGCTGAGGTAGGAGAAGCGCTTAAACCCGGGAGGCAGAGGTTGCAGTGAGCCAAGATTGTGCCACTGCACTCCAGTCTGGGCAACAGAGACTCCGTCTCAAAAAAAAAAAAAAAAAAAAAAAGAATGCTGGTTCCTTGGTTTCACCCCTGACCCAATAATCTGAACCCCTTGAAGAAGCATACCAGGGCTTGGATTTTACGGGACCTAGCTATAACAAGAACTATGTGAGACGCACCTCAAAACTATAGTTCTCAACCCTGGTTGCCCATTAGAATCACCGGGAGTACTTTAAAAAAAACAGGGGCTCAGCCAGGCGCGGTGGCTCACGCCTGTAATCCCAGCACTTTGGGAGGCTGAGGCGGGTGTATCACGAGGTCAGGAGATCGAGACCATCCTGGCTAACACGGCGAAACCCTGTCTCTACTAAAAATACAAAAAATTAGCCAGGTGTGGTGGCGGGCACCTGTAGTCCCAGCTACTCGGGTGGCTGAAGCAGGAGAATGGCATGAACCCGGGAGGCAGAGCTTACAGTGAGCCGAGATCATGCCACTGCACTCCAGCCTGGGCGACAGAGCGAGACTCTGTCTCAAAAAAAAAAACCAAAACCAAAAACAACAACAAAAAAAACATACAGGGGCTCCAGTGCCACCCTGGAGATTCTCAAGGGTCTGCAATGTGGCCTGGGCATTGGTAATTTTTCAAAGCCTCCAACTGATTGAATGTGCAGCTGGGCCTGAAAACCACCAGCATTCTATTCTAATGACATCAGAATCTCTGGGCTGGAACCCGGGCATCTGTGGTTTTTCAAATTCCATGGGAGATTCTGATGTGCAAGCAAACTCAAGAGCCCTTGATCTGGAGCCTCGCTTCTCAAAGTGTGGCTCTTGGACCACAGCAGCAGCAGCATCACCTAGAAGCTTGTCAGAAATGCAGAATCCCAGGCTCTCGACCCGCCCAGACCGACTGCATCAAAGCCTGAACATTAACAAGATTCCCAGGAGATTCATACGCACATTGCAGTTGGAGCTGCAGTTGGAGAATTGAGCTGAAGCAGGGTAAGTTTAATGTTCCAAACTCCCAACCCTAGAATCACCTGGGAGCTAAAAAATCTCAACACCCAGGCAGCACTTACAGCGCTTCACAGGGGGGCATCAGTGGTTCCAAAGGTCCTCAGATGCCTCCAGTGTGCAGGGCTCAGAACCCTAGTGTGGAGGTTTAGCTGGGGCAGGGGTGCAGGGTAAGGGCAAGGTCGGATGGAGGTGATCTCGTCACAGTTAAGGGCGCTGGGGGTCCAGCCTGGGTTTTGTTTCACTTCCCATGTCCTGTGATCTGGGGAAAGTGATTTAACCCCACTGGGCCACAGCTTCCTTATCTGTAAAATGGGGATAGGAAATAGTACCACCCCCCTTGCCCCGGGGCTGTTGAGAAGATGAAATGGGTTAAACCACATGAAGGGCTTAGTGTGGCAGCTGGCTCTCAATAAGTGCTTCATGCCAGCTACTATTTTTGTTACTGTTTGGCAGAATCTGCCAGTGGAACACAGAGGGTTAAGAGCCCGGCGTCTGAAGATAAACCCGCTGTGCTAAAGTGTGAAGTGTGGGTACACCACTGAACCTCTCTGAGGCTCGCTTTCACATCAACAATACACAAAATATGATAGTACCCACCTCGCCGGTCTCATCTGTGCCTGCTCTGGCCCGCCTGGAAGCCACACATCCCAAATAGACATGATTCTATAACGTGAGCACAAGAGAGAAGAGGAGATTTTGTTGACAATTTTCTTTCTTTCTCTCTTTCTTTCTTTCTTTCTTTCTTTCTTTCTTTTTCTTTCTTTCTTTCTTTCTTTCTTCCTTCCTTTCTTTTTTCTTTCTTTCTTTCTGTTTCTTTTCTTTTTTCTTCTCCTTCCTTCCTTTCTTTTTTTCTTTCTCTCTTTCTTCTATTTCCTCTCTTTCTTCTTGAGAGGGTCTCACTGTGTCACCCAGGCTGGAGTACAGCACCACGATCACGGCTTACTGGAACTTCCTCATCTCAGGCTCAAGCAATCCTCCCACCTCAGTCTCCAGAGTAGCTGGGACTACAGGCGTGCACCACCACACCCGGCTAATTTTTGTATTTTTTGTAGAGACAGGGTTTTGCCATGTTGCCCAGGGTGGTCTCAAACTCCTAGGCTCAAGCGATTCACCTGCCTTCATCTCCCAAAGTGCTGGGATTACAGGCGTGAGCCACCGCAACTAGCCTTTGTTGACGGTTTCTGGGGAATCAAGGAAGAAGTTTCATTTCACACCCCCAACAGCAGAAGCTTTACTAAAGCAACCATTGGACACGTGTTTCTTCACTCCAGATTCCTCTGCCCTGCCGGCTGCTTGTTCTCTCCTTGTCCTTCCTCCCACAGCCTCTGGAAACCCCATCTGGGGAGCTGTTCTGCAAAGCTGCACCTTATCCACCTCCTGGAGCAAAACACGAGCTACCTGCCGGGGAATGTTCAGAGTGCTTCACGCGAAGTCTCCCACTCAGAATTCACAGTGATCCTAGGAGGTAGAACTATTCCTGTGCCCGTTTTATAGACAAGGAAACTGAGGCAGAGTTTTGGTAACGGTAAGTATGGAATCATGGTTCTACTCCAGGCTCTGTGCCTGCCCCTTAACCTTTCTGACCTCTACTCTGCTGTTCCTCAGGCGGTGGTGGTGGGGGAGGGTCTCACTCCATCCACACAGGGCAGGGGAGGACAGATTAGACCTTGTTTTGCACAGTGCATTCATTTAACAAATGTTTGTTGAGCACCTACTATGTGCCAGGTGCCAGGGACACAAGGGCGTGTCCTTGTCTTCACAAGAAATATGTGGTTCCTGTCTTCACAAAAAGATGGATTGAGTTCTTTGAAAAGAGATGAAAAAGGCATCACCTAAATCAAGAGGGTCCCGGACACAGTTTTCAGACCCTCTGAACCTCTGGGACTGCTTGGCCTCTAGTCCAGTGTCGCTCACCCCCACCTCACAATTGACCCAGACTCAAGGGGGATGAGCCCCTCCTCCCTGACCCTGGGCCCATCAGGGTTGGTCTCTGGCGACAGAGGAGCAGGGTGGGGTTGCCTGGCCACACGACGTTGGCCCACAGGTGGGCTGCAGCCCCCCCCAAACCCCGGCAGTTCTCCGCCAAGATTTGGGTGCCCCCCGCCCACTTCCTCCCTGGCTCTCCCCTCCCCAAAAGCTGGTAATTGGTAGACAAAGGAGTTTCAGACAGTTGGGGACCTGCGTCCTTTGAGTCCCTGAAAACATGCTATTATTAATTAAAGACTTTGGCTTCGGTGGGGCCCAGGCCTGCCTTTTCCTGGCTGGGCCTCAGACTTCTGTCTCTCCAGTCGTCTCTTCTTGCTAAATTTTTCAGTGTTTTTAACATCAGACTGATGTTACGTATAATTACCAACTTTGCACCCAAATTATATTTGACATGGCTTGTGTGGGAAATTAGACCATTTCAGCGCCTACAAATTCACCTGGGAAGCCAAGGCAGGCATGCGGGCGTGCCGGGGGGAAGTAATTTAAATATTACATGTGCCCTCGTGAAAATGCCAAAACTCTTTAAACTGCCAGGAAGAATTCTGTCTTCCCCTCTGCTTGCCCCCCTCCCCAGTCTACTGAGTGCACTGAGGGTTGGGAAGCAAAAAGGGCCTTCAGGCAGGGGCCAACTGGAGCCCTCGTGCCACTTCTACGGGGAAGGCCCATCGCAGTGGTGTCTGTCTGTCCATCTGTCTGCCCCTCTGTTCTCTCCCTCCTGCTTCTGACCCACCTCTTCCTGTGCCAGGGAGAGGAGGCTCCACCCACTCTGGGACGTGGTGGAGGGTGGAGATGGGAAGAGAGTGGCCACAGCACCCAGAACCCAAGCCCTGCTGGGATGCTGAGGCTGGGGCTCCGTGGCCAATCTAAGTGACAGCCCATCACAGAAGTCCCCTTTGGACCAGACAGGGCTACCTCACAGGGGTTTCAGTTTGTCATTTCAATTCAACAAGTCCTGAACACTTACTCTGTGCCAGGAATTTTGCTGGGCATTAGGGATCCAGAGAAGAAGAAAATCCACTTCATTCATTCATTTGTTCATTCAACAAACACCTATTGATCACCTATTACGCGCCAAGTGCTATGTAAGGGGAATATAGAAATTTATTTATTTATTTTTATTTTTTTATTTTTTAATTTTTTGAGATGGAGTCTTGCTCTGTTGCCCAGGCGGGAGTGCAGTGGCGCGATCTCAGCTCACTGCAACCTCCGCCTCCCGGGTTCACGCCATTCTCCTGCCTCAGCCTCCTGAGTAGCTGGGACTACAGGCGCCCGCCACCATGCCCAGCTAATTTTTTGTATTTTTAGTAGAGACGGGGTTTCACCGTGTTAGCCAGGATGGCCTCGATCTCCTGACCTCGTGATCCTCCCACCTCAACCTCCCAAAGTGCTGGGATTACAGGTGTGAGCCACCGCGCCCAGCCGAATATAGAAATTCAAAAGATTCATTTGTTTATTCACTCAACTCATGCTAAATAAGCACCTACTATGAGACAGGCTCTGTGCTGGGTCACAGAGGAGAAGCAGGCAGTCCCAGCCCTTGCTGGCTCATAGTGAAGATGGGGAGACAGGCTCCTAGGCAAATAATGAGTTACTGGGTCCATCAAATTGGAAGGCCAGACCCTGCCCCAGTTGCTCCCTTGCTTATAGAAGCTGCCTGGTGGAGGGAGGGAGACCCTGATGGCTGCTAAGCACTGTCACCTGGACCTGTGAGTCTGAGAGACAAGGCAGGGGCTCTGCAGCTGGCAGGCCACCCTTTCCTGGCCCTGAGGTCTGTGGTAGGACCTCTGGAGGGGAGATATGGGACCCAGCCTGGCACAGTCTGGGAAAGAAACCTTTTTCTTCCCTTCCTGGGCATCAATCCCTGTCTTAGACTACAAAGAGGAGAGCTGGCCCTCTGTAAGGTTCAGCGCCTTCTGGAAGCCATGCTGGGCCAACTTTAGAGGCAGGGGTACAGGAGCAAGGATGGGGGAGCTGAGGCACCCCCTGCTGCTCCCCCCTCCCACCTGTGCCTGGGAAGGTCCAGGACCAGAGAGAAGTCAGCCAGAGCGAGGGGTTCTCAGCCCAGGATAAAGGGACTCCAGAAAGACACCCCTCCCAGGCCTCAGAGGCTTCTAAGACTGTAGGGGGTCCTGGAACCCCAGCTCTGTGTGGATGCAAGGAGGGGTGGTGTTGGGTGGCATCCTTTGGGGACCAACCAAGAAGTCCTAATCCCAGACACCAGCTTCTGCCCCTTAGACTGGTGACTGTGATTCCCCAGGGCTTTCTGGGCTTCTTTCCTCTATCTCTGGCTCTTTTTCTTTCCTCATGTACCGGAATAGTCAGCCCCATTAGCCCAGCAATCAAGATCATGCATGGTCCTTGTAGCCGATCGTGTTTTCTGAAGATGCCGCAGCAGCGTCTCTCATCCACAGGTTCTTCTTACAGTGTGCTCTCAATGGTACTCCTTTCCAGTGGAGGGCTCTGTGTCCTCTCCCCTGGAATCTGGGCAGAACTTTGTGAATGCCTCAACCAATGGAACATGACTGCAGAGACACTACGTGATTTCCGAGGCTAGATCACCAACATTTCATGCACTTCTGTCTTGTTCTCCTAGCACTTGCCTTTGGAACCCAGCCGCCATGCTGTGAGGAAGCCCAAGCTAACCCACGTGGTGAGGCCATGCAGACAGGTTGTGCATGGGGTTCTAGCCAAGAGCCTGGCTGAGATCCCAGCCAGCAGTCAGCTGCGTGAGTGAATGTGCCTTCGGATAATTCCATTCCCTGGTTATCAAGTCACCCACAGCTTTTGTCTTCCCAGACAAGACCCTAGGACGAGGCAGCAGAGATAAGCTGTTCCCACCATGCCCTGTTCAAATTCCTGAGCCAGACAACCCATGGGCATAATCAAATGGCTGTTTTAGGCCACGAAGTTTTGGGAGTGGTGTGTTATGCAGCCATAGATTCTGGAACAATCTCCCCGGAACCCCTCCATTTCCCCACACACCTTTCCCTCCATAGACATATTTGGAATTCCCAGCATGCTATGGTGTTTCCCACGTTCTCCACCTTTGGCCATACTGTTCCCCTACCTGGAGTACCCTTCCTTCATTCTTCTGGCACACGTTTGATTCATCCCTTAAGACTTAGCTTAAACAGGCTGGGAGCCAGGAAGGCCTCACCTCCTCCTCTAGGAAGCCTCCCCTGACCTCCTGTGGCCAGGGCAAGTGCTCCTCTGCTTCCCTGGCCACGGGCTCACCTTACTGATTTCTATTTGTTGGCTTTGCTCACCAGGCTGTGTGCTCCCGGATGGCAGGCCACAGGTCCTGTTTCTTCCAGGCATCTTCATCTCCTGTCTTGGCCAACCTGGAAGTGCTTAGAGAGGGCTTGTTTGACCGACTGGAGGGTGCGGAGGATGGACACTAATCCTGGGAGCCAGGGATCCATCCCTCGAGTTTGGAGCCTACCTCCCTGCCCACATTCCCTGAGCTCTCATTGTAGGGAATCACTGTTGGCCCGATGTGGACTGTGAATGACCTGGGCCTCCAGACCTCAGTTTCGCCACCTGTGAAATAAGAATGTTGGATGAGGAGGAGACTAAGGGGCTCCTTCCGCTCATTTGCTCAGGGATTCCCCAAGAGGGTGAGGCAGCTTTCTCACCATCCAGCCTCCCAGCCTGACCAGACAGGGAAGAGGGAAGGAAGGGGTTTCGGAAGGAAGTCCCATCTAGCCACCCCGGCTTCGTTGGAAACTTGGTGACACTCAGCAAACTCCAGCCCTGGAGGCTGAGCTGGGGTGTGATGAAGGGGTCTACTGGGAGCAGAAATGCCCCGAGGGCAGGGCCAGGCCAGCGGAGGCGCCTGAGTGCAGGTCCTGCTCTCCCACCTGCTCACTGCATGACTCGGGCAAGTTATGCCCCTTCACCAAGTCTCAGTTTCCTCATCCGAGGAATGGAGAGAGCAGTAAAGCAGCCACTGCAGGGGACTGTCGGGAGGACTTGCAGACCAAGACGGTGGCGCAAAGGGCTCCGCACAGCGACTGCCACGGGCTCCAGCTCCGTGAATGTAGCCATTAGCACTGTAGAGGCACCATGAATGAGAACCTGCCCCGTACCAGTGGCCAAGCCTCATATATTCTTTTTTTTTTTTTTTTTGAGAGGAGTCTCGCTCTGTCATCCAGGCTGGAGTGCAGTGGTGAGATTTTGGCTCACTGCAAACTCCGCCTCCCGGATTCACATGATTCTCTTGCTTCAGCCTCCCACATAGCTGGGATTACAGGCATGCGCCACTACACCTGGCTAATTTTTGTATTTTTAGTAGAGACAGGGTTTTGCCATGTTGGCCAGGCTGGTCTTGATCCAGCTTTGATCACCTCAGGTGATCCCCCGCCTTGGCCTCCCAAAGTGCTGGGATTATAGGTGTGAGCCACTGTGCCCGGCCATTCACACATTCCTGTAATGTCAGTTCCCACCAGAGATCCTGCAGGAGTGAATATCTTTATTGCTGTCTTACAGGGTAGAGAATGAGGCTCAGAGAAGCTATGTGACTTGTCCAAAGCCACACAGCCATGAAGAAGCAGTACCAAAAATTAGAACTCAAGACTGTCTGAGATCTTGCAGCCTCACATTCCCGGGACTTCCATGCAGGGCAGGCCCAGAACAATGGCACCGATACCACTGCAGGAAGAGTCCATCTCAGCACTGCCAGTGATTTGATGGCAGAAGATTTTGGGTGCGGCCTCTTTGGACTCTGCTCCCCAGCCCAGGTCAGAGCAGACTCCCAGACCCCAGGGATGAGCTCTAGAAGCACGGGAAGATCCCAGAGAGGACACTGGGCTGGGCCCTGAGCCTGCCCTGTGGGTGGGCTGGAAATTCCTCTCACTCTCAGCTCTGGCGGGCCAGGGACGGGCCAAGAGGAGTGGCTGAGTGACGTTTCCTCTGCAGTGATGTCCCCAAACAATCAGTGGTCACTACAGTCCCAGTCAGGGCCCTGTACCCCCACACGCAGGCACAGAGCACAGCCCCGCTCCTGGCAACCTGCACCCTATGAGAGTGCGTGTGGTCACATGGGCAGCCCCAAGCCCTGCAGCCACACACACAGTCATGTTCACAGGCTCATGTCTGCATGTCCACCACGTGTGACAATACACAGATGGCTCCCCAGGAAGGACAACACGCGGCCCCTGCACACCTGTCCAGGCTCAGCCCTGATTCCTGAGACTGCCTGGGCATTGCTCCCTGGATACGCAGAGGGCCCCGGCCCCCCGTGTTCCTCTGCTCTGAGTGTGTGTGCACACAGGTGTGCATGTGTGTGTACCTGATTGTGTGCGTGAGTGTGAGAATGTGCGTGTGCATGTGAGTGTGTGTGTGATGAAGAAAGTTGGGCAGGGGCTTAGAAGCAGCCCTGGCCTTTACTCCACAAAGCAGAGGGTCCTGGAGCTGAAGCCAGTCTAAAAGCCGCAGGTCCCCCCTGTGCTCTGAGCCTCATTCAGCCCTGGGGACAAGCCCAGTGGAGAGTAGCTCTTATTCTTCACTTTAGGAATTGTGAAACAGCCACAGAGAGATTAAACAGCTCACCCAAAGTCACAAAGCTAGATTACAGACAGGCAGCTTGGCAGCTCAAAGCCCAAGGCCTTAACCACCAGGTTATGCTGTGGTGGTGGGGTGAGCCCTTGTCACCCACTCTAACCCTCCCTCCTCGCCTGCCCTCTGCTTGGTGTCCCTTGGCACCTTAACCATTGGTGCCCTTTAAACAGACTGTGAACTTTCAGTATTTGCTATTCTGCCCCCTCCTCACCTCTCCCCACCCTCACACACAATGTCAGCCCTACAGAAGTGAGCGTTTGCCCTGTTCTCTCTGTCCCCAGTGTCCTGTGGCACAGTGAGGACTCACAAATGTGTGTAGAAGGGAGGGACTCCATGGATGAATGAACAGGGTCACGCAGCCTCAGCACACAGGGCTTCCTGCATCCCGGTCCCGAGGAGGGGCTGGTGTAACGGGCAGGAGGC
The DNA here is from genome assembly GCF_028885655.2 of Pongo abelii. Lineage (NCBI taxonomy): Eukaryota > Metazoa > Chordata > Mammalia > Primates > Hominidae > Pongo > Pongo abelii. Next base: position 223,313,918 of record NC_071985.2, read on the forward strand.
TGAATCCCTTGGAGGCTGCAGGTACCACCCCCACTCCTTCCCGCCCAGCTCTCAGTCTCCCTCTCTGGGTGGGATGCTGGTGTCTGAGCTGCTGCTGGCGGGGCTTGCTGGGGACTCCCGAGCTGGCCCAGGTGTTCTGGAAGCAACTCCTGCGGCCCTTCCCCCCACGCCTCCCCCCCACTGTCCTGTTCTGCTGTCCCAGGATGGCCTCCAGGCTGGGAGGGGGCTGTGACCTCTTGGCGCACACTGGCCCCAAACAGGGCCCAGAGAAGCTGCTGACACCTGCTCCTCGGCCACGTCTCACCCTCCCTGGTTTCCATCCTGCCCCAGGGCCCCCACCTCACCCCACCCTGCCCCTGCCAGGCCCGCTGCTGCCCCCGCCCGTCACTAGGTGGCGCCAAGTGCCCTGAGACAGCAGGAAGTCACCCCAGAAGGGCTCAGGGCTGGGGGTGGAGGGGCCGGTCCCTACATTCAAGCTCCTACTGGGCCTCCTGTCCCCATGTCCCCTTCCTTGAATGGCATGGCAGCCCCTAAGAGAGCTGTGCCAAAGGGTGGTCATACATCCCTGACATGTCCTTGCAAGCCTCACAGAGGCCAACGAGGTGAATATACCATCTTGTCCCCATTGCACAGATGAGGAAACTGAGGCCCTGGGAAGTGAAAGCCTTGTGTCCAAAGTCACACTGCTACTAACAATCAGAGTCGGCCTCAAACCTGGGTCTGCCTGGTTCCCTTCTTCAGTTCTGCTTCCCGAAAGCCCTCCCAGAAGGCCCCCGAGTGAACCATGGCCCTGGAGCTGGCTTGAGATTCTGTGGAGCCTCAGAGGGTGCAGGTCATTGGAGAAGTGTGGTGGGCAGGGAGGAGGGACAAGTCCCAGCTGTCCCTGGATTCTCTGGCAGCTGCCTGATGGGTCAGGAAATGAAGGAAGGAGAGGGAGCAGAGGGTCAGGGAGTAGAGGGGACCCCCCGCCCGGAGAGTACTAGAGGGCAGCTGGGAGAAGCCTAGGGGGGCAGGCACAGGTTAGGGGAGAGGTCGTCTCTGATGTTCTAGGAAGTGCTTGGCCAAGACGCTGCTGAGATGGGCAGGCCCCATCTTGGAGTGTGCAGGCTTCCACGGGTCAGGCCCACCTGCCCACTATGACAGCCAAGAGACAATGCGGTCCCCCATCCATCCTTTTTTTTTTTTTTTTTTTTTTTTGAGACGGAGTCTCACTCTATCGCTGGAGTGCAGTGGCACGATTTCAGCTTACTGCAACCTCTGCTTCCTGAGTTCAAGTGATTCTCTTGCCTCAGCCTCCCAGGTAGCTGGGATTACAGGCACGCACCACCACACCCGGCTAATTTTTCTATTTTTATAGAGATGAAGTTTCACCATGTTGGCCAGGCTGGTCTCAAACTCCTGACCTCAAGTGATCCGCCTGCCTCAGCCTCCCAAATGCTGGGATTACAGGTGTGAGCCACTGTGCCTGGCCCTATCCATCCTTCCCTGGAACACACGGACTGTGCCTGTGCCCGGTGCTGGGGATACCACAGTGAACAGGACCAGTGAGGCCCATGCTTTCTCGGGGGTTACTCTTTAGTTTGGGGAAAACGGGCACTAGACATTCTGCTGTTGAAATTCCTGATATTCCCAGTAAAAGAAAACCAGAGAGATCAGAGAGAACAAAAAGTGATGGAGGGTCTGTTTGGATTGAGTGATCCAGGAGGACTTCTTGGAGGAGATGGTATTAGCTGTCAAAGGCCAGAAAAAAGTGATGGAGGATTTGTTTAGATTAGGTGATGCAGAAGGATTTCTCGGAGGAGGTAGTATTTGCTATAAAGGGCCAGAAATGATTTTCTAGGCAGAGGGGCCAGCAGGAGCCCTGGCCCTAAGGCAGGCATGAGCTTAGTGGGCTCAAAGAATAGGAAGGTCAGTGGGTCTCCCGCTGAGTGAGCAAGCACAGAGGATGGGGGAGGAGGCAAGCCTGAGGCAGGGCCAGACCGAGGAGAATCCTGCAGGGCCACGATTGTCTCCTAGGTAGGAGGGAACGGGGCTTAGAGGTGTCAGCATGGGAGAAACAGGGTCTGCATTTTGGAAGATTACATTTGTTGATGTTGGAGAATGGTCGACAGGGGGCAAGGGCGGTGCAGAGAGACCACCTCAGGGGCCCAAGGGCCTAAGGGCCCTGCCTGGAGACTGTCAAGCACCCGGGTAGCTCAGAACAGTAGAAAATGCACACAACAGGGACTCTAGTACTCTGCCCTGATTCGAGTGCCGGACACACAGCTCACTGACAACACAACCTGAAGTCTACAACTGCCCCTCTCTGAGCCTCAGTGTCTTTTCCTACAAAACAGGGACAAGAAGAGCCGCACAGCCTTCTTCCCTGGCACATGGTGAGACTCGAGGTTGGGGCATGACATGGGGCCAGAGTTTTATAAACCCTAAAGTGCCAAAGGCAGAGCTGGCAGGTAGGAGGACCCTGAGCCTGGGGCTACTTTTGGGGACTGATACGGGGGTGACATTGTTTCTCCTACAGTTGAAATCATCTGTACGGGTCAGCCTCCATCACTGCTCTGGCCTCCCCAGTCCTCTGGGTCTGGGGTCTCAGCTTGACTGATCCCCGGAGACTGCCCACACCCCTACCCCCATCTCTGTCCCTCCACTTTTTTTTTTTTGTGCATCTTCTTTTTAAAATAAAAACGCCGGCCGCTCGCGGCTCGCTGATGTTTATGCCTCAGTAATACATTATGTATTATTTTGTTTTAAGCACAGCTTTTGCATCCTGACAGTAACAATAAAATGTGACTATGGGATTGCTAATACAGACAGACTAATGTTTCCATCGCCCGCCTCTTTTTTTTGCGTCCTAAGCACTTTTGAAAAGGCTCCTTTTATATTCCTAATAAAATTATAGCAAAATACATCGATTTACTGGAAAAGAGTGTAGGGTCGGGGTTGGGTTTTTTCCTCCTCCTCCCCCATGTGTGGGCTTCTTTTTTCCCCCCCCAAAGACTGATGAATATTCTGAATCAAACCTTCTAAGTGCTGTTTGACCCCCGACCCTGGCTGCATCTTCCTGCTGCTGGAGGGCCAGGCTCACCTGGCCCCAGCCTGCTGTGGGCGAGTGTGGACGTGCTGAGCACTTGGGCCGGGTGTTGGGAAGCGGGGCCGTGCCCGTGTGTATATTGGGGTAGCCATATGTCCGTGAGGGCGTTCGTGTTTATGTCGGGGTGCCATGTGAATGTTGGCTGTGCCTGTGTGTATGTCAGAGTGTCCACATGTATGTTGGGGTGTCTGTGTCCACGTCAGGGTCTGCCTGTGTGGAAGTTGTTGAGGTGTGTGGGACTGTGTAAAGGTGATTGTGGTTCTGTATGTGTGTGCTAGCGTGTGTGCTCGGCAACACCTACCAGTGTGACTGTTTCTGTGGGAGAATGGGAGAGTGGTGGGTGTTGGGGTGTGAGCCTGGGTGCTAAGGTGCTGGTGGGTGCCCTAGAAGCAGGGTGTGGTGAGTACTGGGCAGTGGGTGCTCATGGATTTATGGATGCAGGGCTATGATTCTATCTAGAGTGTCCTGGGGCCACTGATAGTCAGGGTCAGGTTTGTGTCACAGTGTGGGGTGGGCTGGGAGTCGTCTGCCTAAGTCAGGGACCAGCAGTGATGTCCAGTTCTTTCCCACTGGGGAATGTAGGTTACCTGTTTCCAAACAGCCTGCATTATCAGGGAATTACTTTCCATCTGAAAAGTGGGGTCTCCTTCTAGCTGGCCTCTCATTCATTTCCATGCTCTGTCTATGAGTGTGTCGTTCTGTCTGTCTACAGGGGGCTCTGTGGGATCCTGGTGTATGTGAACTGGGCACAGCAGGGTGGTTCCTGGGGCACAGAGGCCACCGCAGGCTGTGGCTATGCCGAGCTTGGGGGCTGCCCCTGCCAGCACACAGACATCGATTCTCTGGAGGGGAGGGAGGGAGGGAAACCCTGAAGCTGTTGGTGGCCTCCTGGGCAGGGGTGGCACAGGGGCGGCAGGTGGGGGAAGGGTTCCAGGCCATACTATGAAGGAGAAGCTTTGGATGGAGAGGACCAGGCCCCTTCCTCCCACCCCAGTAGGCTCAGGGAGAGGGAGGAAGGATGCCTTCCTCATCTTCACCAACATCATTGCCAGCATCGGGGCAGGAGGTCCCGGTGGGCTGAGCAGGAAGCGGTGGCCCAAGCTTTCTGCCCTGGGCACCCACTTGGTGCCAGGACCCAGAATCTGGGGGCAAAGGCTTTTTTTCCACGTCCTTCTGCCTTGGTTTCCTGGGCCCAGATGCCTCCAGCTTTCACCTTGCCCCCAGAATCCAGTCTGGGATGTAAAGACACCCCCAGGCTCTCCCCACCCCCACAGTGTGTCCCTCGAGGGAGTCTGAACCCCAGATCCTCAGGGACCCCCTGGCCAGAGGGGCTGCTTCTGGGGCGTGGAGCTCAGGGGAGGGTCTGGCAGAGAACTCTGGTTCCCCTGCACCCCATCCTTCACGGAGCTGAGTGCCTGTGGCCGCGCCTGCTACTATAGCTCAGCCCCGCTTCCTCTCCCCATCCTCCCGCCCACCCTCTCCGGAGTGTATGTGGATCTGCGCGATTCAGAAACAGGGGAAAAAAAAAAAAAGAATTGGGTTTTGTATACTAAGCACTTTTGAGGGCAATCTTGGGCCCCCTAATCCAGAGGTTTATAACCTCCCCAGCTAATGCTCCCTGACACCGTGTTTTGATATCATTACTACATTATACTCACAATTTTTGAGTGAAAAAATACAGTACTTAGAAAGTCGAAATTCATAAATAAATTCATGTCAAACCGCACTTAATATTGATTTTGTTAGTGTTCAGATTCAATAATAAGGTACTGCGTGCATGAATATTTAAATATAATCATCATTTCTGCATCTCCTAATGGCCTCTGCTCCTCTACACTCAATTTAAACACAATTTAAAAACTATAATGTATTGAAAAATACTAGGATTTAGCAATAAATCATCATCGGGAGATTCCAGGCCTCTTATAGGGTGGCTCGATATGGGTTTCTCCGGGGACTGTACAATTAGATTCATGTTTTTAAACTTCTCAATTATCCATATACCATAATTTTATGTGAAAGTTTGTTTCGCTTCCCCCCGCCCCCCGCCGCCCCCACCCCTTGCGGGCCCCCCCACCCGGCCTCCCTCTGTAGGAAGCAGTAGAATATTGCTTAAGTGTTCTCTTAGCCAGAGTGGAGTGGGGTCAAAGGTGGCCGTCCTCAAACTGAATTAGAGACCAGGCCTGCCAGAGGCAGCCGGCGCTGAGTCACTTAATCACATTATTTGGGAAAAATATAGGGGGGAAAGAGATAAAATGACTTAAAATGAACTTGCCAAGGAGGAAGTGGAGTTTTTTAGATTTATTTAAAAAGCAATCCTTGGCCTGATGAAATAGACGCAGGGCTGAGGCAGGATGTGGTACCAGCCAGGCAGAATAGTGGAGGGGCGGGGGCTGCCCTCTGGGAGCAGAGGGGCTTCCGGCTTGGCCCCTGGGTCCCAGATCTTAGTGAGGAGTCCCTGGGGGTGCAGAAGGCCCCCGTGGGTGAAGATAAAGAGGGTGCCCTTGGGACCTGGGGGTGCTGCTGGAGTCTTCTCATCTGGGAGCCTGAGGCAGGCTGGATGGTGTGGGCTGTGGGGAGGACAGGGCGTGGCAGGGCCCCCGGGGTATTTGGGGCTGGGCATGGTGCCCCGATGGTGGCAGGCACAGCTGGCTCTGATAGATGGTGGTAGAAGTGGCACAGCAGCAGGCACAGATGACAGGGGTGGATGGAGGCCAGGGCCTGGAGGGATGGTGCCCACACACCCAGTGTGTAGAATCCAGTGCCCACACATAGCTCCCGGGAGCCCCACAGCTGCTGTGTGATGATTTTACAGATGAGAAAGCTGAAGCTCAAAGTGGGGAAGCCATTTGTCCAAGGTCACACAGCTACGAGGGGACAGTGTTGGGATTTGAACCCAGCTCATTCTAGAGCCAGTGTTGTCTTTGCCTGGCTCCATGCCTCGCTTGGAAGGTGCAGTTGGAGGTGGGGACAATGTTCCCTCTGAGCCTTGGCTTCTGGCCTGCTCCAGAGTGCAGTTCAGCTGTTCACATCGTAGGAGACGGGACCAACATCTGCCCATACAGGGAAGGGTCAGGGACTCAGCAGGGTTGGCTTCTGGAAAACCGTTTGGTCTCCAGACACTGGGGACAAGGGGCTGCGGCAGAGGGAGTGGGGTCACTGACATGGATCCAGAGCTGTTCCTCTAGCCCTGTTGCCAAGGAAAACCTGAGTGTTGGACCGACTGTGAGGATGCCCCTGGGGCTGCCCTGGAACAAATGGGGCAGGCAGCTGGCAGGAGCTGACGCCCAGCCTTCTGGGCAAGGCTTTCCACATTGGGCAAAAATGCCGGGACAGGACAGGGGCTCTACCTGGGGAAGGGAGGGCCACCAGAGGGGCTGGCTCCCCAGCTGTTTCATGAGCAAGGACAGCAGCAGGGGCCCAGCCATTCCAGGGATGTGGTCGGGTGTATAATGAGCAGAAGGCAGCACCCGGCTTAGCACACTGTCACGGGGAGGAAATGACACAATGAGTGCCCACCTAGCACAGTGCCTGGCACACAAGGAGCTGTGATTACAGTGGCCCATCTGGGCCCAGCCTCAGGCTCCAGACCTCCAGTGAAGGGTGTTTTGTGTTTTTTTCCTTCTGGCCTGCACTGCCTTGGTCCCTTTGGGTGGGTTTGGGGCTGTGGAGCTTTGGGCACCTTGGAACCTGGACTCTGACTGGGGGAAAGCGAGGCCCCCATCCCATCAGCTGGCTTTGCAACAGGGACACCCATGGGACTGTGTCAGCAGGCAGCAGGTTGCCTATCCCCAGACCGAGGGGGAGGCAGTTGAGGGGGCATGAAGGGCCCGAGTGCCAGGCTTCATGGCTCAGCCCCTCCAGCAGCCCAGAGCTTCCTGTGTCCTGCTAAGGCCATTACTCATTCATTCACTCATTCAGCAAATGCCTACTCCATACCAGACCCTGTTCTAGGCACAGAGATACACCAGTGAACAAAACACTATTTTCGGCCGGGGGTGGTGGCTCGTGCCTGTAATCCCAGCACTTTGGGAGGCTGAGGTGGGAGGATCACTTGAGGCCAAGAGTTTGAGACCAGCCTGGCCAACATGGCAAAACCCTGTCTCTACTAAAAATGCAAAAATTAGCCAGGTGTGGTGGCTCACGCTTGTAATCCCAGCTATTTGGGAGGCTGAGGCGGGAGGATTGCTTGAACCTGGGAGGTAGAGGTTGCAGTGAACCGAGATCACGCTACTGCACTCCAGCCTGGGTGACAGAGTGAGATCCCGTCTCAGAAAAACAAACAAACAAACAAAAAAAACAAATGAAACAAAAAGCCACTACTTTCAACGGAGGACAGAACCTCTGTCTCTTGCTCTGAATCCCCGGCCTCAGTTTCCTCATCTGTGATAAGGGGATTCACATGACCCATTTCATCTCCTTCTGCCTAAATTGTTTCAGTCTTGGAGGTGAAGGGGCACGGTGAACATAGTTCTTTTTCCTGGGAATGGGCCTGACAAGACACTCATGGATAGAATTCTTTTCTTCTGTCTGCCACTCTTCAAGGCTGTGGTTCCCAGATGGTGAAGGCAGGAACAGAGATGAAACAGAGTAAAATTTGGGAAAGTGGGATCCACTGTGAGCCCTTGAGCCACAGTGGAGGCCTATGCGGGCTTCTGTGTTCCCAAAGTCCTGGGGAACGCGAGCTCTTTGAGAAGGGGGAGGGAGGGGGCCCAGCTGAGACCTCCAGCTAATTCCTGCACCCCAAGTCCCCATCCCCTCGGCCCAGCTGTGGGCCTGATTAGAGGTGGGATGGGAAAGAATGCATTTCCTTTGCCTTCATGGAAGCTACTGGCTGCCAGAAGGCACAGCCCAGAGCCTCAGACCTGCGGGACCCCCGTCTTCTGGACGGAAAGAGTTGCTAGGAAGACAGAGTGCAGAACTTGGGCAAGGTGTGGGCAGACAGCAGTCCTGGGTCTCGAGGTGGCTGCCCAGCCCCACAGACAGGATGTAGTAGGGAGAGCCAGAACCTGCAAGAAGTCTCTTCACCTCCCACCCCTGCAATCCACTTCCCCTAAGATCGTCTCCCAGACTTCCCCCTCAGGAACCTCTCTGAGCTTTTAGATCCCTGGACCCCTCTCCAGTTCCCCTCCAGCCCACACAATTGCGCCTACCTTCCCTTTTCCTGCAGGCCTCAGTTTGCTCATCTGTCCAGTGGAGCTGCTCTAGCAGCATTCCTCCTACAGGGCTGTTGAGAGAACCCGAGGGACGGGAAGATAGGCCTGGGGAGCCGGAATTGGGGGAGAGCTCCCATTTGGGATCCTTGAGAGCCCCCCAAAGGAGTCAGGTTCCGAGGCTGCTGACAGACCACGGGGGACACCCGCCATGCTCCCGGTCCTCACGCATGGAAGGGAGGGCCGGTGCCTCCCGAAGCCCTGTCACTCTGGATCTAGGGCCTGTTTTTTTCTGGAAAACAAGCGACATTCATCACGAGTGACAGCCAGGCCCTAATGCAATCTCAGCTGGAGCCATGAATTGCAAATGCGCCACAGAGAGGAGGCTGCTCCATCAGGGCCCCCAGGGAAGCCACACGCCTGGGCCCCAGGGGTGCTGGTCAGCAGTGGGGACACCTCACAGACCCGGCAGGGTCCAGGGCTCCCAAAAGTCAGCTTGGGCCAGACCCCGCCACCTCGGGGTCCTTGGGTTCTCGGAGTGGGGTGGGACCAGGCTCCAGCATGGGCAGAAGCAGGAGGCGGTTCCTGGTGACTCAGAACTTGCTGTTGTCCCTCTGTGAGATTCACAGGGACAAAATAAAGTACCGGGCAATTAACCGGAGCAAGTCGGGTGAGTGGGGCAGGGCGGGGCAGGCAGGCCCAGAGGCCCCCACTCTGACACCTCACCCGCCTGGCAATTGGGAGGGCCCCACCCCGGGGCCAGGAGCACTCACGTGACCAGGGTGCCAGGGCCCCTGGGGGGGCAGGGCCTGAGCTCTGCCCCTCACCCCAAATGGGCCCTGCTCCCTCACCCTCATCTGGCCTCCTTCCAGCTACCCACCCACGTGTGCCCTCCCCCTGCGGCCTCATCCTTCCAGGGGCTCCACTCCTTTCCAGGACCAGTGCCACTTCCACACTTGTGTGCCCGGAACTTCCGGCTCTGCACACACGTCTATGCCGCTGCCCCCCACTCCCCAGCGTGTGCCCGGGCCTCACGTGTGTGCCCAACTTGCTGCCAGCCCAGCACTGAGTCAGGGCGTGCCTGCCCGCCTCTGGCACCTGGAGTAGACGAGTAGACGGGTGGGTTTGTTTTTCCCTGTGTGTTTTGGGTTCAGGAAAAAAAAAATCCACAAACGAGCTCTCCCTGAGGCGCTTTTCCCTTCATTTTTCTGCCCAGGTGTCTCTAAAGGGAACTTCATTGTCTGTTTCAAATTCATTTTTACTTAACTCATCTAGAAGTTTTGCAAGAGCTGTTTGAAGTCTAAGGAGCCTCTGAGCACCCTCTCCACCTCTCCCCACCCTTGTAATGAGCCCTTTAACCCTTAGAGACCCAGAGCTGCCTCTGGGCCTGAGTCAAAGGCTCTGCTGTCCCCTCCTCTCCTGGGCGTGGGAGCGAGCTTAGGACTGGGTAGGAGGCGGGAGTGGCAGGGGGTGGGTGAGGCTCTGTCCAGCTTGCCCCCTCCTCTGGAACACACACCTACCTGGGCATCTCTCAGTGCCCCCCTCCACAGTGGCCTCAGGCTCCACTGGGTGCAGGGCCCAGCTGTTGGGGCTTTGAGCCTCCCCTACTAATTAATGGGTGCCTGCAAGGGCTGACCCAATCAGCCCCCAAATTAATCTCAATTATAGCGATTTGGTAACTGCAGCGCTAGCCAGCCTGATTGAGCCGGGATTTCATCACCTGAGAATGGTGAGCCGGAACCCAGACAGCTCAGCCTCGATGTTATTGGCAGGGGGCGGAATTGTGGGGGGGAGCTGGGTGGGGCTCCGGGGCCCCAGGCAGCCCAGCCTTTATCACCACCATCAAATTATTTCATGCCAGCTAATACTCACATTGGCAGCCCGGCCTGCCATCCCCCGCCACACACACCCCCGTCCCAGGTACTGGGGAAGGTAGAGGAGGCTCTGGGTGGGTCTCGGGCTACCTCTCCAGGTCCCCTGAGCTCACAGCCTGGAGAGGAGGCTGCTGAGCCCAGTGGAGCCCAGAGAGGTTAGGCTCTGGAACTCCAAAGTTGGGCAAATGTCTAGGCTGTAGACACCGAGATCCAGCTGGGCTGCCTCCCCCAGGACTGTGAGGCTGGGAGGCAGACATGGGCAGATGACTCTGGCACGCTGGCAGTTCCCTGCGGTTTCCAAAGCCCTTTCCTATCCAGTAGCACTGGTTTGCTCCCTGCAACATCCCCACAGGGAGGGCAGGGCTATTAACTCCATTTTACAGACGGCGAAGTGGAGGCCCAGGGAAGAGACATGGCTTGCTCAATGTGTCAGTACAGGAGCCAGGGCTCTACCAGGCTGCAGGACTCCTAGTGCAGTGCTCTTCCCATGAGAACACATTAACTGGGAGATGTCCTCCTGCCCCCAACTTCAGCACCCCCACATCCCCATCACACACCCAGCGCCTCCTCTTCCTCCTCCTCCCTGCGCTCTAAGTGCCCCAACATATTGCGATTTGCTCATTCATTCAGGCAGGCCGACTTCTCCAAGGCTCAGTTTCGTCATCTGTAAAATGGGGTGAAAATCATTACATCTGCTCCCCCACTGACCCCCACAGGATCCTTCCTTCCTTCCTTCCTTCCTTCCTTCCCTCCTTCCTCCCTTTCTCTCTCTCTCTCTTTGAGACAGTCTTGCTCTTGTCACCCAGGCTGGAGTGCAGTGATGCGATCTCAGTTCACTGCAAACTCTGCCTCCCGGATTCAGGGGATTCTCCTGCCTCAGCCTCCTGAGTAGCTGTGATTACAGGCGTGTGCCATCGCGCATGGCTAATTTTTGTATTTTTAGTAGAGACGGGGTTTCACCATGTTGGCCAGTCTCATCTCAAACTCCTGACCTCAAGTGATCCGCCCCCTCAGCCTCCCAAAGTGCTGGGATTACAGGTATGAGCCACCGTGCCCGGCCCCCTCCAGGGTATTTTCTATGTCCTGAAGTCTTCTTTGAGTGTGAGGCTTCAACTGTTGTTTTTACGAAGAGTCATGGTGGCAGCAGAGGGTACCAGAGACCTGGCAGCTCCTGGTCTGTTCCCCAGCCATGGGGCATGTTCATATGGACAGAAGGAGAGCAGGAGGGCCGCCTCCCTGGGGCCAGGCAATGGCTCTCTATGGTGGAATCTAGGCAGCCGAGGCCAATTGAGGGAGGAAGTCTTTGGGGCCCTTGCTCATCACCCTGGCCCACCCCACACCGCCAGTCAAGACCCCTGCATCATAGCATTCCAGCTCCTGGAGGACTGTGAAGTCCTTGGTCACCTCCCCCTGAACACACGAATGAATGAATCAGGTCATACATCCTGTGGAAGAGATGGAAGAGACGCTTAACACAGCTCAAGCTACTTCCACACGTCCTCCTGCTACTTCTTTCCACCCTGGCCTTTGGGGGGCTCCTCTGTCTCCAGGGACCTGTCTGCTGCACCCTTGGCAGTAGCCCTGGGGTAACTCCCAACACCCCGCCCTCCCAGCCCTGGGCCTGGTTGGCCAGCTGGGAAGGGGTCCAGAGGTCAGGGTGGGATTCTCTCGGGAGTGCTTTGCCAGGCCCCCAGCATCACCCGTGAGCCCTGAGGCCGGGCAGCACTCACAAGGGCTGTCACCCTGCAAGGGAGCCAGGGCCCTGCGAGGCCTCCTGCCGGCCCCCACTTCCCGCAAACAGTGGCAGGATGATTGATTTTGCGGGAAGAGCAGCCCCGAGGGTGGGGGCGGGGAGCCGGGGCGCCAGGGGATCCTCACTCCATTTGCTTGTGGCTGTGAGTCAAGGCCAGGTCCCTCTGGGCAGGGTGTGAGGTGTTCCCCGCTGTGCCTGCAGTGGGAGGGCAGGGAGGGCCTTATGGGGCTTCCCACAGCAGGTCCAGGGCCCTGGGGGGTCTGACAGCCTTGAGGGGCCCTCTGACCCTTGGGACTCCTGGTCACCCCGTTAGAGGATGTGGCTGGCGTGGCTCACCCCAGGGAACATGAGTCCTCCCTCACTTAGTCTGAATTCTGCAGCTGGGCTGGGGATGTGGAAGGGCAGGGAGAGGCTCTATCCTGGGCTGAGCTGGCCCCAGTCTGCCTGGGACACCTGTCCTACGGCCAGGCCTGCAGAACTCCCTCGGGACCTGAGGGGGAAGGAGGGAGCTCTGAGCCATTCGAGAGTCATGGGTACATATGCCCAAAGACAGACAGGCAGACAGACAGACACACACACATGCACACACACACTCGCCAGGATTCACAGGTCTCAGGGTCAGGTCCTCAAGGCCTCATACCCACAAACATGAGCACCTCACACAGGGGCATGGTGTCCTGGAAACGCACTAATATGAGTGGACTCCAAGCAAACCCCGCTCCACGCGGCTGCCCCAGCGGTGGACACAAAGACAGCGACACTTTCAACAGCAGGGAAGGGGGGTTTTCTTGTCTTCTGTTCCTGTTGGAGAGACAGGCAAACTGAAACCCAGGAAGAGAAAATGATTCAGACCCTGGTTGAGTTGGCAGCAGTGAGCAAGTCCCAGGAGGTCACCTGGATTCAGGATGCTCCGGAAAAACAGGCCAGAGCCCTCTCCGTTTGTCACATTTGTCCGCAAGCTTTTGGGCCTGGCACAAGTGCGTGTGTAGTGGTGGTGGAGGCATGGGGGACAGGGAAGCAGCTTTTTCTAGCATTGCCCCAGAAGGGGATGACTTCCGCCTGGATTGAGAATCACGGAGGACTTCTTGGAGGAAGGGATGGCAGGAGTTCTTCATGAGGGAGGAGGAGGAGGCAAGCAGGAATTTGGGGGCAGGACCCTGGGAGAGTTTGCGGAAGCTGGGTGTCTTGACTTGGGTGAAGGGAGGGAGGCAGCCTCCAGGAGCAGAGGGCAGCTGGAAGGGGGTCGTGGGGGTGGGTTTCCCAATGAAGTGCTTGTGGTGTGTCTGCAGTGTGTCCAGGCTGTGCTCAGTGCTACATGAGACCCAGGGGAAGTCCCCACAACAAGCCTCACCTCCAGGGACCTTGCAAGTCAGCTGGGAGGACAGAATACCCCCCTAGTCATGCAGAAAAGCATCCAAATACAGTCATGAAATCATGATGAAGGACACCAGTAACCCCCCAACCCAAGCTCAGTCAATGCCACTGGAGCTCAAGAGAGTGAGGGAGGCTCAGGCTACCGGGGAGGGTTGGGCCGGGGTCAGTGCAGAGGAAGGACACCCCAGGTGGGCAGAGGCTTGCAGAGGGGACCCAAAGAGACTGATGCAGGCTCGCATTCCAGATTCTGTCTGGGGAAACCTGGAGAGACCCCAGCAGCCCTCAGAGGCCCATCACGAGTACAGATGGCATCCAAGCACCCCCAGCCCCACTCGGTACCCAGGTATTCACCACGAGCTGCTCTGTTCCCTCTCCCGCCACATCCAGGAAACGCTGTTGACTGAGCTACGGTGGGTGCGACTGTAAAGGCTCTGAGAAGGCCCGCGGAGGTGAAACTGCTTGGTCTCTGTCTTTTTTGGTTTAGATATTATTAGTTTTTTATAGAAGAGACATACAAATTATTTACATGGTGAAACTTTCAGAACTGCAGTGGAATGGCAGTTTCATATGATGCCATTTCAATAAGTGATTAATTTCAGTCCACATACATCCTAAGAATGTCACCATCTCTAGATAAGAAATAGTTCTTACTGGCTTCCAGATCTCTGAGTAAGTGGAGGTTGCTCGTGGATGGCATGCCCAGAGAGGGCAAGGAAGCTCTGCACCCCTTTCCACATACCTTGCCCTAAGCATCTCTTCATCTAAAACCTTAAAGCAAAAACTCACCTAACCTCTTGGTTGACAATATGGGCTGGATACTGAAGTTTCTTCTTCCCATAATAATTACTGCTTTATAAATTCAGGAATATAAAGAAAATCTAAAAAAAAAAAAAAAAAAAAAAAGACAGCTGAGCACCGTGGCTCACGCCTGTAATCCCAGCATTTTGGGAGGCCGAGGAGTGTGGATCACTTGAGCCCAGGAGTTTGAGACCAGCCTGGCCAATGTGGTGAAACCCTGTTTCTACTAAAAATACGAAAATTAGCTGGGCGTGGTGGCGCATGCCTGTACTCCCAGCTACTCAGGAGGTTTAGGCAGGAGAATTGCTTGAACCCAGGAGGCGGAGGTTGCAGTGAGTCGAGATTTCATCACTGCACTCCAGCTTGGGCGACAGAGTGAGACCCTGTCTCAAAAAAAACCCAAAAAAAAAACCAAAACAAAACAAAAAAAAAACAAACAAAAAAACAAAGACAAGAAAAGAAAGAATCCTTGTTGTCTAGAACAACTTTAGTGCCTCCATATTCTGGGAGAATAACTTGATCTCCAGCTTTCACTCTAACTAGTTGAATCTCTACCTTCCCTTTAAAGCTGCTACTGTTGCTTGCAATACTATTCTGGAAGATCAGTCCTCGTTTGGTTACAGTTTCGACTGCACTCCTTCAATCAATACTGGGTCAAAGAGCAAAAGAAACTTCCTAAGTCCTGTCCTGCCATGCCTCCCGCCACCTTAGCTTGTACTCATGCTTATATTCTCTCTCTCTCTCTTTTTCTTTTTTTTTTTGAGACGAAGTTTCACTCTTGTTGCTGAGGCTGGAGTGCAATGGTGCGATCTCAGCTCACTGCAACCTCCATCTCCAGGATTCAAGTGATTCTCCCATCTCAGCCTCCTAAGTAGCTGGGATTACAGGCGCTCACCACCACGCCCGGCTAATTTTGTATTTTTAGTAGAGACGGTTTCACCGTGTTGGTCAGGCTGATCTTGAACTCCTGACCTCAAGTGATCCACCTGCCTTGGCCTCTCAAAGTGCTGGGATTACAGGCGTCAGCCACCGTGCCGGGCCGCTTATGTTCTCTTTACCTGACTGTTGTCAAACTTCCCTGATCCCTCAGAATCTTGGTTTTGGCCACCTATTATTATAATAACGTGCTGTGGAAATAGTGTTTGGAAAATGCTGACCTAAATCCTTAAAAATTCCCCCTTCCCTGATTACTAAAGCATTGCAGTTTCCATGTTCGTTGTAAGAAATATGGCAAATATAATAAGAAATAGAAAAAAATGTTCCAATCATTCAATATCTCATCACCCACTCTTTTTTACTGTGAATATGTAGGGGTTAGGGGAGTGCATAAAAACATGTAAATCTGAATTAGGATCATACAGTTTTTTATTTTTTTATTTTTTAAGGATCAATATAAAGTCATAAGGATCATATAGTTTCATATCCTGCTTTTTTCCTGCATTTTATGATTTACTTAATACATACAAAAGAGTATATGTACAGTTTAAAGAATAGTAATAAAACAACCAGATATCCACTCCCAAAGTGCTGGGATTTCAGGTGGTGGCTCACGCCTGCAATCCCAGCACTTTGGAAGGCGGAGGCGGGAGGATCGCTTGAGCCCAGGAGTTTGAGACCAGCTTGGGCAACATAGTGAAACTCTGCCTCTATCAAAATAAATATACAAGAATTAGCTGGGCGTGTTGGCGTATACCTGTAGTCCCAGCTACTTAGGAAGCTGAGGTGGGACTATCAGCTGAGCCCAGGGAGGTTGAGGCTACAGTGAGCTGTGTTCACACCACTGCACTCCAGCCTGGGCGACAGGGTGAGATCCTGTCTCAAAATAAAATAAAAATAATAAATAAATAAATATTCTTTGAGAACTTGAATTTTGATGGTTGCCTAGTGTTCCTTCAATGGGTGTACCTTATTTTATTCAAGCAATCCCACTTTCTCAGAAATTCAATTGCTTTCAACTTTTTCTATTGAAAAAGCACCATGAGGCCGGGCGTGGTGGCTCATGCCTGTAATCCCAGCACTTTGGGAGGCCCAGACGGGTGGATCACCTGAAGTCGGGAGTTCGAGACCAGCCTGACCAACATGGAGAAACTCCATCTCTACTAAAAATACAAAATTAGCCGGGCGTGGTGGCGCATGTCTGTAATCCCAGCTACTTGGGAGGCTGAGGCGGGAGAATCACTTGATCCCGGGAGGCAGAGGTTGTGGTGAGCTGAGATCGCACCATTGCACTCCAGCCTGGGCAACAAGAGTGAAACTCCGTCTCAAAAAAAAAACAAAACAAACAAACAAACAAAAAAAATCCCAAAAACCAAGAAACAAAAACGAAAAACACCATGAGGAAACCACTGTATGTAAATCTTTGCCCATAATCAGAACAATCTCTATTTCTTTATTATAAGTGAATAGAAGTAGAATTATAGGTTCAAAGTTTTAAAATAGTAATTGCCAACATATACCGAGCATGTCTATGTCAGGTACTATATAGGCAGTTTATATCTATTAGCTTGTTGAAATTTACAACTCCTGTGGTAGGTACCATTCTTTTTTTTTTTTTTTTTTTTTTTGACACAACGTTTCACTCTGTCTCCCAGGCTGGAGTGCAGTGGCACAATCTCAGCTCACTGCAACCTCCACCTCCCAGGTTTAAGGGATTTTCCTGCCTCAACCTCCCAAGTAGCTGGGATTACAGGTGCCTGCCACCACGCCCAGCTAATTTTTGTATTTTTAGTACAGACAGGGTTTCACCATGTTGGCCAGGCTGGTTTCGAACTCCTGACCTCAAGTGATCTGCTTGCCTCAGCCTCCCAGTGTGCTGGGATTTCAAGTGTGAACCACTGTGCCTGGCTTATTCCCATTGTACAGATGAGCAAACTGAGAGTCAGAGAAGTCAAGTGAATTGCCCCAAATCACACAGAAAGTAGCAAAGCTGGTTCTTGAAACAGCAGTCTGGTTCCAGAGTCTGAGCTCTTAGCCACTATGCCATATGTATATATACATATACAAATGATAGGTATACAGCAGTGAACCAAGCAGATAAAAATCTCTGCACTACATTCTAGTTGGGGCAACAGACAGTAAACACAGTAAGTATAATCTTTACATTGTTAAAAGGTGGCAAGTCTCCTGGCCAAAAAAAAAAAATGCTACTGCAGGTAGAGGGGACTGGGCGTGGCCACTCATGCTTGTAATCCCAGCACTTTGGGAGTCCGAGGCGAGCAGATCACCTGACGTCAGAAGTTCAAGACCAGCCTGGCTAACATGGTGAAACCCCATCTCTACTAAAAATACAAAAATTTAGCCAGGTGTGACAGTGCATGCCTGTAATCCCAGCTACTCTGGAGGCTGAGGCATGAGAATTGCTGGAACCTGGGAGATGGGGGTTGCAGTGAGCTGAGACTGTGCCACTGCACTCCAGCCTGGGAGACAGAGTGAGACTCCATCTCAAAAAATAAAAAAAGAGAGAAAAGAAAGAAGAGAAGGAAAGAAAGAAAGGAAGGAGGGAGGGAGGGAAGGAAACAAGGAAGGAAGGAAGGAGAAGGAGAAAGAGAAAGAAAGGAAGAAAGAAAGAAAGAAAGAAGAAAAAAGAAAGAAAGAAAGGAAGGAAGGAAAGAGAGGGAGGGAGGCAGAGAGGAGAAAGAAAAAGAAAGAAAGAGAGAGAAAGAAAGAAAGAGAAAGAAAGGAGAAAGGTAGGGAGAGAGGGAGAAAGGAAGGAAGAAAGAAGAAAGAAGGAAAGAAAGAAAGAGAGAAAGAGAAAGAAAGAAAGAAGGGGAGGGAGGGAGAGAAAGAAAGAAAGAGAGAGAGGGGGAGGGAGGGAGAAAGAGAGAAAGAAAGAAAGAAGGAAAGAGAGAGTGGGAGGGAGGGAGAGAGAGAAAGAGAGAGAAAGAAAGAAAGAGAGAAAGAAAGAAAGTGAGTATAGGAGTGGGCATGCAATTTCAAATAGGAAGGTCAGGGAATATCCCCAAGAAAGAGATACTCATGCCAAGTCTTGAGGAGGGTGAAGGAGAGAGCCCTTTTGAGATCTGAAAGGAAAGCACTCCAGGCAGAGGCACCTGCAAGTGCAAAGGCCCTGGGGCAGAGTGGCCTGACTGTCCCAGGAGCAGCAAGAAGGCCAGTGGGGCTGGAGTAGCATGAGAGGTGAGGTGGGAGGAGGTGAGCTCAGAGAGGTAATGGAGGAGATGCAGATGGCAGGGCTCTGAGGGCCAGTGTGATGACTTCGGCTTTTCTCTGGTGCCAGTGGGAGCCATGGAGGGTTTGAAGCAGAGCGGCGATGTGATCTGGCTTATGTCTAACAGGATCCCTCTGGCTTCTGGGTGGAGACTTTCCATAGAGGGCAAAGGTAGAATCTTGGAGGCTGCTGTGACAGTCCAGGATGATGGTGGCTCAGCCCAGGTGGGTAGTGTGGGCTGGAAAGAAGTGGTTTCTTTCCGGAGGAATTTTGAAAATACAGTTGACAGGGTTTGCAAATCACCTGGCTGTGGGATTTTTTTTTTTTTTTTTGAGACGGAATTTCACTCTTGTCTCCCAGGCTGGAGTGTGGCAAATCTCCGCTCACTGCAACCTCCGCCTCCCGGGTTCAAGCAATTCTCCTTCCTCAGCCTCCCAAGCAGCTGGGACCACAGGCATGTGCCACCACGCCCAGCTAATTTTTTTTTTTTTTTTTTTTTTGCATTTTTAGTAGAGATGGGGTTTCACCATGCTGGCCAGGCTGGTCTCGAACTCCTGACCTCAGGTGATCCACCCGCCTCTGCCTCCCAAAATGCTGGGATTACAGGCATGAGCCACCATGCCCGGCTGGCTGTGGGATATTTTTAAAAGAGAGGAATCCAGGACACCCAAGCCTTGGAGAAGGGGAGATGCCATTAGCAAAGCTGGGAAGCCTGGGAGGAATTTGGTTGGAACACGTTATGTTTGGGGTGCTGAGGCAGACATCACTGAGAGCTTGGTACCCTGTTCTCTGTTGGGTGCATAGGAGGATGGTACATCTTGCCATATTGAAGTTAGATGTGGCCATGAGACTAGCTCTGGCCAGAGAGTTGTGGGTGGGAATATGTGCGATTTCTGGGTCAGGGCATTTAATCACCTCCAACTCCGAGGGTTCTGTCCTGAGGCTGCCTAAGGAGGAGGCACTGATGTGGAACCTCCATTAACCTGGGTTACTGAGTGACTCATGAAGGAAAGCCCCCTGCCTACCTGCCCTGGACGTGTATCGTCAGAAAGAAATAAGCCTTTGTTGTTCTAAGACACTGAGATTTTAATGTTGTTTGTTACAACAGCATAATTTATCTTATCTTGACTAATACAGGCACCTATTAGCAGGACTGTCAGGTAAGGTTGCACAGGTTGTACACTATACCAGGGCAGCATAACCAAGGGGGTTTCATTTTGATCATAGACCTGTCTACCTTCCAGGTCCTGCACACAGGTAAGGAGGGTGTTCTGTTGCAGTCACACTCAGAGTGGCCCCTGAGGCTGCTCCTCTTGCTCACAGCCTCTCTGGGAAGCCTAACTTCCACCTCCACCCAAGTCTAAACCTGTCAAGGCTGCATCACAGGGCAGGGATGGGGAGAGGGGGGGAGTGGTCAGAGTGTGACTGTTGCCTTAGTGCCTGGTGTAGGTGAGCAGGAGTGTGTGCCTGGCCTGGGATGCTGCCCCCAGGAAAGCTGCTTCCGAGCCAACCCAGGCCAAGCTAAGGGGGTGAGTGTGGGGCACTGCCATGCCCCAGCTCTGGCACTGCTTCCAACGGGATGCATATGCTCTGGCCACAGATTTAACAAGAAGTTTGATTTATGGAACTGCTGTTCAGATGAACTGAACCTGGATGCTACTGATTAAACCCCAGAGCCAGTGCCCTTCCCCCTCCCTTCGCAAGGACCAGTCTGGGGCTGCCTGGCCAGGCCTGGAGCAAGCAGGTGCGCTCTGGCTCCTCCCATCCAGCCTTCCCCCCGCACGCGTTGGATGGAATCATGTGCAGTGCCAAGTTTTAAAGAAAGTTTCTTTTGCCTTAGAAAGTCACTTTTTCCTAACTGGCTAAGGGCTGTACGAGCTGGAGGCAGCTCCGCCTCTTCTCCAAGTGCAGATGTGGAGCAGACAGGCTATGGACATGCGGAGGCTCTGGGGAGAGAACTGAGCGACAGAAGTTTAGAAATTGTCGGCATACGCTTGGCGTTTAAAGAGTGGAGGCGCAGAGGGGATCTTGGAGGGAGGGGGCACGTGGAGAAGAGTCAGAGGATGCTTGGGTGTTTATGGTGAGGACGAGGAAGAGGAAGCTGCAGAGGAGACTGGAAGGAGCAGCTAAAGAAAACGGGGAGGAACAGCCAAATAAAAAACGTTCAGGAGGGCGTAGGGACCACTGGGTCCAGTGCACTGATGGAACTCGTAGAACAAGGGCTGCGAGCTGATGACTGGGCTTTGCTACCCGAACCCTAGATTAGAGCAGTTAGTGACATAGAGGATGGGAGGAGAGGAACCCGCGCTCCCTGAGTCTGAGAACAGGATGGTAGCAGAGGGGAGGTGGGGTTAAGGGAGAAATGAGGCTGATGAGCCCAAGACAGGGACAGCTCCTGCCGCTTGAAATGGAGTTGGAGCGCTGTCCCCAGTCAGTGAGAGGGATGAGTCCGGGGCCAGCGGGAGGTGCTGGCCTTAGATGGGAGATGCCATCTCCCATTAGATTGCCAGGTTGCCTGTGTGGAGTTTCCCCATTCCAGGCCCCCAGCAGCGCCTGAGGATGGCCTGTTTCCCGTCTGCTCCACACCCCGCTGGAGATTCCACAGTGCGTGCAGAGCCCACCTCTCCTTATGGGGTTTCCAGTCCCCTCCCCAGCTTGGGTACTGATTTCTGGGGGTCTCCCGCTGGGGGGAGGAATTAGGGTCCACATCATTTTCCCACCAGGCCTCGATGAAGCTGCAGATGTGGGAACTAGGCCCAGAGAAGCTAAGTCACTTTCTCAAGATCGGGCAGCTGTTAAGTGGTAGATTCTAATTCAACCCCAATTCTGCTCAATACTCTCCTGCTCTCAGGTATTAGAAGCGGGAATCGGATCGGGAGCTCCCTGTCAGAAGCGCCTGTGAGCTGCGCTGGTTTTGCCTCCTGCTGCTTTTGTGTTTATGCCTTCGGTACTGGGGAGCTAGATGCTTTCATGGGGTCGGTTGAAGAAGTGCAAGGCCAGCGGCTGGATCGGGGTGTCAGGACAATCTCCTCAAGGAACCCACTAATAAGCAGGGAGCCAGAAAACGAGCGGGGTTAGGCTTGGTGAGGAGCGATGGCAGGGGGGCGTCCCTGGCAGGGGGCAGAGCGCGGGCAAAGGTCTGGAGGCTAGAGCGCAGTTCGGGAAACGGAGGGAGCCAGTCGGCCGGGGCGGGCGTGCCGGGGATTCGGAGGGGCCTGCAGCCTCGCCCGTCGAGCCGGGCCTGGCACCCCCGCTGCGCCCGTAGCCCGCCTGCCCGGCCGCCCAGGGGCCGCCTGCTTGGAGCCAGCCTCGCCCCGCCCGTGCGGTGGTCGCCCGGCCGCCCGGGGGCGTCTAATGGGCTGCCCGGCCCGCGTTCCGGGGAGTGGTCCCGGCCGCGCTAATGTGCGGTCGCCCCGCCCGCCGGCAGCTGGTGCCCCCGCGCCGACCCCGGGCTCCGATCGATACGCATCAGGCGGCGGGCGGCCGGGAGCCCCCACAGCGCCCCCTCCCCCGGGAGCCGCCGACTGCGGAGCAGGGGCCTCCCGCGCCAGGGGTGGGGCACGGCGGGCCGGGTGGGGAGGGGCGCCCCGTCTGGGACCCCCGGGCCGCGTCCACCCCGCGCCCCTCCGCCCCTTCTGTCTCGGGCCAGACTCCGGGCCCCTCTCGCCTCCCTCCTGCCCCTCTTCTGCTGTGGGCCTCCCCTTCTCTGTCTCTCTCCAGGGCTCTCCCCGGGACCGCTCAGGCGCCCCGGGCGGGAAGCTGTGGGCTTTGGGCGTCTGGAGTCTCCCGCCCCTCTCGCCTGGGAGACCCGGGTGACGGTTTTAGGGACAAGGCCAAGGCCAGGGTCACAAATCCTGTGATCCTGGACGGGGACCTGGGTAGGGCGCGAATGAGGCACTTGAGTGCAAAACTTCAGGGGGCGCCAAAAACCCCTCAGAAATCAAGATAAATAATACTTTCGTGCAATTTATTAATTTATTATTATTATTATTATTATTATTTTATTATTTTTAGACAAGGTCTCACTCTGTCGCCCAGGCTCACTGCAGCCTCGATCTCCTGCGCTCAAGCGATCCTCCCACCTCAGCCTCCCGAGTAGCTGGGATTATAGGCTTGCACCACTATGCCCGGCTAATTTTTTGTTTGTTTGTTTGTTTGAGATGGAGTCTCACTCTGTCGCCCAGGCTGAAGTGCAGTGACGCCATCTCAGATCACTGCAACCTCCGCCTCCTGCCTTCAAGTGATTCTCATGCCTCAGCCTCCCAAGTAGCTGGGACTACAGGGGCATGCCAGGATGCCGGCTAATTTTTTGTACTTTTAGTAGAGATGGGGTTTCACCGTGATGGCCAGACTGGTCTAGAACTCCTGACCTCAAATAATCCACCCACCTGGGCCTCCCAAAGTGCTGGGATTATAGGCATGAGCCACCGTGCCCAGCCCCTGGCTAACTTTTGTATTTTTAGTAGAGACAGGGTTTCACTATGTTGCCCAGGCTGGTCTCGAACTCCTGCACTCAAGTGATCCGTCCACCTCAGCCTCCCCAAGTGTTGGGATTACAGGCATGAGCCACTGCATCCAGCCCTAATGGAATACTTTTTAAAAGCAAAATTAATGCAAAAATTTTTGTGGTGAACAACATATCAAAATTTTAAATACAGACAAGATCAGTAACTGCCTAGCTGAGCCATATTGGAGCCTGCAGCAAAGGAAAAATCAGAATACTGATCCTGATATTTAAACTTTTAAGATTTTGTTCATCGTAGATTGTTCACCACGGATTTTAAAGGAGATCCATTCAGGGGTACTTGGACTGTGGGTGAGAGTCCACTCCATCAGCTGTGATTAACCAGTGGGAAAGCATCATGTGCAAGCATCTTATTTATCTTTTTTAAAAATAGCTTTATAGGGATATAATTTACATACCATACAGTTCACCTAATTTAAAGTGTAAAATTCAGCTGGGTGCAGTGACTCTTGCCTGTAATCCCAGCACTTTGGGAGGCTGAGGCAGGAGGATCATTTGAGGCCAGGAGTTCAAGACCAGCCTGGACAACATAGCAAGACTCAGTCTCTACGGAAAATGCAGAAGTTAGCTGGGTGTCATGGTGTGTGCCTGTAGTCCCAGCTACTTGGGAAGCTGAGATGGGAGGATTGCTTGAGGCCAAGAGTTGGAGGCTGCAGTGAGCTGTGATCACACCACTGCACCCTAGCCTAGGGAAGAGAATGAAACCTTGTCTCAAAAATAATAATTAAGTGTGAAATTGAATGATTTTTAGTATATGCAGAATTGTGCAGCCATTGCCACACCAATTTTAGAACATTTCCATCACTCGTAAAAGAAGCCCTGTGACCACAGCAGTCACTCCTCATTCCCTGTCAGTATCCAGTCCTAGAAAAGCACCAGTCTATTTCCTGTCTTTGGATTTGCTTATTCTGGATATTTCATATAAATGGAAACAGACAATCATACATCACTGTGTATTGCTTTTTCACTTAATCATAATATTTTCAAGGTTTGCCCACGTCACAGCATGGATTGTCAATATTTCATTCCTTTACGTTGTCAAATAGTAACCCATTGTATGGATATACCACATTTTACTTACTCATTCGTAGGTTAATGGACAGTTGGGTTTCCATTTTTGGCTATTATGAATAATGCTGCTGTGAACATTCTTATGTCAGTTTTTGTGTGGGCAAATTTTTTTTTTTTTTTTTGAGACAGAGTCTCACTCTGTCACCCAGGCTGGAGTGCGGTGGTGCCATCTTGGCTCACTGCCACCTCCACCTCTCAGGTACAAGTGATTCTCATACCTCAGCCTCCCAGTAGCTGGGGTTACAGGCACGCGCCACCACACCCAGCTAATTTTTGTATTTTTAGTAGAGACGGTGTTTCACTATGTTGGCCAGGCTGGTCTTGAACTCCTGGCATCAAGCAATCCGCCTGCCTCGACCTCCCAAAGGGCTGGATTACAGGCATGAGCAACCGTGTCTGGCCAGTAAAACTTTTTCATTTATTTTGAGTATATACCTAGGAGTAGAATTGTTGGGTCATACAATAACTCCATGTTTAGCATTTTGCAGAACTGCCAGACTGTTTTGTGGTTGTACCATGTTACAACCCCACCAGCAGTGTATAAAGGTTCCTATTTCTCCACACCATTGCCAACACTTGCTATTATCTGTCTTTTTGCTTATAACCATTCTAGTGGGTGTGAAGTGGTACTTTTTTGTTATTTTGATTTGCATTTCTCTGGTGGTTGATGGTGGTGAGCATTTTTTCTCTCATTTACTGGACATTTGTATAGCTTATTTGGAGAAATGTTTGTTCAAATCCTTTGCCCTTTTTCAAATATCTTAATTATCTTTTTTTTTTTTTTTTTTTTTTTTTTTTTGAGACAGAGTCTTCCTCTGTTGCCCAGGCTGGAGTGCAGTGGCGCAATCTCAGCTCACTGCAAGCTCCACCTCCCGGGTTCATGCCATTCTCCTGCCTCAGCCTCCCGAGTAGCTGGGACTACAGGCGCCCGCCACCATGCCCAGCTAATTTTTTGTATATGTAGTAAAGACGGGATTTCACCGTGTTAGCCAGGATGGTCTCGACCTCCTGACCTCGTGATCCACCCGCCTCAGCCTCCCAAAGTGCTGGGATTACAGGCATGAGCCACCATGCCCCACAATTAACTTTTATATAAATGACATCACACCACATTTGTTGTTCTGACTTGCTTCTTTGCCCTTGACAGCATGTTTTGGAGATCCTTCCATGATATTTACAGATTTTCATAGATCTACATCACTATTTTTAGTAGCTGTTCAGGGTTCCTCAGTGTGGCAGTGCTATGCGTATTTATCCAATCTCTGATTGATAGACATTTATGTTTTTTCAAACATATTTTCTATTACAAAAAGGCAAAGTAACAAACATCCTTACATACATCTTTGCCCACCCAAACAAGTCGTTCTGAAAAAGAGAGCCCTAGAAGTGGAATTCTCGGGTCAAATGTTTAAATTCAATAGATATTAACAAATTGTTCTGGCCAGGCATGGTGGCTCACACCTGCAATCCTAGCACTTTAGGAGGCCAAGGGGGCAGATTGCTTGAGCTCAGGAGTTCAAGATCAGCTTGAGCAACATGGCAAAACCCCATCTCTACAGAAAAAAAAAAAAAAATTAGCCAGGCATGATGACACGCACCTGTAGTCCCAGTTACTTAGGAGGCTGAGGCAGAAGGATGGTTTGAGCCCGGGAGGTCGAGGCTGCAGTAAGCCAAGATCACGTCACTGCATTTCGGCCTGGATGACAGAATGAGACCCTGTTTCCAAAAGAATAAAAAAATAAAAAATCAAGCTAGGCTTGGTGGCTCATGCCTGTAATCCTAGCACTTTGGGAGGTTGAGGTGGGCAGATCACCTGAGGTCAGGAGTTCAAGACCAGCCTGGCCAACATGGTAAAACCCAGTCCCTATTAAAAATACAAAAATTAGCCAGACATGGTGGTGCACACCTGTAATCCCAGTTACTCGGGAGGCTGAGGCATGAGAATCACTTGAACTCAGGAGGTGGAGGCTGCAGTGAGCCAAGATGGTACCACTGCACTCCAGCCTGGGCGACAAAGCAGACTGTCTCAAAAAAAAGAAAAAAATAGAAAAAACAAACAAACAAATTGTTCTCCAAAAAGTTAACTTGTGTAGCCCTTCACCAGCATTGTATGATAGTGCTCGTTTCATTGCATTTTTACCAATATTGGATATTAATAGATCTTATTATTTTTTCCAATTTGTCAGGCAAAAACAAAAAGATGCCATTGTTTTAACTTTCATTCATCTGATTACTAATAAGTGTGAATTATTTTTCATATGATTATCTGCCATTTTCATTTTATCTTCTGTGAAATGTGTTTATATCTTTAGTCCATTTCCTAATGGTTTTCTATATTCTAGGTACAAATCATTTTTCTCATAGCCTGCTGCTGGTATTTTGTCACATAGAAATGTTAAATATTGACGTCATAAAAGAATGTAACACTTTTTTTCCTCTTGGCTCCTGGATTGTGTCTTGTTTTTCCTGCCCGAGTTTATGAAAATATTTTCCTCTAATGTTTTCATAAAACATTATATAAAACATTTCTTTTTTAAAAAATGAAACGGAGAGCCAGGTGTGGTGACACACACATATAGTCCCAGCTACTCGGGAGCAGGAGGATCTCTTGAGCCCAAAGTTTGAGGCCGCCGTGTATGATGATCATGCCCATGAATAGCCACTCCAGCCTAGGCAACATAGCGAGATTCTATCCCTAAAAAAATTAAATGAATTAAAGGATTTATTACAGGGACAGAATGTAAGCTGGCCTTAAACAACAACGACAAAAAAGAAATGGAGAGATATATTTTAGATGAGATGACAATATTGAAATAAGTCTTCTTAAATTAATAAATGGAATGTAATCTCAATGATGTTTCCAACATAAATGTCTATTAAATATGATAGTTCATTTGTAGAGTTCATATAAAAAAAGAAAATGGGCACAGTGGCTCATGCCTATATTCCTAGCACTTTGGGAGGCCGAGGCGAGAGAATAGCTTGAGCTCAGGATTTCAAGACCAACCTGGGCAACAACGTAGTGAGACCTCATTTCTACCAAAATAAATAAATAAATTAATAAATTAATTAATTAAAAAATTAGCCAGATGTGGTGGTGCACACCTGTAGACCAAGCTACTTGGGAGGCTGAGGTGGGAGGATTGCTTAAGCCTGGGAGGTCGAGGTTGCAGTGAGCTGTGATCCTGCCACTGCACTCCAGCCTGGGCAACAAAGTGAGACCCTCTCTCAAAAAAAAAGAAAAGAAGGGCTGGGTGAGTTGGCTCACGCCTGTAATCCCAACACTTTGCAAGGCCGAGGCAGGCAGATCAGCTGAGTTTAGGAGTTTGAGACCAGCCTGGCCAATGCAGTGAAACCCTGTCTGTACTAAAAATACAAAAATTAGCCAGATGTGGTGGTGGGTGCCTGTAATCCCAGCTACTCAGGAGGCTGAGGCATGAGAATTGCTTGAACCAGGGAGGCAGAGGTTGCAGTGAGCTAAGATCGAACCACTGCACTCCAGCCTGGGGGACAGAGAGACACTCTGTCTCAAAAAAAAAAAAAAAAGAGAAGAAAATACACAATAATATTGAAAACAATTTTTTGAAGGAGAAGAGCCCTAACAGTTGGCAAAACACTATAGACTCATAATAATCCAAACAGTCCAGTATTAGAATGAGATTAGATAAACTGATCAATGGATAGGAACTGGTCCATGTTTACATGAAAGATTAGTTTATGATAAAGGTGACATTTCAAATAAGCAGAATTTCATAAATGGTCTTGGTCCAAATGGCTATCCATTTACAGGGGACTTATTTTTTCATTTGTCTATCACACATGTTTGAATGCATAACATCTGCCAAGCATCATCCATGTGGACACTGGGGTGGGACAGTGAACGAAACAGACAAAAGCATAAAAAATTTCTGACCTTGCCAGGCGCAGTGGCTCACGCCTGTAATCCCAGCACTTTGGGAGGCCGAGGCAGGTGGATCACGACGTCAGGAGATCAAGACCATCTTGGCCAAAATGGTGAAACCCCATCTCTACTAAAAATACAAAAATTAGCTGGGTGTGGTGGCACATGCCTGTAATCTCAGCTACTCTGGAGGCTGAGGCAGGAGAATCGCTTGAACCTAGGAGTCAGAGGTTGCAGTGAGCCAAGATCGCGCCACTGCACTCCAGCCTGGCGACAGAGTGAGACTCCGTCTCAAAATAAATAAATAAAAATAAATAAATAAATAAATAAAACTCTGACCTCATGGAGTGGGAGGGGTAGCGAGTCTCCCATAAAAATCAACAACAACAACAAATACATAAATGATGTAATGTACTAGAAAGTTATGAGTGCTGCAGAGAGAAATAAAGGAGGGGGCAGGAATGTGGGGAGAGAAATGGCAATGTTAATAAGGAAGACCTTGTAGATAGCTGTGGGAAAGCCCAGAACAGACAGTGCAAAGGCCCGGAGGCAGGAACACATCTGTTTTTCTGGGCTACTATTTTTTTAGCTCTAATGTGTGGACTTGAACTTTCACACTAAGGGACATGGGAGGTATTGGAGGATTGTGAGCAGAGGTGTGACAGGAGCCTATTTATTATTTATTTATTTATTTATTTATTTTGAGACAGGCTTACCTCTGTCGCCCACGCTGGAGTGCAATGGTGCGATCTCGGCTCACTGCAACTTTTGCCTCCTGGGTTCAAGAAATTCTGGTATCTCAGCCACCTGAATACCTGGGATTACAGGCCCTCACCACCACGCCTGGCTAATTTTTGTAGTTTAGTACAGATGGAGTGGAGGGGTTGGGGGTTTTCACCACGTTGGCCAGGCTGGTCTCGAACTGCTGGCCTCAAGTGATCCACCCACCTCGGCCTGTAAGGTGGTTTACAGGCGTGACCCACCTCACCAGCGCCCAGTGCAGCAATCAGTTTAGACTTTAACTGGACCACTCTGGGATCTGGGTGGAGCACAGATTATAGGGGCAAGGGCAAGAGTGGAAGTGGAGAGACCAGGGAGGAGGCGATTGCAGGTATCCAGAGGGGAGGTGTTGGTGGCGTGGGCCATAGTGGCAGCAGTGGAGGAGGTGGGAAGTGGTCGCATTCTGCATGTATTTTGGGTTTTTTGTTTGTTTGTTTGAGTCAGAGTTTCACTCTTGTCGCCCAGGCTGGAGTGCAATGGCACAATCCTGGCTCACTGTAACCTCCACTTTCCGGGTTCAAGTGATTCTCCTGCATCAGCCTCCTGAGTAGCTGGAATTACAGGCACCCATCACCACGCTGAGCTAACTTTTGTATTTTTAGTGGAGACAGGGTTTCACCATGTTGGCCAGGCTGGTCTTGAACTCCTGACCTCAGGAGATCCACCCGCCTGGGCCTCCCAAGGTGCTGGGATTACAAGCATGAGCCACCGTGCACAGCCTCTGGGTGTATTTTGAATCTAGAGCAGCAATCATGGAAATTGGATGGGGGGTGGGTGGTGGAGGAAAGATCAGGAGCTCAGCTTTGGAGGTTGGCGTCTGAGATGCCTATTAGACTGCCAAGAGGAGATGCGGAGTAGGAGTAAGTACACGTGCCTCCAGATCTGAGAAGAGAGAGCTGGGTTGGAGATGACGCCAATAGAATGGTCAAGATAGATTCTGTTGCTGCTCAATCCAGCAGCTGCCAGCCACGGGTGGTTACCAAGCTCTTGAACTGCCGCTAGGCTGATGGAGATGTGCCGTCAGATGTAAAATACAAGTCAGATTTCAAAGGCTTAGGATGAAAAAAAGCAAAATGGCTCATTAGTGATTTTATATATTGATCACAAGTTGAAATGATAATATTTTGGATATATTGTACTCGGTCAGAGTATTTGAATTCATTTCTCTTTTTAAAAATATGGCTACCAAAAAAATTTTAAATTGCTTGGAGGTTTGCATTCTGTTTTTATTGGACAGCAACTGGCCTAGATGGTGGTTAAAGCTATGAGCAGGGCTGGGTGTGGTGGCTCACACTTGTAATCCCAGCACTTTGGGAGGCCAAGGTGGGAGGATCACTTGAGTCCAGGAGTTCAAGACCAGCTGGAGCAACATGGCAACACCCCGTCTCTACAAAAAATTAAAACATTAGCCGGGTGTGGTGGTACATGTTTGTGGTCCCAGCTACTCAGGAGGCTGAAGCAGGGGGATCGCTTCAACCCAGGAGGTGGAGGCTACAGTGAGCCATGATCATGCCACTGCACTCCAGCCTGGGTGACAAAGTGAGACCCTGTCTCAAAAAAAAAAAAAAAAAAAGCTATGAGCAGGATGGATGGTCACCCTGGGGGTGAGTACAGTAGAGGAGAGGCCCCCAGGATGAGCTCTCCAAGGTGAAGAGGGGGAAGAAGGGTAGCAAAGGAGGCAAAAAGGAGCAGCCAGGGGAGTCAGAGGAAAGGCAGGAGCCTGCAGTCTAGGAAACCAGGACAAGAGAGCATCTAGGAGGAGGGAGAGGCCCTCAGCCACAAAGGCTGCTGAGAGGCTGAGACCATTGGAATGAGCCACTTCGAGGTCACGGTTGCAGAGCGCGTTTCATTCATATCATATTCTCCAGCTCCTATGATGCTCAGGTGCTGGAGGTGCCGCAATGAACAAGGAGATGTGGCCCCTGCCCTTCCAGGGCTCATGATGCCAAGGGGCAGCAGGCTCCCCAATAATGAGCTGCCAGTCACCTGAGAGGAAAGGAAAAGGAAGAGAGGGCAGAAATCAGGGAAAGCCAGAAGGTGTGGAGGCCATGTCCTGAGGGCTCAGAAAAGGTCTCAGCCACATTGTGTAAACCAACATCCCGGGGACCTCAACCCCCAAACTCACCCCCAACACACACCCCGGGCAAGGGGTGTGGCAAGCCAGGGAGAAACCAATACAACCTGCTCAGGGCTTTACAGTGCTAGAGAGTCCTCCTGACACTCCGAGGTGGCCAGGTTTCAAACCCAGGGCTGTCCGTCCCCAAAGTCAGTGTTCCTAACTACTCTGCTTGCTGCCCTGATGTCTGCAAGGGCACGGTCATGTCCACTTGTGACACAGGTAGTTACAACAGGCTCTTGTTTTTGTTTGTTTGTTTGTTTGAGGTGGAGTCTTGCTCTGTCACCCAGGCTGGAATGCATTGGCACGATCTCAGCTCACTGCAACCTCCACCTCCTGGGTTCAAGCGATTCTCCTGCCTCAGCCTCCTAAGTAGCTGGGATTACAGGTGTGCACCACCACACCCAGCTAATTTTTGTATATATATTTTTAAGCAGAGACAGGGTTTCACCATGTTGGCCAGGCTGGTCTCGAACTCCTAACCTCATGATCCACCGACCTCGGCCTCCCAAAGTGCTGGGATTACAGGCGTGAGCTACTACATCCAGCCTGTTTTGTTTTTTGAGACAGTCTCACTCTGTTGCCCAGGCTGAGTGCAGTGGTGCAATCGCTGCTCACTGTAGCCTCGACCTCCCTAGACTCAGGTGATCCTCGCACTTCAGCCTCTAGAGTAGCTGGGACCACAGGCATGCTCTAGCATGCCTGGCTAATTTTTCTGTTTTTTTTTTTTTTTTTTTTTTTTTTAATAGAGATGAGGTCTTGCCATGTTGCCCAGGTTGGTCCTGAACTCCTGGGCTCAAGTGATCTGCCTGCCTGGGCCTCCCAAAGTACTGAGATTACAGGCATGAGCCACTTTGCCCAGCCCAGGCTCTTCTTTTTGACAGCAGGAGCTCTTGGGCTGACAGTCCCACATTCTGGGTCTGCAGCCGACTCCCAGTAATGCAACACTTATTTGCCCAGCTACTTTAGGCGAGTCCCTTCAGCCTTAGTTTGCACATCTGCAAAATGGAACCCTTGAAATGGAGCCACGGCGCATTAGCGACCACACCACACTACCAATTACAGGCAGAGTTAGGCTGGGAGGCGCAAGCCAGCCTATGCCCCTTGTGTGCTTTGGAACTCATTTCCTAGGGAGGAACTAGCCTGAGCTCATTTGACAACAGGGAGGGAGGGCGATGGGGCAGGTGCAGCCTCTGATCCCTCCCTGGCCTGTGTCCTCCAGAGCTCTGAGCCCTGTTCTCGGTGCCCCTGAAGGTCAGGCACCCCTTCTGACTCCTGCTGCCCCCTCCTGCCTCTGACTGTCCCCTCTGCACTGGATAAACAGCGCCTCCGCCCGCCTGCCTCCCCGTTCCCTCACGCTTCACCAGAATTAAATTCATCATTCATTTTTTATGGTTTATACATAGTGTAATTTATGTTTTCAAATATATTGAGGTCACACTTTAGCAGAAAAAAAGTATTTCACATTGAAATTGAAGGCACGGGTGTTCCATTAAATGGGGATGTTTGGGATAATTTTAAAAGGCTAAAAGTAGTAGAAAGTAACATTAAAATAAAATTTGAGAGATGTAATTACCCCTAATCGCACCATAAAATAATCAATACTGCATTCCATTATTTCTGACTTGCCTAGTTATAGCTTTTTTTGTTAAGCTCTTGAATATTGATGAGGTGAAAGGGTCGTGTCTTCTGGCGGAGGTCTGATGGAGGTGGAATTAAGGTGGCGTCCTCTCCGATTATCCCAGGGACGCTGTGAGCACTGTTCTTTGTAGCTACAGATCCCAGGGGGCGGCACCAGGCTCCCCAATCTCCTGTCTGTCAGGCGACCCAGCTCTTCTGAACCCAGGGTCTGGTGGGAGGCCAGGGTGAGGCCACGAGTGGAGGTCATGTGAGTTCACTTGAGCTATATTCTAGGATCACTTTCTGTGTGCCACGCTCTGTGTAAGCATCGTAGATGCATCAACGCATTTGACTCTTAAAGCAACCCTCTGCAGTGGGTGTTGGCAAGACTCCCCATTTGCCAGGTAGGCACAGCTGAGGTCCAGGAACATAAAAGAAGTTAGTTACCAAGGAGCAGAGTAGGGATTTGTACCCTCATCCGGGCTCTTGCTGCAATCTATGTCACCTCCCCAAGTTGTCCGGCCTCTGGCTTAGGGGTGGGCTGAGGGATGGCGATCCCAGCAGAAGGTTGCAGGGGTGCTGAAACCCCCTGGTAGAAGATGACTCAGTGCTGGCCTTGAGGACAGTTGTCCCAGGCCACAGTGGTGCATAGCTAGCAGGAAAACCTCTGGTTCCCTTTAGAGACAGCTGAGAATATCTGTTCCTCTCCTACATTTTATGCAAAGAGTTCGCTTTTCTGGGCCTTCATGATGTCATCTGTACAATGGGGATAACAATACAGCGCCCCTCACTATGTTGTGTGGCTGAAGGGTGCTCTAGTGCCCACCCTCCCAAGCACGTGGGAAGCGCCGGGCAACGGTACCTATTGAGGCATTGGTGATGCCGCCGCTAATGACGGGGTCACTTTTTTCCCTGGCCTGTTTCCCCATCTCTAAAACACCCCTGGGTGGGCACTTGAATGGAACAGCAGCAAAGCCTGGCCTCTCTCTGATGTCCTGTCTTCTATGATCTATGCATAGAGGTTCTGCCCTGTGCCTTTATGGTAGCCCATGGTGAGCAGGGTCCTCAGAAGGTCACTTCCTCCAGCCCCCACCCTCCAAGCAAAGTCACACATCTAGGGGCGCTCCCATCCCCTCTTCCTTCTACCTCAAGAAGGCTTCACTGGCCAGGCACAGTGGCTCACACCTATAATCCCAGCACTTCGGGAGGCCGAGGCAGGAGGATCACTTGAGGTCAGGAGTTCGAGACCAGCTTGGCCAACATGGTGAAACCCCGCCTCAACTAAAAATACAAAAAATTAGCCGGGCATGGTGGCAGGCTCCTGCAGTCCCAGCTACTCAGGAGGCTGAGGTGGGAGAATCACTTGAAGCCGGGAGGCAGAGGTTGCAGGGAGCCGAGATCGTGCCATTGCACTCCAGCCTGGGTGACAGAGCAAGACTTCGTCTCAAAAAAAAAAAAAAAAAAAAAAGAAGAAGAAAAGAAACCAGGAGTTCAAGACCAGCCTGGGCAACAAAACAAGCCCCCCACCCTCTCTACAGAGATTTTTAAAAAGTTTTCTTTAAAAAGAAGCCAGCATCTTCCAAGCTGCAGAACTTCCCCCAGGGGCTCTGCACTGGTACCTAAGGAAGGGCCTATGGGAGCCCCCCTACCTAAGGAGGGCGTCAAGCTGATCATTGTCATACCCAGCATATCTGGGTGTCTTTACGCCTACTATTTGATATGTGTGCACCAGAATCTAGACGTCTCCCTGCCTAGAGCCTGGATAATCACATGCTCGAAATCTGGACACCTCACAGCAGTGCTGTTCACAACAGCCAAGAGGGGGATACACCCAGAATATCCATCAGTGGGAGGCTGGATAAACAAAATGTGGTCCATCGTGCAATGGAATACTCTTCAGCCACGCAGAACGAGGGATGGAGCGGATCCACGCCACAACCCGGACGAACCCTGAAACCATGAAGCTGAAAGGCAGAGGCCAGAAACGAAAGACCGCATATCGGATGATTCCATTTATATGAAATATTCAAAATAGGCAAATCCGTAGAGACAGAAAGTAGATTAGTGGCTGTCAGGGATGCGGGGGATGGGAAAATGGGGAGTGATCGCTTAATGGGTATGAGGTTTCCTTTTGGGGTGATGAAAAAGTTCTGGAATTAGATAGTTGCATAACATTGTCAATGTACTTAATGCCACTGAAATGTACACTTTAAAATGGTTTACACTGGTAAATTTTATGTTCTGTGTATGTTACCACAATAAAAAAGATTAAAGTCTGGGCACAGCCTGGGCAACATGGAGAAACCCCATCTCTACAATTTTTTTTTTTTTTTTTTGAGATGGAGTTTCGCTCTTGTTGCCCAGGCTGGAGTGCAATGGCACAATCTCAGTTTACCGCAACCTCCACCTCCAGGGTTCAAGTGATTCTCCTGCCTCAGCCTCCCAAGTAGTTGGGATTATAGGCATGCACCACCATGCCTGGCTAACTTTGTATTTTTAGTAGAGACGGAGTTTCTCCGTGTTGGTCGGTGTTGTCTTGAACTCCAGACCTCAGGTGATTTGCCCGCCTCAGCCTCCCAAAGTGCTGGGATTACAGGCGTGAGCCACCGTGCCCAGCCTGCAAAAAATTTTGAAAATTAGCTGGGTGTGGTGGTGCACGCCTGTGGTCCCAGCTACTCAGGAGGCTGAGGTAGGAGGATGGCTTGAGTCTGGGAGATGGAGGCTGCAGTGAGCTATGATAACACCACTGCACTACAGCCTGGAGCAAGCCCCTGTCTCAAAGAAAAACAAACAAACAAAAAAACAAAGAGAAAGTCTGGATACCCCCTGGGCCTCATCCCATGCCTCAAACCCAGCCCAAACTCCATGCAGGGCTCTTGGTGCAGCCGCTCAGGCCCCAGCACATAGCAAGCCCAGGATGATGGGCTGAGGGGCAGCCCCGTGTCATCGCTGTGAATAATAAACGATAGAGTGTATTTTTAAAGTTTTCCCTAATGCAGATCCCCAAGCAGCAACCAAAACACTCTGATTACCCACTGGCTCCCTCAAGATAATGACACATGAGCAGAGTGGGCCACGGGGGTCCCTGAAGAACAAGTCTTCAACTTGGAAAGTACAGGCTTCTTGAGGCAGAAGGAAGAGGGGCTGGGAGCGTCCTTCAGACGCGTGACTCTACTTGGAGGGCCGGGGCTGGAGGAGGTGACCTTCTGAGGCCCTTCTCCCCATGGGCTACCACAAAGGCACATGGGCTGGACGCTCCCTGGTATCTGGGTAGTGTCTGTCACCTCTCACCCCTTCCCTGCCAGCTCCACTTCCAGCTGTCCCCAGACGTACCAGGGACAAGAGCACAGGGAAGGTCTTCCGCATCGTCAAGCTCCTTGCCAATGTTCTGACTCAGTTTACCCAGCAGGTTCCCTTTCTTTCCCTGCTCCCTGGAGGCTGGGCTTAGGGATGTGGGGTGGGGACACCGGGCCCACAGTCATCAGAGCAGAACTGGCAATGCTGACATCAGTGTGCATTCTGGTGGCGGGGGGCCAGCAGCAGCCTGCACTCCCCTCTGACGTGTCTCACAATGGACCTGATTACTCAGACCTGACATGCTCAAGGTCTCCCAGCAAAGAGGCCGCAGAGTGGGAGCTTGAACTCCCGGCAGATGGTCCACATTTGCTCTCACGTCTCAAGCTGGTGCTCAGTAAAGGCAGAACAGAGCAGGTGCCAACTCAGACCCTGGAGTCAGACAGTCCTTCCCCTGGGGAACCTCAGGCCAGGCAAGTCACGAACTAACCCCAAGGCCTCCACTTCCCCACCTGTAACTGGGTTGGGGAGGATTGTGGAGACCATGCATATGATGTCTCAGTCTCAGCACCGTGCTGAGGAAATGGTGACCATTATTCCAAAGATGATGCCAAGCCCCAGGCCTGGGTGGCCTCACCCTATCCCAACCTCCCTGGGTCCCACCTGGCTACCTGGCCAGGACTGGCCAGAGTTCCCCGCCCCACTGCATTAAGAGGCTGGGCTCTGACACCACGAGGCCCAGCCCAATACTGGCCACTTGTGATGGAGCACTCATTCACATGCTTTGCCAAATAATCTCTAAGCGGCCCTGGGAGAGAGAGACTGTTGTCCTCACTCTACAGATGAGGAGACTGAGGTCCCAAGAGGTGGAGGACTTGCTGCGTGTGGGATTCAAAAGTGGTTTTCCCTGATCCAAGAGCTGTTGCTTTGAAACACCACACAATGACCGAATTGGGGTGGGGGCTGCCATGGTGTAGA
The DNA here is from genome assembly GCF_028885655.2 of Pongo abelii. Lineage (NCBI taxonomy): Eukaryota > Metazoa > Chordata > Mammalia > Primates > Hominidae > Pongo > Pongo abelii. The sequence continues at coordinate 223,350,408 of NC_071985.2, forward strand.
GCGGTGTCCCTGCAATTATGCAATTCCTGCAGGGAACACGTTTGCCTGGAGTAGGGGTACAGCTCATCAAAGTTTCGTTTTCTTTCTTTGTTTTTTTTAGATGGAATCTCGCTCTGTCACCCAGGCTGGAGTGCAGTGCCATGATCTCGGCTCACTGCAACCTCCGCCTCCCAGGTTCAAGTGATTTTCCTTTCTCAGCCTCCTGAGTAGCTGGGATTACAGGTGTGGGCTACCATCCCTCACTAATTTTTGTATTTTTAGTAGAGATGGGGTTTCACCATGTTGGCCAGGCTGGTCTCAAACTCCTGACCTCAAGTGATCTGCCCACCCCGGTCTCCCAAAGTGCCAAGATTATAGGCATCAGCCATGGCTCCTGGCTTCATCAGATTTTCAAAGGGATCAGAAGCAGACCTCTGTTTAGGTCCCAGCTTCTGTAGTGATTGACTCTGCGGCCCTGGGCAAGTCACTTCCTCCACTGTGCCTTAGTTTCTCCATGTTTCAAATGGGGGGTTAGACTGGAAAATCTCGAAGGTCCCTCTAAGCACTGACATTTGCTCATTCTAGTATTCTCTCCTCCACGCTGTCTCCTCATCCTATCCCTGGCCTCCCTGACATAGCCTTGCAAACAGCCACAGGCCCAGACCAGCAACCAGACTGGGGGCGTGTCAGGGAGAAGAAGGAGGCTGACACCCAATCAGGGAGAAGAAGGAGGCTGTCACCCAATCAGGGAGAAGAAAGAGGCTGACACCCAAGAGCTTGGGGCTAGGCTTGCTCTACTTCACTTCCCCAACATTCCCCTGTTCCTATTCTCCCCTGAGGTCAAAGAGGGCCCCAGCCAGACCCCGTCCAGAGGCCCCTGATCCCTTCCAGACCCAGTGACCCCTGAGCCAGCCACAGCCCACCCATCTGGTGAGATGTAATTGGTTTCAATTGACAACCATAACAAGAAGGCTCTTTTAGGAAACTTCGGAAATGGAAGGGAGGCCATTAGGAAATTTACATTTGCGAATATGATGTTTAATTAGCAATACCAATAAATTAATAGGAGAATCTTGCTGCGGTTCTGGGTTCATAAAACACCAGCCTCAATCAGCAGAGGAGGAATGCAGCCCGAGGCAGCCTGAGGGGAGGGGACGGGGACAGGACCACTCCAGGTTGCAGCTCCTCACAAGGACCCTGGGCCCACACCCCACACTCCTGCCCCAGCCCCTCCCTTGATGGAGCGTGGGGCAAAATGAAGCCAGCATGGACCGTGGAATCAGGAAGATCTCAGTGAGTATTCTGGTTCAGCCACTTATTCCCTGGAGAGGCCACTCAGCTTCTGAGCCTCCATGTTCTTATCTGTCAAATGGGGACAGTGATCATAGTACCCACCTCATAGGGTTGTTGTGAAGATTAAAGCAATTAATATGGGTAAAAACACCTAGAACAGAAAGAAGCTGGCACAAAATAAGTGTTAGTTATTAGGCGGTGGCTGCTCCCACGATTACTATTATTAATGGGGTGATGAATGGGAAGCCCCTGCCAAGGAGGAAGGACCTGGTAAACACTAGGGTGTTACTGGCTTTGAATTTTTCTTTCCCAAGACTAATCCTCTCCTCTGGACTCCTGGCCACCTGGAGTGGTCATCCTGATGGCTCTTACCACCCGATCTTGCCCTGGCCTGGGGCCCTGGCTGTTTTCGCCTTGGAGTTATTGGCTGGTGATGTGACTGCAGAGGCTATGGCTAGCATATTGTTATATCCCCAAACACATTTATAAACAAACATGGGATACCCACTTCTGGCAGGTGCCTCCGCAGCTTGCAGACCATCCATAGCTGCCAGTTGCTCTCAGGACTTTGCTCAGGCCCCTCCTCAGTGCTGCCCAATGGCTGCCTGGGATCTAGCTACCTCATCTTCCACCTCTGGGGCCTAAGGCACCATCTTCTGCCACAATGCTGGGCCTCTCCCGCTCCCCAAGTGTGCCAGCTCCTTCCTGCATTTAGGCCTTTGCATATGGCGGGGCTGGTCTTGGAGTGTCCTCCTCTGACTGATAAACTTTTGCTTCTTCTCCAAGGCCCAGCCTTACCAAGCGCCCCCGACTCCAAGCCAAGAATCAGAGTCCGCCCAGGGGGACTGGGACCCAGGAGGCCTTAGTCATCAGACCTCCTCCTCCTCCTTTTCCATGCCACGACTGCTGTGCCCAACACTATAACAGGGTCTTGCTGGTCCCTTTGAAGAAGCTGGTACATGGCCGGGCGTGGTGGCTCAGGCCTGTAATCCCAGCACTTTGGGAGGCCAAGGCGGGTGGATCACCTGAGGTCAGGAGTTCAAAACCAGCCATGGTCAACATGGTGAAACCCCATCTCTACTAAAAATACAAAAATTAGCCGGGTGTGGTGGCGCACGCCTGTAATCCCAGCTACTTGGGAGGCTGAGAAAGGAGAATCTTCGGATCCCAGGAGGTGGAGGCTGTAGTGAGCTGAGATCGCAGCATTGCATTCCAGCCTGGGTGACAGAGTGAGACTCTGCATCACAAAAAAAAAAAAAAAAAAAAAGAAAAGAAAAGAAAAGAAAAAGAAAAGAAGAAAGAAAAGAAAAGGCCAGGTGCAGTGGCTCATGCCTGTAATCCCAGCACTTTGGGAGGCTAAGGTGGGCAGATCACAAGGTCAGGAGATCGAGACCATCCTGGCTAACACAGTGCAACCCCATCTCTACTAAAAATACAAAAAAATTAGCCAGGTTTGGTGGCGGGTGCCTGTAGTCCTAGCTACTTGGGAGGCTGAGACAGGAGAATGGTGTGAACCCGGGAGGCGGAGCTTGCAGTGAGCCGAGATTGTGCCACTGCACTCCAGCCTAGGCAACAGATCGAGACTCCACCTCAAAAAAAAAAAAAAAAAAAAAAAAGAGAAAAGAAAAGAAAAAAGGCTGGAACATGACCCCTGAACTGTCCTCTGTAGGCTCAGAGCACTCACCTTCTATAGGACCCGGAAGACCTGCTCAGTGCCTCCTCCCAAGAAACCCCCCCCAGCCATTTCCCCAGCCTCTGCCCTCTCATCTCTCTTGGTTCCTTCCTCCCCACCATGTTTCCTCATTGCATTATAATAATTTGGTTGTTGGCTGACTCTTCCCCTGAGTCTTGGTTCCTCGGCACTGGGCCTTCCATCTCTTGCCCTCTCCAGGAACAGAGTCTGCTCTGCCTAAATGATGAATAAAGAAATGAATAAATCAGGGAGTGGATTTAAATGTTGCCTCCTCCAAGAAGTCCTCCCTGACTTTCCCACCTCTTTTTTGTAATCATTGCATGTATTTATTGTCTGTCTCTCCACCAGATTGTCAGCTCTTCTTGTCATTTTATTTACCACTGCTTCCTGGCACCTGTCCTGGAGCTTGTCACATGACTATGCTAACAAGTATTCCCTGGATAAGTGAATGAATGAATGAGTAAATGAACATCCAAATGAATGAAGGACTGAGTGAATGAATCAATGACTGACTGGATGAATGAATGAATGAGCAAACGACAGAAAGAATGAATGGATTTGATCATGAATGATGATGGAAAGGGCTCAGCTTCTCCTGAGCCTTGGCCCCACCAAGATCTTGTTTCCTCAACTGTTTATTAAGTTGTATAAAGTGCATAGAAACCATGACAATAATTCAAGCACATACAACAACAGGTAATTAATTGCATTTCCAAAATTTGATCCATGCACATGAATGAATGGGAGGTCATAGATTCAGTGGAGGAGGAGCCCCCATGCTCTCCAGGGAACACAGGTGGGGGGGTCTTTGCAGAGTGGAGCTCTCAGAGGTTGATCTCTGGGGAAGTTCTGTCCTCCCCGCTACCCTCTTTGCTTGGCGCTAGCTCCCAGTGAGGAAGGGGTGTTTAAGGAGGGACTATAAAGGGATGGCGAAGGAGGGGTTGCCCCAGGAGCTCACAATCATAGAAATTCTCTGGTGGTGATTTCCACGAGGTGGGGAGAGGTGACTAGTAGTTCAGCACAGAGCAGGAGAATAGGTCTCCAACCCAAATCCACCAACTGCATGAGGAGGCCCTGGATGCTTGCTTTAAAAATACAGAACTTCCAATCCCTGCCTGGATGCTCTGGGCATAGAGATCTGAGTGGGATCTGTGTCTATATTTTAAACAAGCTCCCCAGGCTTGTTTAAAGTTCTGAAAACTGGCCGGGCGCAGTGGCTAATGCTTGTAATCCCAGCACTTTGGGAGGCTGAGGCGGGCGGATCACAAGGTCAGGAGATCGAGACCATCCTGGCTAACACGGTGAAACCCCGTCTCTACTAAAATACAAAAAATTAGCCGGGCGTGGTGACGGGTGCCTGTAGTCCCAGCTACCCGGGAGGCTGAGGCAGCAGAATGGCATGAACCCGGGAGGCAGAGCTTGCAGTGAGCCAAGATCGCGCCACTGCACTCTAGCCTGGGCGACAGAGTGAGACTCCGCCTCAAAAAAAAAAAAAAGTTCTGAAAACTTTGCTGCCTAACCTCAGGTAGTCCCTTAGGTCCTAGGCTCAGAACTACCCTCTCTCCTCCCTAACCCCCTCTCAAGAAAGAGAGTCTACCCTGCACCCAGGAGCACCAGGGGTAGGACAGAGTCTGGATTGGAGGACAACTGTCCTGGAGTCCAGGATGATGGGAGAGGCAGAGACACCTCCCCACTCCAGCCGTAGCAGTGTGACATTAGTTACCATGGCCAGAAGCAGCTTTGGTGACAGGGGACAGTTGGGGGGTGAGGTCCCTCTAGGCCCCAGCACAGAGAACTGAGTTTCATCTCAGAGTTCTGCTGGGAAAATGTCATCTCCTCCAGGAAGCCTTCTGAGCCTCCAGGCTGAACTGAATACACCTGTGTCTGGCTCCTAAAAGGCAAGGGGCCCACCTGTCTCCCCCAGCACTCATTCCACGCATTCTACGGAAAAGTGAGCATCCTCCCTCCCCTTTAAGAAAGCTGGGGCTGAATCTGGTCCATTGCTGGCTCCAGAACCTGTACAGCCCAAGGTGGGCACTGGTGATGACAAGTGTAGCTGGCAGGCATGAGACCACCCAAGTGGGCACTGGGCCCCCATCATATCCTTTGGTCTACCCAGAGGGCATCTGCAGCTTCTACTGACAGTCCCATCACTCCAACTCAAGTTCCCCAAGGACATCTCTCTGGCCATAGGAGCAAGCTTGGCCCCCTGTGACCTTCAACCAATGACAGATGACAGTTAGTGGATAAATAAGTACCTCCTCCCCGCTCCCCAACACCTCTTGGGACAGTCTGGAGTGGAGATCCACAGGCTCTGCAGGGTCCCCAGGTGAGCTGAGGACCGGTCACCCACACAGGAACTGCCCTGTGACACGGCTGTCTGCATTTTGCCTCCCCTCTCTCTTACCGTTTTCTTTGGGGATCACACCCAAACAAAGGAGGGATGAGACCCCCAACTTACTAGCAAGAATTATCTTAGCAGACACAATTATCTTGGGCCTTCCTGCGGAACTCTACACATCCCTCCTCTCTTCTGGCCCATGCACCCCCTGGGACACAGGTAGTGTTTTTATTTCCAGTTTACAGATGAAGGAACAGAGAGGTAAGACTCCTTGGTCAAGGTAACAGAGCCAAGCAAAAGGCACATAGGGGCTGGAATCCAGGCCTCGCCTGAAGGAGCAAGATTCCAGGGCGAAGGTTGCTAACTGGTTGTCAGATATCATCACCTTAAACCGTTATTTCCTTAGGAGCCAAACTGTTTGGGAAAACTGTTGTGGGAACCATGTGTTTGCATGTGTGGCCCACTTCATGCATTTGCCTTGCCAGTCTAGGCCCGGGGCAATTGAGTTTGCAACTCATTTTTAGTGACGCAGACCAACTGCTGCTCCAATGGGGAGGGCTTGTAGCCCAGCGCAAGGTTTGAATCTGATCTCCTGGACATGGGGTCCAGGACACAAAGCAGCGTCTGGGTGGGGGGATGGGGTTCCTCTGCCCAGCTCCACGCCTCTTGGCTCATCTCTGAGCAGCTGTGTGATCTTTGGCCCATGGCCGCACCTCTCTGGGCCTTGCTTTCCTCATCTGTAATATGGGGCTTACAATCTGAATGTGCGGGGTGTTGCTGGGACGAGAGATCTCAACACGAGCCAGCATCTCAGCAGATGCTCAACAAATGGCCCTGGGTCCCCAGCCCCTGTGATGGTCGTTTCTGCCTTCTGGCTTATTAAGGCTGGGCGGGGAGTCAGGGCACAGCAGGAACCACGGCGGGTGGAAGGGGGGTGTCATTAGAATCTGTTCTCAATGAGGAGAGGCCATGAGGCCGAGAGGCTGGCCCAGCTCCCCAGGGGCCTGCGTGATTGGGAGCTAAAGCAGCTGCCTGAAAGAGGCCTCTGCTCTCCTCATTACCTGCCTGTTAGCAGGACTGGCAGGCTTGAAGAACAGGCGACTGCGTGCAGGCAGATCCCCAGAGATCACAGGCATCTTAGGGGACACTCCAAGCCCGGCGGGGTCTGCTCTTGGTCATCGCTCCCCTCACCGTGTCCTCTACCACCTAAGCAGATCGTCTGCAGCCAAGAAGATCCACTCCTCCCACCAAGAAGACCCCAGGAAGACACTTCCTGGACCCTTATTCTAAACCCATCTATAGACAGTGGACTTTCCTGTATTTCATTTGAACTTAAAAAAAAAAAAGACTTCATATCTCAACGTTGTAAATATTCTGCAGAAACTTGGAAACTCTTATGAAATTGTTTGTACTCATTTTTATAAACGAATGAAATCTCCTTCTCTGCTCTGTCCTTCCGAGCCTGTCCTTCTCTGAGGCTGCAAGTCCTGGTCCAGAAGCCCTGGGGTGAGGGTGAGACGGATTGGGGGTTCCTGGTCCCCACTGCACCGCGAACCCGGGAGCACAAGAAGGGGCTCTGGCTTGGGCTCTGTGCAGCCTCCCCCGCCTCCCCAAACTCATTCCTCGGTATTGGGGTGAGTAGGAGGCTGCTCCCCGGACGTGGAGGGTGGGGGAGGAGAACCTGGCCAGGTCGGGGTTGAGGCGGGGATAGAGGCAGGAACTCCCTCCCGGGTGGGCGGGGACACGTGCGGGTCCTGGGTCCGGCAGGGTTCGGGCGCGGCGGGGCCGTCCCCGCGCCGCCCGCGGCCGCCGGTAGGGGGCGCCTTGGTCATGCATTATTCATCGCCGGCGCCCGCCCGCCCGCGCCTCCCTCACGGCCCCCGCGCTGGCTGCGGGCTGCGCCGCGGAGCGGGAGCGCGGAGCCTTCACAATATTGTGGCAGCTCCGCGAGTGACGGATCCGGGGAGGCGGGGGCGCGCAGCCTCGAGCGGCTGCGGGGGCGGCGGGGGTTGGGAGGGGTCCCGGGTTGGGGGCGAGGCTGGGTCACCCGGCCCCGAAGCGAGCTCAGGACGGGGGGCTGGCCGAGCGGAGGGCGGAGGCTGCAGCGTCCGTCTGTCCGTCCTCCATCGGGTCAGCTGGGGCAGAGGGAGCATTGGCTCAGCGTGAGGGGCGGGGGATGTGATGGGGAACAAGGTAGGCGCGGCCCCATCCTTCGCAATTTTACATTCAAAGGTTGGGGGGGTGGGATGCAGATCCAAAGCATATAAACAGACAAGGAAGATAATTCCAGGTGAGCGCTCTGCATAAAATAAAACTCGGCTGGTGCTTCGGATGGCCAGGGAGGGCTTCTGGGAGAAGGTGACATTTGTGCAGAGACACGACTGGCAAAGAGGGGCCTGACCTTGGCTAGTCTCTGGGCCACTGCAGTTTCTCTCTGCCCGGCCCCTGGCTTTCTAAAGGTGCTGTAAAAGTCAGCACCCCAAAACCTACACACATCCTGAGAAGCAAGGAGGAAGGTCTTGGGGAGACCCTGCTGCGGGCTGAGGCCCTGAGATGGGGTTCCTGCCCAGCCTTCTTCTGGTTACAGCAGCCAGTAAGCTCTGGGGCCCTGGGCACTGGGCATCAGAAGGGTCAGGTTCAAGGTGCCCCCCTCCCCACTCCTGCACGGGGCGCTGGGCTGGGGAAACTTGGGATCCTGGAGTCTGAGCAGCTCAGCCCCTGGTGGGGGGCTTGGCCCCTCCGCCTCCCAGCCCTCAGCTCCAGGGCGGGGGCTGGTGAGGGGGCTGGTGGGGGGCAGGTGGAGGGCGTGGGCTCAGGGTCACAAGCATCGGGTTTCCTTTCACTTGTACAAAGACTCATTGACGCCTGAGCACATCAATATCCTTAATGACAGTGAGAGGAGCTGGGACTCCAGACGGCCCAGCCTGAGCCCCCCACCCCGCCTCCCCCCTCCTGTCCTCTCCCCTCCCGGCTCACTCTTCCTTCCTCCTTCTCTCCTGATTCATGTCCCCTCTCTCCTTCTCACTCTCTCTCTCCTCGTTCCTCTCCCCTCTCTCTCCCTCACTCCTGCTTGCCTCTCTCCTTTCCTCTTCCCTCCTCTCCCTCACTCCTGCTTGCCTCTCTCCTTTCCTCCCTTGGGTCCTGGTATCTTTCCTCTTCTTTTCTTTCTTTCCTTTTTCTCTCAGCTGTCTCCTCTCCTCTCTTCTCTCCCCTCCCTCCTTTCCTTCTTCTCTCCCCTCCCTCCTTTCCTTCTTCTCTCCCCTCCCTCCTTTCCTTCTTCTCTCCCCATCCCCAGGACCTCACAGCTCTTGGGCATTCACAAACTTTCACCCAGAGAGCTCGAGGCTCCAGTGGGCAGCCCGTCTGTCTGCCTGCCTGCCTGCCTGCCTGTCTGTCTGTCTGTCCTGGCCAAAGCAGGCTTACACAGTGGGGCCCTCGGAGAGGCTGCTCAGCTCTCAATCCCACAACCGCCGTCCCAGAGGGCCCTGGGCTTCTGCCTTTCCCGCGGGCCCCAGGCTACTCTGGGAACTGAAAATGGCAAGTTTGGGTGCGGGGCGCCACGGGTGAGGAGAGAGTTTTGGGGAGGATTTTCTGTTTTGTATTTTTTATGACCATATATAATTTCGCATTTCTCCCCTCAGCCTCTGCCTCCTTGGCTCCCAGATGTGTCCCACATTGAAGAATTATCTCTCCTCCCTAGAGTGAAATAAATGCAATCAATATGAGTATTGCTCTCAGGGCCTTGAAATATTACATTAATGTTCCATGTGGTGACATTTTAGCTGGAATTTTCAAATACATTATGATGGTTCAAATTAATATTTATCAGATCAGCTTTTATATTTTGCAAAAGAGAGAGAGGGAGAGAGGGAAAGAGAGAAAAGGAAAGACAGAGAGAGCATTATTAAAATACGAAATGCAGATCAAGTCTAAAATCGATGGTCCATTTTCCCAGCACTTTCCAGGGGCTGTCTTTAGCTTTCTGGGTTTGTTTTTAAATTTATTGGTGTTTCAGGCAAATCTATTGGGCTCCCTCGGCCCCCTGGTCCTTCTCCCCTCCCTGCTCCCCTTGCAGGCTACAGGCCCCTTCCTTTTCTGTCTTTCTCTCTTTATTATCCTGAAATGTAAATTACGACATTAGCCCGGTCCTTATTTTTTTTTTTAAACTCTCCGATGATTAAATCTGCTACACGACATCCTTGTCCTTTCTATAAATTAAATCATCTTGGCTTTGCACCTCCAGCTCAGGGTGGATGCCACACAGGTGTTGAGGCAGCGGGCAGCTCTAGCTGAGGGCTGGGGTCCTTGTCCCCTCCTGGAGTGGACACTGGGGGCCTTTGTGTAGGGCAGAGAGGACACCTCTCTAGCTCCTTGTGTTTCTGTAAATAAGAAATGGGGACTGGAGGGAGGAGGTGATGGCAATCATACATTCCACTTTATTTCAGTCTCTTCCAAACTGATTACTCTGTGAAGTGGAAAATCCAGGCAGATTAATGGTTTAATTCTCTTTTCTCTTTTCTTTTGCTTTCCCCCCACTCTGCCTCCTGTTTTGTTTTTTTTTTTCTCTCTCTCTCTCTTCTTTTTGCATCTTTTTTTCCCTTCTTGGAGCTGTATTCAAGAAAAGACTCAGGAGTTTTGGGGAGATGCACACAGAGGCGAACGTGGTTCTCAGAGGAAGGACAGCAGGTCCAGCTAGGAGATGTTCCCAGCCCCACCCCAGCTCTGCCTGGAAGCTCTGCAAGGGTTAACAATGCCCACTCCAGCCCTTAACTTTTTCTCTTTGGTGATTTTCTGTTTTCTCTCTCCTCGAGTTCTGGGCGAGAGTTTGAACTGGAGCAAGTGTTTATTGTCAGGTACACAAAGGTACGCACACACACACACACACAACTGCAGATCCCACACACGCACACACAAACACGCACACAAATATGGCAATATAGACACTCTGAGAAGATCTCCATAAAGCGAGCTGCCCTCCTGATTTCTCTCCGCTGCTGATCTGGCCAAAAGAACGACAGGAAACTTAAAAAAGAAAAGGAGGAGGGATCGATTATTCGACCTGTACTTGAACCCGACTGAAAGAGATAAAGCGGAATTTTCAATAGGTCCCCTGCCCTTTTCACCAGGAGGGAAAGAGGAGAAGAAAAACAAGAGATATTTATATGACAGCAGCTGCTGAAAATAGCATTTCAGCGCCATAAAAAAAGGCAAAAAGAAATTCAATGGTAGAAAAGGCAAGAAACTCCTCGTCTGCTCCCCAAAAGGCAAAGCAGGCAGTGGGTGTCCCTGGCTGGAAATGCATGCATGCGTTCTATAGATCTGTTTGAAATTATACTTGTCATTGAGGGGGAATTTATGCTTATATTGATCTGCAAAAGGAAAATATTAAATGGTTTGGTTTTGATCTTTCGGTGACCCCAAGGTCAAGGGTAGTAGCAGATTAGTATTCATAGAATTCATCACGGAATTGCAGCCTGCATCCACTTTATGCAAACATGCTCAAAACATGTCTGGTGAAGCAGACAGCAAATGGCAATGACAGGGAAAAAGCCAACAGCACCCCCTCCCCCCCGAGGGGCTCTCCCTCTTTCAACCCCTCCTGGAGAAAAGGAAACAGCAGAGGTCTGTTGTTGGATGGATGATGGCAGACACCCCCCTGACTCTCATGGGCCTGCACAAAAGGTGAGGTGCCCAGGTTGGGGCAAGTACACGAGGAGTTCAGAAGAACATCCTTGATGGTGTGAGCAGAAAGATCCAGGGATCAGGCTGGGGACCCAGGTGGACAGTGAGGGGCACGTGTACCTGCAGCAAGACATCACTGGGGGAGCGATGAGCAGACAGGCGCGCGCGTACACACACACAAGCACACACGTGCACACACTCAGCCAGTGGAAGCCTGGGTCTTTCCTGAAGGGGGGAGCACGGAGCGCTCTCCCAGGGTGACATTGTTTCTCGTTCCATGCTGAGGAGCATCTTTCGTGTGAGGCGCCCAGGTGGCCAGCCGGGAAGGAGACAGGCCAGGCGCGCATGCCTCCCGTAGCCCCCAAGTTCTTCCTGCTCTCCCTCCCTCAGTGGCCTCGGGGCCCGAGTTCAAATGTGTGTGCAAAAAGGACACACGAGGAGCCCCCGAGATGGGCTGCAAACCCCCTCCTGCCTCGGTTCAGCACACAAGTGCCCTCTTAGCAGATTCTGTCCCCAATGTGGGAACATTTGGTCAGTAACAGAGTCACTTGCCAACGCACTAAAAATAACCCACCAAGCATATCCCTGCAATGGCAGGAATTCTGGCTGGCCCTTGTTCTGCCCGCTGATCAGGGGGCCAGTGGGGGGCACAGATCCCCACTCCTACTGGGGGATGGGGAAGGGGGAGGGGGGCAGACTTGGGGGATAAGGGTCTCCTTCTCGGGTGACTGGTCCTCTGTGCTTAACCTGCGTTATTCTTGCACTTAACACTCACAACATCCCTACTAGGCAGGGGTCGTTAACCTCCCATTGTATAGATGAGAACACCGAGGCTCAGAGACGTGAGGTCACCAGCCTTAGGTCTCAGCTCTGTCCTGACACTCAAGTCCGCTCTCTAAACTGCTCTGCTTCCTGACACTTGCCCTTCACAATTTGGGTGAATTCCAGGAAGGGTCCACATTTCAGCTGCGGAGGGAAGGGAGTTTGGGATAAGGATAGGGGCTTGGAGGACTTGGGGGGCTGGGGGCTGTGGGGAGGGAGAGCTAGAGTGGCCCCAGCCCTGCCTCCTCAGCCCTGCTAAGGAGGACAGTGTTCTGCCTATTAATCATGTTTCATTTATATTAGCTTGAGTCGATCTACTGTATATTTGAAATGGATTTAATTTTAGATCACGCACTATGGAAGGGGGCCAGTTTGGTGTAAGGAGCATTATGAATATTTTCCATAAGTTGGATATACATTATCCAGGGACAGATATACGAGCAGCAGCACAGGGCTCCTGGCTGGGGGAAGGGGCTGCTCTCTCCTCCCTTCCCCCACTCCCCTGAATAAAGTCCCCCAGTCCCCTGAATCCCAGGGTCACAGGGCTTTGGAGGGACCCATCTTGACACCCTGCCCCTGTGGGTGTGGTGGGCTGTCAGCCCCATCTTTCCCCTGCCCGTGACCTCATCCCCATTGACCTCAAAGCCGCTGCTTCTCCCAGCTCCTTGCCAACTGGCAGGCCTGAGAGATGTGCGCAAGGTGAGAGGGGCCCAGGACCGCACCAGATCCCAGGGCCAGGGGACCCTGGCCTGACCTGCTCTGATTCTCCAGAGCTGTGGGAGGCACAGGGCGCAGCCTGAGATACAGACCAGGGGGTGGGACTTGGAGGAGAAAGGCATCAGAACACCCACCTTCAACCCTAAGCTCTGATGGAGGAGGAAGCCAGGTTCCCGCTGGCAAGCTGATGGGTGGCACCTTCCAGCTCAGCCAAGCAGCAGTGAACAGGCTACACCTTCCCGAGAGCCCCCGGGCCTGGGCTGGGATGCCCCTTTCCTGGGGGCTGGCCGTGGGCCTGAGTCCTGAGGTCTTGTCCCTGACAGAGGGCATTAAAGCTAGAAGGCCCCTCTTGAGCCAACCTGTGACTCCAGACTCAAGCTGGGGAAACTGAGGCCCAGAGAGGATAAGGGTCTTGCTAAGGGATGCAGAGCGAGCAGGGAAGGTGCACACGGGCACTTACTTGCCTAATGTTTTCGGGCTGTAACGTGTCCCTTGTTCGTTCTCCTCTGAGCCTCACACCGGCCCTGCCCCTGAGGAAACTGACACTCATGGTGGTCGAAGGAGAAGCCCGTGGACGCACACTCACACCTGGGGAACAGCAGAACTGAGTGTCAGAGGCATGCCCCACAGCTCCATGTGAGCCAGGTGTGGCATTGGACTTTACGGACAGAGGAAACCGTGGCTTAGGAAGGTGATGACATTCATATCCACACCTGAACCTTTTCTCTTCCTGCACCCCAAATCTGTGTCCCCATTCCATTTCTTTATCTAGATAAGTGGCTCCACCATCTCCCAAGCTGCACATGACCCAGATCCGGCTTTCATCCCTGCCTCTACCCCTTCTCCTCCGCCACCATCACCACGACTGATCAGTCTTTCCGTAATTGACCCTCTCTGGTCTGCCTGCTTCTCTCCTTCACCCCCATCTCCCTTACCGTCTCTCCCAGCCCACCCCATGGGCCTCCTGGAGTGTCTACAGAGTCTCTGCCAACTCCAGTCTGTTCCCTGCACCGTGGCCAGAGGACCTTGTTTAAACACAGCACAGTCACATTGCACACTCCTCCTCTTGGCATTCCTAGGACTAAATCCTGAATCCGGACACTGGACAAGAAGGCTCGCCAGAGAGTGACTCCTGCCCCGTTCCCCAGAGTCACACCCTCCTCCCTCCTCTCCACCTCCAGGGTCAGCTTCCATGCCTTTCCAGCTCATTACCTGCCGTGCGCTGTGACCCTCCACTCCAGGACCTTGGCACACACTGGTCTCTCTACCCGGACCTCTGCCCCGTTGCTCTGTACCTGGGGGTTGAAGGGTTTACTCCTCTGCAACCTGCAAGCTCTGTTTTGACTACTCCAGGGAGGCTCTCTGATCACACCTACCCTTCCCCACCCAAGTCTAGCTCAAGACCTACTTTTGCCTTTTGCAAACCCTGCAGCCATAAGGGGATAGCTGGGGATTAACTCTCCACACCCAGCCGCTTTGGAAAAGCGCTGGGCCTGGTGCGGACAGGTACCAGCTGCTATTCCGTCCTCCCCACTACGTGCACATCCATCAGCTCCTCCATCGGCGCAGAGTATAATACACCCGTCACCCACCCCAGCCTGGGCTGGCAGCCTTTCAGAAGTGGCATGCAAAGCTTCTCTTATTCATTCTTAATTTAAGGTTTTGTGAGTTGTAATAACCCCCCTTCCCCCCAAATCACTGGGGATGGGGACCTCTGTGTCAGCCCCGGGCCAGGAGAGCTGAAGGGTAATTGCATTGCACATATGCTAATGGTTGTCTGGAGAAGACAATGGCAACAGGGGGACTGGGATGGGGCCTATCTCAGTACCCAGAGTACCTGAGGGTGGGGGAGTGTCGGCTGGGTTTGGGGGACTGGTGTTGCAAGCCAGATGGGGGCATTGAGGGGTTGTGTGCTCCGTAGTCCACGGTAGAGAAGATGAGAGAGGCTGGGAGTCCCAGTCTAGGGGGCTTGACTGGAGACAGATGCCCTGGAAAGGGCCTGAAAAACCCCTTTCTTCCTCCAACTCCTCCTGTCCCACCCCAGAGTGCAGGCTGCTGCCCTCTTTTCTGGGACCAGAGATGGCTCTCATAGAGAAGGAGAATTGGGGCACATGGATGTTGCACTGGGCACTCATCCTGGTCCTGCCTTCTACAACCTGTGTGGCATCAAACAAGCTACTGAACCTCTCTGAGCCTCAGTTTCCTCATCTTTAAAAGTTTTTGTTTTTTTTTTGACAAGGTCTTGCTCTGTTGCCCGGGCTGGAGTGCAGTGGCATGATCTCCACTCACTGCAACCTCCCCCTCCTGGGCTCAAGCAATCCTCCCACCTCAGCCTCCAAGTAGCTAAGAGCACAGATGAGCATCATCATGCCTTTTTTTTTTTTTTTGTAATTTTTGTAGAGACAGGGTTTCACCATGTTGCCCATGCTAGTCTCGAACTCCTGGACTCAAGTGATTCACCCACCTCAGCCTCTCAAAGTGCTGGGATCACAGGCATGAGCCACTGTGTCTGGCCAAAAGTCTTTTTTCTTTCTTTTTTTTTTTTTTTTTGAGACAAAGTCTTGCTCTGTCACCCAGGCTGGAGTGCAATGGTACGATCTTGGCCCACTGCAGCCTCTGCCTCACGGGTTCAAGCAGTTCTCCTGCCTCAGCCTCCCGAGTAGCTGGGATTACAGGCACCCAACACCACGGCCAGTTAGCTTTTGTGTTTTTAGTAGAGACGGGGTTTCATCATGTTGGTCAGGCTGGTCTCGAACTCCTGACCTCAGGTGATCCACCCGCCTCAACCTCCCAAAGTGCTGGGATTACAGGCGTGAACCACCATGCCCGGCCAAAAGTCTTTTTTTACTCGTACCTGCCTCTAGGTTGTTCTATGCTTTAAAAGAGATAAAACACAGAAGCAAGTTTCAGAGCACTTGGTATAGATAGGTCTTCAACGAGTTAAGTGGTACCTGAAGATTTTATGACTATTGAACCAAGGTGGATCTGCCCACAATCTGTGATGAGCTGGGATGTGGAACTCCTGACTTCCTACCTGGAGGGGAGGTGCTTCCAGGATGGAGGGAGGGTCTTGAGACACCAATGTCCCTTCCTCGGAGGGGTCTTCTGTCACCTCCCATCAGAGGAGTCTCCTTCTCTCACTCCCTCTCCCTTTGCCCTGCAACATGCTCCTGCTTCCTTCACTAATTCCAGCCTGTGATGAGATATTTGTTTTCTTGCTTATTGTCTGCCCCCTCTCCAGACTGTGGGTTTATCGGGGTGCCTGGAAAAGGCCTGGCACATAGTAGGTGCTCAATACATATTTTCCCAGTGAAGGAGTGATTGATTGACATCCATGCAGAAAAGTGGGGGGCGAGGGCATGAGGATTAAAATTCAGGCAGGGGTGGTCTCCCAGACCCACCTTCCCTCTGTCTTGGACCTCAGGAATGACACCTGTCACTCACCTGCCCTGACCTCCCTAGGGCCCCATGCCCATTCTGTCACTGGCATGGGCCTTTCCTGCCTCCCTGTGGATTCAGGGCTGGTGGGGAGCCAGGACGCCCTCTGGGCATGGGTGTGGAAAGGAGGGTGCTTTCCAGGCCGCTGTCCCCAGTGTCCCCTCCCAGGCACTTCCCTCTTGGGCTGCACCAGGCCACGCAAGGCACCTGAGGCCCGCCACCGTCTGGCAACTGAAGCGTCCCTGGGGCAGCTTGGCTGTTCCTTCTAAGGGCTTATCAGGGTTATTTCCCTTCCCCTTGACCAGGGAGCCAGAACCCAGGGTTTTAAGCCGGTTTTGAGAGGGCCGCGTCCTCCTGGAGAGTGAATGTTCATGGCCGAGGAAGTGGCCGATGAAGAAACTTTGGTGATGCCTCCTCCTGCGGCCCTGGTCCCACTGCTATAGCACACTGGGAACCAGGTCACCCAGATCTCAAATACGTGGCCTCCCTGGCTCCAGTGCTGAGGAGAGCCAAGAGGCTGGCAGCCGGCTCTGGCTCATGCCAGAAAGTCTCTGAGCCGGTCCAGCCTGTGTCCCCGGGTGTGGGTCCTCCACGGCCCCAGGGAGCTGCCCGCTCCACCCACCAGGCCCACAGTGAGGGCCAGGCTGAAGCCAGTAGCTCCTCTCAGAAATTCTGAGCAGAGCGGCTGAGGGAGAAAATAGATCCGATGACGGTGATGCCAGGGGATGGGACTTCCAGTTACGGAGGGCATGTGCTGGGGGTGGGGGCGGGGGGGTGTCTGTGACAGAGACAGAGCTGGAGAGAGAGGAAGAGAGTCAGGGAGGGGACAGACAGAAAGAGGTAGACACCAAGGCAGGAAGCGGATGGAGAGAAAGAGAGACAAAAAGAGGTAGCAATTTATCTAACAAAAGATGGAGAGAGAGACAGAGACAGAGAGCAAGAGAAAGGAGAGAACGGGAGGGAGAGAGAGATGATGAGAGAGTCTCTCAGAGACAGAGACACACAGAGGGATACTGAAGCCAAGAAGTGGGGTGCCGGGCCAGGGGCCTCTGCCTATGGGACCGGAACGCAGGAGGTGGAGACAGCTGGAGCCCGGCGTGTCCGTGCGTGTCGGCTCTGGGACTGTCGATGCACAAGACACACTGCTAGGCTCAGAGTCATTCAGTGAATTCGATGGAAAATTGGAAAGTTGGGGGCAGGCACTTTCCATGAGGAGAACGAGTGGCCTCCTCATGTGACTACGCTTGTGTGTCTGTGATCACGTGTGTGGCGTGTGGAAGAGGGCAGGGCCCAGTTTCCCCCTCAGCTGTCAGGACTCTGCGTGCAGACAGCCCCGGCTGGTGGGCTGCAGGGCCAGGGTGGTGTCTGGTGGGGGGCGGCCAGACACACGCCCTCAGCAGGGGAGGCCAGGGAGCTGTCAGCAGCCCAGGGCCAGGCAGGCAGCGAAAGTGAGCCATGGCAGGGCCACTTCTCCTTGCCGCTGTTCACTTGACACTCTCTAACCCAGAAGCCACCTGTTCAGCCATCAGTCACCCAAGGAAAATACAGCTTTCCTGAAACTGGGAATCGGACAGAGTCCCAGGAGGGGGTGAGCAGGGGGAAATGCCCGCTCTCTGACACTTCCATGGGGCCCCGGGCCCACTCCCAGGCAGGCTGGAGGCCCAAATCTGGCCTTCAAGAGCTATAAAAAAAATACACTACCAATCAGGCACCATCCTGGTACATTTGGGGGGATTTGGGTGGCGGTGAGGGCCCCTACAGAAATGCCCACCTTGGGGGTGGTGAAGGACCAGCTCTTGCTGGGGTGGCACAGCGAGGACTGTGCCTTGGAGGAGCTGCTGTGTGAACCACATGCCCCTGGGTGAGGATGGGGCAAGGGCTGGCGTGGGGTGGGGGTGGCACTCTAGCTGGGCGGGTGTTTTGGGGGCAGGCAGGGTGGCTGGGGCCTGGGAGGGCCCTGGCTTGGAGGCAGGTCTGGGGCTCTGCCCAGCAGCAGCGCCCTGGCCAACGGAGGCCCGGCTGTGCCCCGCCATGCCCCGCCTCAGATGGCTTGTTAATTTCATCGTTTAGCCCGTTTATGGTGTTCCCAGTTGCTGTTGCTTTTATAAACAAGCATTTTGGTGACCTTCCCCTCCGGACATCAGCTCCGCAAGAATCCCGAGCCCTGAACATTTATAAATAAGCCTTCTCTCAAGTTCCACAACAGGTGTGACCTCCCCCCCGCCCCCCTCCCCTGTCCTGTCCGAAAACTGAACAGTTTCAACAAGCAAAGGGAAGCCGCCCAGGCTGTCTTAAAGGGGTCGAGTGGAGGCCACTGTGCACTAGGCAGGGAGGGGGGCTGACCCGCTTCCCTCTCCCTCGCCCAGGCTGGGGGTCCCAGGGGAGAGTGCCAGCCTGGTGGACAGCTGACCCCTGACCCCACTTCCCCCTAACACCCCACCCCAGAGGCTATGGACTGAGAGGGCTCCTTGGCTGACAGAGTGTATCTGAGTCAGACCTCCCCTCCCAAGGGAAGCCTTATCAAGCCCCCAACCCCATTCCCCTCCACAGTTAGCTTCCTGTTTCTCGCCATCCTTGGCTCCACCCTGGTGAGTATAGAGCCTTTCTGTCTGTTCTTCCCTGCCAAAAGCTCTCTGATTCATGATTTGCAACATTTCATACACATTTATTTAACAAGCATTCATTTGTTCAACAAATATTTCTTGAGCTCCTCCTCTGAGCCAGGCACTGTGCCAGGGATAGAAAGCTGAAGGAAACCCAGCCCTGCCCCCAAGGAGCTCACCCTCTAGTGGGGCAGACAGACAAGTAGCAAGATGAGTGAACCGCCGGTGCCTTGGTTCCTGAGAAAGGGCTTTCAACCCAGACTTGGGGTCAAAACCCTTCCTGGGAGGGCTGACTCTTGAGTCTACCACGGAGGTGATGAGGGGAAGCACGTTCCAGGCCAAGGAAACTGACAGGGCAGGGCATAGAGGCAAACACGGCCCGTGGGGAATTGCAGTCATCTGGGCTGGAGCTCAGGGGTCTCAGCAGGAGTGGTAGGGAAGGAAGGACTTTAGAATCCCGCCATCCCCGTGCCTATCGCCAGCAGCAGTGCTGGCCTTCAATTCAGAAACCCCAGAGAGCAGGGATCTTCTGCGTGACAACTGGTCCCCAGAGGAAAATAAACCTATAAGGTCCTTTCGTATTGGTCACGTAGGAGGACAAGATGGTGTTGTTGAAGGATGATGAAGGTGGTGATGGTGATGACCGAGAAAGATGAGGATGGAGAATAGGAAGGTGATGATGATGATGATGATGATGATGATGATGATGATGGAATTGAAGATGGTAGTTGTCTCGGGTGAGCAGTGACTATTTGAGACCAGCATCACGAGGGCAGTAAGAAGACTTTACCAAGACAATTGTAGGTAAAGAAAGGCAGACGTATTAGAGAAAGTATGAAAATATGCTGCAAGAGTGCAATGGGCAGACCAGCAAGAGAGGATGATATGGTTAGGCTTTGTGTCCCCACCCAAATCTCATTTTGAATTGTAATCCCCAGGTGTTGAGGGAGATACCTGGTGGGAGGTGATTGGATCATGGGGCGGCTTCCCCCATGCTGTTCTCATGGTAGTGAGTGAGTTCTCACAAGATCTTGTGATTTTAGAAGTATTTGGAAGTTCCTCCTTCATTCACTTGGTTCTCTCCTGCTGCTTTGTGAAGAAGGTGCCTGCTTCCCCTTCTGCCATGATTGTAAGTTTCCTGAGGCCTCCTCAGCCATGTGGAACTGTGAGTCAATTATGTCTCTTTCTTTCTTTTTTTTCTTTTTGAGACAGAGTCTTGCTCTGTCACCCAGGCTGGAGTGCAGTGGTGCAATCTCAGCTCACTGCAACCTCCACCTCCCGGGTTCAAGTGATTCTCCTGCCTCAGCCTCTTGAGTAGCTGGGACTACAGGCACGTGCCACCACGCCTGGCTAATTTTTTGTATTTTTAGTAGAGATGGGGTTTCACCGTGTTAGCCAGGATGATGTCGATCTCCTGACCTCATGATCCGCCCGCCTCAGCCTCCCAAAGTGCTGGGTTTACAGGCGTGAGACACTGTGCCTGGCACACCTCTCTTTCCTTTATAAATTACCCAGTCTTGGGTATTTCTTTATAGCAGTTTGAGAACAGACTAATACAGAGGAGCTGACTGCAAGGAGACAAAGGCTTGCTGGGGATTTTATAGGATGGTGCTTGTACTGTGTGCTGAAGAGGACTTTGTGCAGTACTGATGCCAAGGTTGCAGTGAGCTAACTTGCAGGTGTCTGGTGAGAAGTTGGGCTCAGGAGGGCTACATGTCCTGGACCACGAAGAAAGGCAGACTTCAAGCTTATCTGCTTTTTCTTTCTGCTTTCTCCTGCTCCTGCCAGCCTGACTCCTTTTCCCTAATTAGGACTCCACAGTAGTAGCAGGTGGTGATGTGGATGTTGATCAGGATAGTAGCAGTGGTGATTTTGGTGGTGACGGTGGTGGTCATTGTAGTGGTTGTGATGTGATATGCTGATAGTGTAGTGGTTATGATGGCGGTGGCAATGGTGGTCTTGATGGTGATAACAATAGTGGTAGTGATAGATGGTGATGATTATGGGGTGGTAACGATGGCAGTGATAATGATGGTGACAGTCATCCTGGTGATGGTAATGATGGTGGTAGTGATGATGGTGGTGATAGTGGTAGTGATGATGGTGTTGATGAGGGTGGTGATGGTGGTGGTGATGGTGATGATCATAGTGGTGGTGCTGGTGCCTGTGCTGAGGCTAGTGATTGTGGGGACGGTAATGATGGTGATCAGGGCCACAGTGATGATGGTGG
Source organism: Pongo abelii (assembly GCF_028885655.2). Taxonomy (NCBI): domain Eukaryota; kingdom Metazoa; phylum Chordata; class Mammalia; order Primates; family Hominidae; genus Pongo; species Pongo abelii. Next base: position 223,371,206 of record NC_071985.2, read on the forward strand.
TGGCGGTGACGGTGGCGATGATAGTGACGATTGTCATAGTAATGATGATGGTGATGGCAATGGTAGCAGTGATGGTAATGATGGCAGTAGTGATGGTAGCAATGGTTGTGGTGGTGGTGACGGTGGTGATGATAGTGACGGTTGTTATAGTAATGGTGATGGTGGTGGCAGTGGTAGCAGTGATGGTAATGATGGCAGTAGTGATGGTAGCAATGGTTGTGGTGGTGGTGACGGTGGTGATGATAGTGATGGTTGTCATAGTAATGGTGATGGTGGTGGCAGTGGTAGCAGTGATGGTAATGATGGCAGTAGTGATGGTAGCAATGGTTGTGGTGGTGGTGACGGTGGTGATGATAGTGACGGTTGTCATAGTAATGGTGATGGTGGTGGCAGTGGTAGCAGTGATGGTAATGATGGCAGTAGTGATGGTAGCAATGGTTGTGGTGGTGGTGACGGTGGTGATGATAGTGACGGTTGTCATAGTAATGGTGATGGTGGTGGCAGTGGTAGCAGTGATGGTAATGATGGCAGTAGTGATGGTAGCAATGGTTGTGGTGGTGGTGACGGTGGTGATGATAGTGACGGTTGTCATAGTAATGGTGATGGTGGTGGCAGTGGTAGCAGTGATGGTAATGATAGCAGTAGTGATGGTAGCAATGGTTGTGGCGGTGGTGATGGTAGTGATGGTGGTAATCATGGTGGTGGTTGTGATGTTGGTGATCATGGTGGTGGTTGCAGTGCTGCTCATGGTGGTAGTGGTGGTGCCTGTGGTGTGGAGTGAGGCTATCGATGGTGGTGATGGTGCTGATGGTCATGATGGTCATCGTGGTGGTGATCATGATGTTGCTGTTTGGTGGTGACAGGGATGATGGTGATGGTGGTACTGATGGTAGTGATGGTGGTGATCATGGTGGTAGTTGCAGGGCTTGTTGTATGGAATAAGGCTAATCGATGGTGATGATGATAGTGATGGTCATCGTGGTGGTGATCATGGTCTGGTGGTGGTGGTGATAGTGGTGATGGTGACAGTGATGGTGGTAGTAATGGTGGCAGTGGTAGACATCATGGTCGTGGTGATGACGGTGCTCATGGTGGTAGTGCTGGTACCAGTGGAGGGAGGCTAGTGAGGGTGGTGTCGGTAGTGGTGGTGCTCATGGTGCTCTTGGTGAGCAAGGTGGTGATGGTGATCCTGATGATGGTTGTCATGGTGATGGCTGAATGCAACTAAAAGGAGTATTTCCCCCAGTGTAGCCCAAGGCAGGAAGGTGGGAGATACTAATCATGCTCATAAGGGAACGTCAAAATCTCAATTCAACTCTGAATTCCCAGGGTGACAATCTAGGTGAGAAGGGAAGTAGGGAAGAAGCAAAAAGGCCTTGATCCTGAAGGATCAAGTGCTGGATAAAGTAGGGACCAGTTAGGTCATGGGGCTCAGATCCAAGTCTGTCCACATGTGTCTTGGGTGAGTCGTCTTTTGCCTAGTAGCTGGCATGGGCGTCAGGGTGGGCCTCATGACCTAGAGGCTTCCCACAGGGCCTGGACTCTCCAGGTGGACATCAGCCACAGCAGGGTGGGTCCTGGGGTCGGTCTTCGGGTCTGAGAGAGAGAAATGGAGCCCAAGGACCCCACCCATCTTAATAAGGACCTGAAGAATAATTCCTCCCATGTGTTCTGTGATCCAGTTTCAAAAGAACTTTCCCCTCCTTCTGTCTTAAAACACAGCAAGCCTTTGACAGGAGGTCTGTTATTCACTTTACCAATGACGAACCGACTTCATCTGGGATCCCCTTTCTCCTTTTCTTACGTTTAGTTACTCTGTTTGTCCTTCCAGCCAGCTCAGTGGCTTTCTCCCAGACGCTTCCCTGAACAGCCTCAGATGAGGTTACCCCACCTCCTCTGGGAGCCCTGACATCTGCGATGGCCACGCTGTGTTGCAGGAATCTGTCATCTGCCTCACTCCACAGCTAGACTAACTGTGTCTGTAAAGGGGGCTGGCGAGGGTGTGATGGTTGGAGTCCAAGCTCGAAGCTGGAGTTCTGCTTTGCCGCAAACCCTGTGCTCGCTTCAGCCAGGGACCTGCCTCTTACCTCCAGCCTCAGGTGCCTGGCACAGACCTGGCTCAGGGGGTGCTCTGAAATTGCCAGATTTGTTGATTATTGAGGTCACTAGCTGACTCACAGCCCCTTTGTCAACCCTGGGCTACCCAGAGTTGGTGCCCGCGCTCAACTCGCGAGTGGGCACAGGCTGGGCCTCAGGAGAAAGGAGAGAATAAGAGCAGGCCAGGCTCAGCTGCCAGTTTAGGGCCGGCTAGGGGAGGGCTTGGGGCTGGGGATGTAACAGCCCTGTGGCTCCTATGGGCTGAGCTCCTTTAAATGTTCCAACTATCCGTCCCTAGAGACTGGCTAATGGCTGACTGGGCACCACGAATTTAATGGCATCAGACCCAAACCAGCCTTGTCTGCCCTTGACTTGTTTCGCCCCCCACCCCAGGGGCTGGGGGCTCCCCCGAGATCTGCATGGAAGAGATAGCCAAGCTCTGGGGAACTTGGGCTGGGTTTTGGTCAACAGAACCAGGCAGCGGGTGAGGAAGGGCTCCTGGCTCCGTGGGTGGTGGGGGTTGGAGCAGCAAGGTCACAGGCCACAATCCCTTAGACCCGTCGCCCCGCCTTCTGGGTCCTGGGTAATCAGATTAGCGTTCTCCCTGCTGGCCTACCTCTGGGGCTTGTCTGTGACTGAGGACGATGGCAAAGCACTTTATACCCTTTGGAAGGAAGTCCGTGGAAACCCAAGCTTAGAGTATCAATACGATTGGTAACAACAATAAAATTGAGCCCTGACATTTGGCACTGTCCTGCCGAGTCACTAAGAACGAAGCTCTCTCACATGCATTGCTGTGCTGTGACAGGGCCTCGGAACAAGCCCAAGGGTAGACAGGGCAGTAATAACCGTAAGCCCAGGGGCCAAGTGCTTACTGTTATTACTCATGCCTGTAATCCCAGCACTTTGGGAGGCCGAGGCAGACAGATCACTTGAGGTCAGGAGTTTGAGGCCAGCCTGGCCAACATGGTGAAATCCTGTCTCTACTAAAAATACAGAAATTAGCTGGGCATAGTGGTGCGCACCTGTAATCCCAGCTACTCAGAAGCTGAGGCAGGAGAATCACTTGAACCTGGAAGGTGGAGTTTGCAGTGAGCCGAGATTGTACCACTGCACTCCAGCCTGGGTGACAGACCAAGACTCTGTCTCAAAAAAGAAAAAAACCCAAAAGAGTGAGTGCAGTGGTGCGTCTGCCTGTGCCCTGCTGTGTGCCCGGCACTGGCTAAGTGCTTTATCCTGGCAGAGCCCCGACATCCTCACCTTGGCAAGCCTGGTATCTCTGAAGAGGTGTCCCCGCCACCTTCCACTTCAGCTCATCAGAATTAACTGCTGTACCCTCATGCCCCCAGAGAGCCCACCACAAGGAGGAGGGACCGTCTCCCCATCGTCCTGGCTTGGAAACTGAGGCCCAGAGAGGAGCTGTGTGCAGTAGGGAAGCCAACCCAAAGTTGAGGCTCTGCTTCACCTCAAACCCTCTGTGTGACCCTCAGCAAGCCCCTCCCCCATGTGATCCTCAACCCTACCCCCCATCTTCGTAATAGTGTGGAAGGGGGGTTGCTGGACTGAACGATTGTCAAGCGGTCTTGGCTTCATCCATTCATCAATATTCTCTGAGCACCTATAACCTGCCTAACTGTTCCAGGGGCTGGAGGTATGGGGACAAATGGGACCCACATTGGCACTGCCTTCCTTCATGGAGTTACAGTCCTCGTGGAGGTTACAGACAGGAGACTAGGAGGAAGGGGAACCAGGCAGTGATAAGCCCCAGAAGGCAGTAAGACCAGGTGCTGTGACAGTGACCTGGGTTTCCATGGGGGATGGAGATGGGGAAGGTGACATTAGGCTGAATGACAAGAGAGAGGAGGGGCCCTGTCTGCGGGCAGCATCAGCCTCTGATTCTGACAATCTGGTCTCACTTGGCCAGGAGGCAGCAATGGTAAGACTCAAACCTGGGTTTCCCCACTCCCAGCCCTTTCCAGGGGGCTGGGGTTGGCTGAGTGACAGCAGGTCAGCATGCTAGTTAAGGCCAAGGCTTGGTGACTCGGGTGTCCCCTCCCATCCCTGTTCTCCCTGGAGTGTCCTGCTGGGGCAATGGGAGGGCTTGCCTTGTTTGTTTCCCTTCTCTTAGGGATGGCTGCCCAGGCAAAGGGCGTGACCTGCCCAGGGCTTCAGTGGAGGCAGTGATGCAGTCAGAACTGGAAGTTGGGGCTCTAGACTGCTGCAAAAGTGCTCCTTCCACTGTCCACTTCCCTATGGTGAAAGGCAGGGAGGTCCCTGTCCCCTGGGCTCTGGGAGTCCGAGGCTTTTGGGGAAGGAGGTGATGGATGTGAGGTGGGAGCTCAGGCCTTTGGCTTCACAGCTGCAACTCAGGGGCCACTCCAGGGCAGCCCTTCAGCCTCTTCTTAGTAAAATGTTACAGAGCATCAGGTGGAGTCAGGCACACTCCATAAGCCATTTCACAAACCCTGCAGCCGCCGGGGCAGGGGAGACTCCATTTCACCAGTGAGGAAACTGGCTCAGAGAGGTAACGGAGCTCTCCTGGGTGCCATAGCACAAAAGCAGCTGAGCTGGGATTCTAGCCCTGCTCTGCTAGGCATCCCCTGCCCAAGGATTCATTTGGTCAGTCCAGTAATACAAATATTTTTTCTTACCAAACACCCACTGTGAGCCGTGGGGTTTACAGCACGCCCTGAAACACAGCCCGGCTCAGCCCACCAGCAGGCCCCTCACCCCCATTGCACAGATGCAATCACCAGGGCCAGGCAGTGTTTCAGGGGCCGAGGACACAGACAAAGTCCTTGTTCTCGGGGAGCTCTGCCTGGTCAGGGTGGCAGACACGAGCCCAATAGCTAATCAGCCTTGCGCGTGCTGTAAGCATGGAGCTCGTCTGTATGCCTCCTTCCGATTTTGACACAAAAGTCACCTTCTCAGCAAGATGCTCCCTGGATACATTGTCTAAGGTCTTCCCCTTTCCTTACTTCTCTTTTTCCCCCTCCTTGACACCTTTTATTATTTAACATGCCATATACTTAACTTCTTTCTTTTCTTTTTCTTTTTGTTTTCTTTTTTTTTTTTTAAGACGAAGTCTCGCTCTGTCACCCAGGTTGGAGTGCAGTGGCCTGATCTCGGCTCACTACAACCTCCGCCTCCCGGATTCAAGTGATCCTCCTGCCTCAGCCTCCCAAGTAGCTGGAACTATAGGCATGCACCACCACGCCCGGCTGATTTTTGTATTTTTTTGTAGTGATGGGGTTTTTGCCATGTTGCCCAGGCTTGTCTGAAACTCCTGGGCTCAAGTGATCCACCCATCTCAGCCTCCCAAAATGCTGGGATTACAGGCATGCCCCACCGTGCCTGGCCATACTTAATTTATTTATCCTGATTATTTTCTGTCTCTTCCACTAGATCAGAGGTTGGCAAACCACAGCCGGCCACATCTGGCCCATCGCCTGTGTGTGTGTGTGTGTGGCTAGAGAGCTCAGAATGGTTTTTACATTTTTAAGTAGTTATAAAATCATCAAAAGAAGAATAATACTTTGTGATATGTGAAAATGATATGAAATCCAAATTCCAATATCCATAAATAAAGTTTTATTGGAACACAGCCATGCTCATTCATTTACCTGCTGCCTATGGCCGCTTTTGCACTGCAATGGTGGAGACAGGCAGCCACGACAGAGGCTGTATGTGGCGCTCCCATTGCTTTGCACACTACAAATCACAGCGATGTGGTTTTAACTCACTTTTACCTCTTGGCCCACAAAGACTAAATATTTACCATCTGGCTTTTTTTTTTTTTTTTTTTTCTGGACAGAGTCTCACTCTTATCCAGGCTAGAGGGCAGTGGTAGGGTCATGGTTCACTGCAACCTCCGCCTCCTGGGTTTAAGCAATTCTCCTGCCTCAGCCTCCCGAGTAGTTGGGATTACAGGCGCATGACACCACGCCTAGCTGTTATTTTGTATTTTTAAGTAGAGACAGGGTTTCACCATGTTGGCCAGGGTGGTCTCAAACTCCTGACCTCAGGTGATCTGCCCGCCTCGGCCTCCCAAAGTGCTGGGATTACAGGCGTGAGCCACCATGCTCGGCCTTTTGGCCCATCTGGGCTTTTGTAGAAGTCTGTGGTTGCCCGCATTAGAATGTGCCTGACCCCTGCATTAGAACGCAAGCTTCATAGGCAGGGGCTTTTTGTCAGTGGATTTACTATTGTGTCCTGGCGTCTAGAACAGTGTTTGGACTTCTGCCTCTGGACATGATGGTTTAACAGGACCAGATTTACTTTCTCACATTAAAGTACCAGAAAACTCTGCCTGGTATAGTTGCTTATGTCTGTAGGCCTAGCTACCTGGGAGGCTGAGATGGGAGGATCACTTGAACCCAGGAGTTTGAGTCCAGCCTGGGCAACATAGCAAGACCTCAAATCTAAAAAATAAGGACCAGAAAACTGGACAAAATCTATGAATCAGTGGTTTTCATTGGACAACAAGCAGCACAGGATGGTGATCTCTAAGAAAAGGAAAACAAAGAAGGCCGGGCACGGTGGCTCATGCCTGGAATCCCAGCACTTTGGGAGGCCGAGGCGGGTGGATCACTTGAGCCCAGGAGTTTGAGACCAGCCTGGGCAACGTGATGAAACCCCATCTCTACTAAAAATACAAAAATTAGCCCAGTGTGGTGGCGCATGCCTGCAATCCCAGCTACTCGGGAGGCTGAGGCAAGAGAAGCGCTTGAACCTGGGAGGTGGAGGCTGCAGTGAGCACTCCAAACCTGAGTAATGGACAGAGACCTTGTCTCAAAAAAAAAAAAAAAAAAAAGAATGAGAAAAGAAAACAAAGGTGAGTCCTGCGATTGTCTCAGCTAACCTCCTGGAGAATTACCAGGCCAGTAAACAGAAAGGCAAAATAGAGTCATTGAGTTGAGGAGATGGAATTTGGGCTTCTGGGAGGTAGAATGACTAGATTATGCGCAGCAAATACCAGAGAGGAAGGAGGTGCACAGAGAGATGGTGCAGTGATCTGAGGAGGGGTTCCCTCTCTCTGCGGCCAGAGTGGAGAGAGCTGTACTCCGTGGGGCATCAGATGGAGACCCCAGAAGGGCATTGCCTTGGTAGTGGGGCTGAATTCACCCTAGACTAAAGCTGCTCTGAACTAATGCTAACAAAGCTTAAAAGCAAGACTTGACAGTAGCAAACCAATTCCAAATAACTTAGTTGTGTTCCAGAACAAAGCCAGCAATATTTAAAGGAATCCAACAAAATCCAGCACCCAACCATGGAATATTTTAAATGCTGGTTGAACAATAAGTAAATGGACGGTGGTCGGTGGGAGCCAGATTTCTTGTGGCTGGAGAGGAAGTTTACAGAAAAACAAGGAGGGAAGCCTGGAATGGACTGTGGATTAGAGCTGGAGACATCAGTGCAAACCCATGCTTAGCTCAATGTACGCACAGATGAATAGATACAGAAAGAAGTACAGGCATGTGTGGATACATGGGTTATGTCTTCTGAGAGGGCCTAGCAGCAGTGGCAACCTAGTAGCAGCAAGCACTCCCAGCCAGATCCTGGCTTCTAATACCATTCTCCACTAAAAGTAGAAATGGTGGATTCTAGGACCTGAGCTGGAAAAATACAAGATGAGGCAGAGCATCTTGTATACCAGAAAGAGCAGGCCAGGCACGGTGGCTCATACCTGTAATCCCAGCTCTTTGGGAGGTTGAAGCAGGCAGATCATCTGAGCTCAGGAGTTGGAGACCAGCCTAGGCAACATGGTGAAATCCTGTCTCTACCAAAAAAAAAAAAAAAAAAATTAGGTGTGGTGGTGTACACCTGTGGTCCCAGCTACTTGGGAGACTGAGGTGGGAGATCACTTGGGCCCCAGAGATTAAGGTTGCATGAGCAGTGATTGTGCCACTGCATGCCAGCCTGGGCCACAAAGCGAGACCCTGTCTCAAAAACAAAAACAAACAAAGAAAAAAGAGATTCTACGGCCAGGCACGGTGGCTCACGTCTGTAATCCCAGCACTTTGGAAGACTGAGGTGGGCAGATCACTTGAGCTCAGGAGTTCAAGACCAGCCTGGGCAACATGGCAAAACCCTGTCTCTACAAAAAATACAAAAATTAGTTAGGCACGGTGGCATGCACCTGTAGTCCCAGCTACTCTGGAGGCTGAGCGGGGAGGATTACTTGAGCCCAGGAGGTCGAGGCTGCATTGAGCAGTGATAATGCCACTGCACTCCAGCCTGGGTGACAGAGTGAGACCCTGTCAAAAGAAGAAAAGAAAAGAAAAAAGAAGAAAAGAAAAGAGAAAAGATGGAAGGAAAAGAAAGGGCTCCAAAAACAGGAGGGGACGTGTCAAAGGGACACAGAGACCAGCCTGAAGATCTCTCGATGGCCAAAGCTGGAACAATTTGGACAATAAAATAAACAATGTAGTATTGGGTTATAACCCCAAAGTATAAAATAAATGTACATGAGTCCATACTGATGTAAATACACAATTGAATAAATAAATACAAGAGGGAGAAGAGATAAATCTTTCTCATGAAGAATTCTCAATAATATGTGTAGATTCTCTTCCAACAGGAAGTGGAGCTTGGTTTCTATCCCCTGGAGTGTGAGGTTCACTTTGTGACTTGATTTCAAAGAAGAGGGCAGGGGAAGGAAAAAATAGTACCTTTGCTACTACTGGTGGAGAAACCTGGTCAATAGCACCTTAATCAAGTGATGAGGGTTAGCCTCATTGGTGATATTCTAATATGCTGTGATGAGAAGGGCATTTCACTTTGGTGGTGATATTCTTTCCGTAAACCCATAATTCCAATCTACTCATGAGAAAAACAACAGGCAAACCCAGATAGGGGACATTCTATAGAATAATTGGCCAATACGCTTCAAGATCGTCAAGGTCATGCAAAACAAGAAAAGACTGATAGTGACCAGCCTGGGCAACATAGAGAGACCTGGTCTCTACAAAAAAACAAACAAGAAATTAGCTGGGCATGGTGGCATGTACCTGTAGTCCCCATTAATAGGGAGGCTGAGGTGGGAGGTTGAGGCTGCAGTAAGCTGTGATCATGCCACTGCACTCCAGCCTGAATGACAGAGTGAGATTTAGTTTCAAAAAAAAAAAGACTGACAAATTGTCATAGACCAGAGGGAGTCATGACAATTAAATGCAATATAAAATTCTGGATTAGATACTGGAATAGAAAGAGGACATTAATGGGAAAACTGGTGAATCCCAAATAAACTTTGGAGTTTAGCTAACAGTACTGGGCTAATGTCAGTTACATAAGTTTTTGTTTCTTTGTTTGTTGTTTTTAGTTGAGACAAGGTCTTGCTCTGTTGCCTAGGCTGGAGTGCAGTGGCACAATCAGAGCTCAGATCATAGCTCACTGTAACCTCGAGCTCCCGGGCTCATAGTTTTGACAAATATATCAAAGCAATGTAAGATGTTAATGATGGGGGAACTGGATGTGAAGTGTATGGGAACTCTCTGTATTATCTTTGCAACTTTTCCATAAATCTAAAACTATTCCAAAATTAAAAGTGTATTTTAGCTGGGTGTAGTGGTTCACGCCTGTAATCTCAGCACTTTGGGAGTCCGAGGCAGGCGAGTCACTTGAGCTCAAGAATTCCAGACCAGCTTGGGCAACACGGTGAAACTCTGACTCTACCAAAAATACAAAAATTAACCAGGTGTGGTGGTGTGCACCTGAAGTCCCAACTGCTTGAGGAGCTGAGGGGGGAGGATCACTTGAGCCAGATAAATGGAGGCTGCACTGAGCTGTGTTTGTACCACTGCACTCCAGCCTGGGTGACAAAGCAAGACCCTGTCTCAAAAAATATATTTTTATTTTAAAAATGTCCAGCATCCAATAAAAATTACCAGTCAAACAAAGAAAGGGGGAAATATGATCCATAACCAGGAAAAAAAACAAATCAATAGAGATAGACCCAGAAAAGTCATAGATGGTAGAGTTAGAAGACATTTAGAACAACTACAACTAATACACTCCTCATGTTCAAGAAGATAGAGGAAAGCATGAACGTGATGTGAGAAATAAAAATACTAAAAAGACTCAAAAACTTCTAATGTTGAAAAATGCAACCACCATCCGAAATGAAAAATAAAATAGATGGAATTAACAGCAAGTTAGACATTGTAGAAGAAAATATTAGTGACCTCAAAGTCATAGCAATAGAAACTATCTAAAGTGAAATGCAGAGGGGGAAAAAAATCAGAGCCTCAGTGACCTGTGGGACAACATAAGAGGTCTAACATATGTGTAATTGAAGTTCCAGAAGAAGAGGATGGAGATGGGAAAGATATTTGAAGAAACGTGGCTAAAGCTTTTCCAAACTTGATGAAAATGATAAACCCACAGTTCAAGAAGCCCCAATGAACTCCACAGCAGAAGGAACCTGAAGAAAACCATATTCAGGCACATCATGGTCAAATTACTGAAAACCAGTGATGAAAGAATAGCATCTGGCACAAATTTTCAGTAAGTATTTGTGGAATAGTAAAATGAATGAAATCCACAAGGGCTTAGAATGTGAAATTTAAACTATGGAGAACAATAAAACAGGATAAAGCCTGGGCATAGTACCTCACATCTGTAATCCCAGCATGTTGGGAGGCCAAAGTGGGAGGATCACTCAGGTCCAGGAGTTTGAGACCAGCCCGGGTAACACGGTGAGACCTCGTCTCTACAAAAAAAAAAAAAAATTTAAACTAGCTGGGCATGGTGGTGCATGCCTGTAGTTCCAGCTATTCAGGAGGCTGAGGCGGGAGGATCCCTTGAGCCCAAGAGGCTAAGACTGCAGTGAGCTATGATTTTGCCATTACACTCCTGCCTGGGTGACAGAGTGCAACCCTGTCTCAATAAATAAATAAATAAATAAATAAATTAATTAATTAATTAAAAAAGGGTAAAGGGAACAGGGATGGTGGAATGGTGGGCTCCAGAGGAAGGGCTTTCACTGTTTCCACAAGGTGGTTCCAAGAATGTGGCATTTGAGCAGAGCCTGCGGGAGGCGAGGGAACCTGCTGCATGGGGACCTGGACAAGGGATTCCAGGAAGAGAGAGCAGCCTGGGGCTCCAAGGGCCCCATAAGCAGTGACTGGTATAAGCCACCATGATGACCCACTGGCTCATCAGTCTCTGCCTGTGGAACAGCAACCTTCATGGCCCCAGGAGCCCAGAAACAAGTGCTCAGGTTTGATTTCTGCCCTGAAAAGAGACCATGCCTGCTGTGTTCAAGGAGGAGCAGAGGCCAGCCAGGGTCACAGGGGTGAGCTGGGGGGGAGGGTAGAGACGAGGTCCGTGAGGTTGGGCTTTGTGGTCAATGCAAGGACTTTGACTTCTACACTGAGTGAGACAGAAGTTATTGGAGGGCCCTGAGAAGAGAAGCAGGATCATCTGAGTTAGGTTCTAGAGGGTTCACTCTGGACCATAGGGGGTAAGATTGGAAGTAGGGAGACATAAGGAGACCCCTGCAATCACTCAAGGGAGAAATGATGGAGACACAGACGGGGCCGCATCAGTGGGGAGGATGAGCAGTGGTTGCATCCTGGGTACCTTCTGAAAGGAGCGACACCAGGATTTGCCTACATTTGGATGTAGGGTAGAGAGAAAGGGAAGTAAAGGGAGAGTCTAAAGGTTTTGACCTGAGCAGTTAGAAGAATTGAGGCTGCACTTATAAGAAGGGCAGGCTTGGCCGGGCACTGTGGCTCACGCCTGTAATCCCAGCACTTTGGGAGACCAAGGAGGGCAGATCACTTGAGGTCAGGAGTTCAAACCAGCCTGGCCAACATGGCAAAACCCCATCTCTACTAAAAATACAAAAATTACCTGGGCGTGGTGGCAGGTGCCTGTAATCCCAGCTACTTGGGAGGCTAAGGCAGGAGAAGCGCTTGAACCCGGGAGGCAGAGATTGCAGTGAGCCAAGATAGCACCACTGCACTCCAGCCTGGGTGACAGAGCGAGACTCCATCTCAAAAAAAAAAAAAAAAAAAGGACAAGCTTGGTGATGAGCAGGTGTAGGGTGGGGTGGGGCAGGGCTGAGGGGCATCAAATACACAGCCGTCTCCTCCTGCCACAGTGGGCCACCCCACTCTTTCTCAATGATCTTAGATGCACCCCGAGAATTCTCCACACAGTGCATGTAGTAGGTCCATCATAGTTCCATTAGGAGGCAGCAGGTGAGAGTTTGAGCTTGGGGGTGCTGATTCCCTGGACTCACATCCTGGCTCCACCACTAAGTAGCTTATGTCTTCAGGCAAGTGGCGTCATTACTGGGGGCCTCTGTTCCTCATTTGTTGAATGTTTCTGCATTTCCTAGCTCCCTAATGTATTAAATGGGGTCATACTCGGCATTTATCTCATTGGGGTTTTGTGAAGATTTAGATGAGAAGACGTATGGAAAGGCCCACACACAGTGCCTGAAACACAGGAAGGGTCCTATAAACGGTGACTGGTAAACTCCACCACAGGACCTGCTGGTTCACCCGTCTTTGTCTGAGGAAGAGAACTTCATGGCCCCAGGAACCCAGAAACAAGTGCTCAGGTTTGATTTCTGCCCCGTGAACGCCAAACCAGAGTTCTGGAGAATGCTGCACGGACCCAGATGAAAACGCTCTCGTTTTTGGACAGAGTGGGCAGTCGCTGAAATACAAGAAGTCCCTGTTGAAAAACGTCCCTGCTGTGAGCACTGCTGGGTGGATTAGCTGGCATTCCTTCTCCTCCATTGAGCGGAGTCGCAAGCTAATAAATATTTCAGAATTGGCTGTATTCAATCCAGCCCTTGTCCCATTTGACGTCTGTTCTCTCAGCTTTCAGAAGGAGACAGGTGCAGAAGGATGAAAAGGGATTTAATTACTAAACATCCCCAACTCCCGATATGCAAACACATGCTGTACTGTACACACACCTACTGCGCACAGTCACGCACACCCCCTGCACTCACACACACGTGTGCAGACACAGCCCGGGGCACACGCGTACCCACGGGACCCTCTGGACACCCACTCTACTCTAGTAGTGACCTCTCTACTGTATTGAGGAGATCTCCGATGCATGCCTGCACACAGCTTGCACAGGAGTCCCACAGGAGTCCCATGGGCAAACGATACATGGGAACACACATGTGCCCTCGTGTGTGCAATAGCCTTGGTTGTTAACATGAGCATGTTTACAGTCGATGTGCATGGAGGTACATGTATATGTGCATTTATTTTATCTATTTATTTATTTTTTGAGACGGAGTCTCGCTCTGTCGCCCAGGCTGGAGTGCAGTGGTGCGATCTCGGCTCACTGCAAGCTCCACCTCCTAGGTTCACGCCATTCTCCTGCCTCAGCCTCCCAAGTAGCTGGGACTACAGGCGCCCGCCACCAGACCTGGCTAATTTTTTTTGTATTTTTAGTAGAGACGGGGTTTCACCGTGTTAGCCAGGATCGTCTCGATCTCCTGACCTTGTGATTCGCCCACCTTGGCCTCCCAAAGTGCTGGGATTATAGGCGTGAGCCACCGTGCCCGGCCTACATGTGCATTTATAACATGTGCACACACAGATATGCATACACTCAATAATACAGTCACACAGATGTTCATGTCTCCACATACATGTGTGTCATGTATTTCTGAAGAAAGGACATTTCCAAAGCCCTATTGTTGTCAAGCCGTGCTGTTCACTCTAGGGGGAGGTTAGATAATTTAGCAAAAAGGCAAATGGAAAGGGGCCATAGAGGCCTTTCACACTGAAAACTTCGATGTTCCCTGACACACGAGTGAGCGCACATACAGCACACAGATGCATACCTGCGCACACAGACGTACAGATCCACGTACATCAGTGTCAAGATGCACATCTTCTCCCCTGTATTCAAGACTGTCAGGTCCACCCACTGGAGCACGTGCACTTTAGAACAGGCATGCTTGTGCACACAGGCCATGCACACACACTCAGCCCTCTGCTGGGACTAGCAGCTATTTCCTCCTCTTTGAGAACTCCTCAGCCTCTTGCTGCCTGCCCTCTGGGTGGCTGTGGAAACAGAGCTTCCACAAATGCACAGCCAGGCACCTGGTCCCCAGGTGGAGTGGGAAGGCAGGAGGTGAAGCTGGCAGCATCTGACCAGCAGCCTCTCAGGTTCCCCAACATCCACCCCCAGAGCTGGCCATGCTGGCCCAGGGGACCAGGTGCCACCTCAGCAGTGCTGAGGACCCCATCACTAAGACCCCACCTGAAGATCTGAGCAGACTGGGCAGCCGACGCTCATTTTGCCCCATCCACGCTTTGCTCATCTATTGATGAAAGAGCTGGCCGAGCACTTTCTGTGTTAGGCGAGGCCTGGGGACTGTTACCTGCTCTGTGCCACTAAGCAATCCCTACGGGTCTGATTCTCAGCGAGCACCCTGTCCCACCCAGACCAGGCCTGTGGATTAGCCTCAGGCCTCAGGGACTAGCCTCAGCTCTCAGCCAAGCAGAGCCTAACTGCTCTTCCCCCACCTCCACTCCCATCCCACAGGGCCATTGCAAGCAGACAGGGGTTGGCAGGAATTGGGGACTTTCAAATAACCAATCAGTGGGACCTATGGAAATACATGCAAATGAAAGATGCAAATCACCACTCAGTCTTTTTGCATCTGCTGCCAGCCGGACCACCTGTCCTAGGTGAGCACTTCCTTCCTTTTGACAGGAAGGATGCGAGCTCCCGTCCAGCAGGAAGCGGGCTGGAGGTCTGAGGTCCTTGCAGTGCTGGGCTGGGGCCATCCACCGCCCCCGGCCCCAGTCCTCTCTGCACTGCCAGACGCAGCAGCCTCCATGCTTGGGGGTCGGGGGTCCCCTTCCCCTGCCGTGGCCTCAGTTGGCCCTGTCCACACTCACACTCAGTCGCACTCTTGCACACTCATTTTCTGTCCAAGACACACTTACCCATGCACAAATACACACAAACCTATTCACACCACACACACCTGCACGCACCTGCACACTCCTTTATGCAGTCATTTTTGTTACTGACCCACACGTGTGCACAGACACCTGCCACATTCAGCTTTGCACACATGCACCGTTACACACACAGTCACATATACACATCCACATTCTCGTTTTCTACACTCATATGCACTTACACCTTTGCACGCTGGCTCACACACATGAATCACTTACAAGGGTTAACATACACCCACACGCATGCCTGCCCTTGCTTGGCCTTGACCGTGTGGGAGCCTGTGGACGTGCGGCCGTCTGGGCCAAGAGGCCAGGATCCTGAAGGGGTGCAGGGGCAGGGCCATGGGGCGCCCCAACTGGAAAGCACACTTCCTGGAGGCTGGTGCACTTCCTGGGGCACTTCCAAGGGGCCAGTGCCCAGGGCTCAGCCTGGCCCCCTGTGGGCTTCCCTGAAGGATGGGGACGCCCTACCACAAACGCCCTCTGCAGCCTCTGGGCCAGGCAGGCGGCTGCTCCCAGGGTAATACCTCCCTCAGGAAGCGGTAATTGAGGGGTAGAGAATGAGATAATCAACACCGCCAGGAAGTGGGGATGTGCCCGTGCTGCCTTTGTTCCTAGAAGAGCAAGTGGGGGACGGGAGGGAAGGAACCCAGCCAAGCTCAGGAGTGACTGGAAGGGGGAGCCAGGTCCCCTCATCCCTCATCTGCCGCCTTTTGGTGCCGCCAACTGGAGTAAGGCGGGCACTGTCAGGCCCTGAACCCACCGGTGGGGGTCCTTTGGGGGGCCGGCGGTGCCTGGGAGGGGCCTGGGAGTGGCCTCAGTGCCCCTGAGCCACATCACTGATTCCCGTTGGTCTTCCCTCCCACCACTGAGCCCGGGAAGGAGATGACCTGAGCGCAAATCCTGGCTCTTTCTCTCACTAGCAGTGTGAGCTTAGGAGCATCCCCTAAACGCTTCAAGCCTCAGCTGCCTCCCTGCGACCGTTCCTGCAGGCGAGATGCTCCTTCTCAGCCCATTGAGCACCCACAACAGTGCTTGTCTCTAGCTCCGACGCTGTGCCCGGGCTAGGCTGGGTCCTGAGGTGTAGTCCCATCCCAACAACCCCATGAAGCCAGGGCTCTTGCTATTATTCTCTCCATTTTATAGATGAGGAAACCGAGGCCTGGCGAAGTCATAGGAATGAATGGCTGGGGTCAGACACTAGTGTGAGGCAGAGCCTCACACTGGGTTTGAACCCAGATCTCTGTAATGCCAAGGCCCGTCCAAGGCCCATGAGTTCCACCTCCTGCCAGCTGCTACCCCCGTCCTGGTCTAGGGAAGAGCCCACAGGCTTCTTCCTCTTCTTCTTCTTTGTTTTGTTCTGTTTTGTTTTGTTTTGAGACAGGGTCTCACTCTGTTGCCCAGGCTGAAGTGCAGTGGCGCAGTCATAGCTCACTGCAGCCTCCACCATCTGGGCTCAAGTGATCCTACTGCCTCAGCCTCCCAAAGTGCTGGGATTATAGGCGTGAGCCACCAGGCTCGGCCCCCACAGGCTTCTTGACATCTATTCACCCCCAGAAGTGGGACCATAGCAGTGGAGCTTGAGAACTAAGCAGCTGCCTGCTCTGGCCTCTTTGCTCCCTGTCTGCCTCCCTGCTGCGTGCATGGCTGTGTGTGTCCATGCCCTTTGGGAGACTCTGCCCACTTGATCTCCGAGGCTGGCCCCTCCCCTCCATGGACAGGGGATGCCTTCCACCCCTGCAGCGGCTGGCACTCTACACCTGCTAGAGCCCCACCCCCATTGCACAGATGCAATCACCAAGGCCGGGGATGAGCAGGGGCTTCTCCAAAGGCCTTCTCTGGGCCTTGGTTCCCTCTCGGTAACATAAAAGGGTTGGACTCTCCCCCATCCCTTCTCAGATCCTCCTGTCTCTGTCCCCACAGGCCCTTGGTCCCTTGAAGCTCAGCTGAGAATGACTAGGAAGATTTCCAAACTGCAAGGCATTTTACTCACCCGCCAGGTCCCGGCAGAGATGAGCTGATGATGCCACTTCTCAGGAGCTCAGGGGCTACAGGGCTGGACAGACAAACAAACCACCATAGACTTGAGGTCACTACCTCACATCGGGAGCATGATGGTGAGCCGGGCTCTAGGTGTTCACCTGTGTCCCCTCCTCTAGCTCCAGGCACACCCTACAGAGTAGGACCACTAATCTTCCACCTGCTGCTCCCTCTGGCTGGAATGCTTTTCCCCAGATTTGCCTGGCTTGCGCCCCACCTCCTTCTGGAATGGACCTCCTATCCCAGGTCACAACTCCTTCGCCCAACTTCCTCCTCTGCAGCCCCGCTGCTCCTAGCTGAGCGATTATGTGTGCCATTCCTTTATTTTATTTATTTATTTACTTGAGATGGAGTCTCACTCTGTCACCCGGACTGGAGTGCAGTGGTGTGATCTCGGCTCACTGTAATCTCCACTGCCTGAGTTCAAGCGATTCTCCTGCCTCAGCCTCCCTAGTAGCTGGGATTACAGGTGCCCGCCACCAGGCCCGGCTAATTTTTTTGTATTTTTAGTAAAGACGGGGTTTCACCACGTTGGCCAGGCTGGTCTCGAACTCCTGACCTCAAGTGATCCACCCGCCTTGGCCTCCCAAAGTGCTGGGATTACAGGCTTGAGCCACCGCGCCCGGCCCATTACTTAATCTTCATTCTTGTCTGTCTTTTGCACTAGCACGTGAGTGCAGAGAGGGCAGGGATTTGCTTCCAGTTTGCTCACTGCTGCTATTCTGGTGCCCAGAGCAGTGCCTGGCACGGAACAAATGCTCAGTATTTATTTAGTGAATGGACACCCGTTTCACAGACGAAAAAACTGAAGCCCAGAGAGGCTCTGCCGGCTGCTGCGAGCTCAGGATTCATCAGCCCTGTGAGAAGCCCACAGCAAGCCCCTCACTCTCAGCCCAGCCCTGGCCTGGGGCCTTTGTTCCCCCTCCGGCCTGCTCTAGGTGGCAGTGGTGGTGGGCAGACGGTCTGCCCAACCCTGCTCCGAAACCCAAGGCTGGGAGGGGCCACTGGGGGCGGGGAGGAGCCTGATTCTTCCCCCTCCCTTTCCCGGGCTACCCGCCCCCTCCTCCGGCTGGAAACTTGACACCCGCGGCCCATCTGCTGCTCTGCCGCCCTCGGTCCTCCCGCCCCTGGAGGCCGCTGGGCCGGCGGCTGCCGAGCAGTGATTGTTCCGGGCTGAATGGGCAGGCCTGGCGCCCACGCCAGGTGCACCATTGTGAAGGCTCTGACACCTGCCTGGCGGGTCGCATGCCCCGCCGGCACAGACCCTCACCCGCCTGGCTGAGAGGAGCCGCCCACTGCCTCCTGCGAGTGGGGCTGGGGGTCCGGACTCCTGCTGCTCCCCAGGGGAAAGCACCCCCGACGGCATCCCGAACTCCTGCCTGTCTGGGGCTGCCTCCCCGGCCCCTCCAGCCCCCACCACCTCCCCTGCGCCTCCCTCGGCCTCTCAGCCCTGGTGAGAAGGGCATGTTTTGGAAGTCAGACAAGCGACACAAGCTCTCCGAACCTCAGTTTCTCATCTGTAAAATGGGGGTGATCACAGAACCCACGCCATAGGAGCATAAGAGGATCAAAGGCTTGAGTCCCTGGGCCACGCTTAGCCCATAGTGGGCGATGGAGAAAGCCGGCTCTTCTTATTGAGACCTCGCAGTGTGCAGACGGGGGCCCAGGGGAGCTGGTCTCAGCCCCCGGCAGGCCCAGCCCAGGGAGCCCCAAGCCTGCCCCCCTGCTCGCCTCCCCTTGCCCGGCCTCCCGCCCGCTCTATGAAAATTTAATGCCGGGTAATGACAGTCTGGGCTAATGAAAGAGGCTTCTCTTCTGGCAAAAAGAGAAAAACAAACAAAAATCAACAACCTGCAAGGGGGCATTAACTTTTCATGAGCTGCTCTCCCCACTGTCACCCCCCGCCCTGGCTCACCCGGGCAGCGCCAAGCCCCCTCCTTCCCCTCCTTCCCCTCCTTCTTTTATCTTAGAGCTGGGGCTGGGGAGCCAGTGGTGAGGTCGAGCAAACTTGAGGGGACCTGGATCTTTGGGGGGCATCTTTCTGAGGCTCTTCCACAGGGCAGCTGCCAGCCCTGGAAAGGGAGGAGAGCCCCTGAGGGCTTCTGCAAAGCTGTATTGGGCTCTGGGATGGGGACCCAGCCTTCAGAACCCTCTCTGGGGAGTTGGTGGTGGGTGGGGGAAATGCAACTCAGAGTGGGTGGGGCTCAGGGGCTCAGGGGCTCAGTGGTCCTATCTCTCATCCGCCACCAGCCTCCTCTGCAATGCGAGGCCTTGGCAGCTCCACTGTCTCTGCTGCCAGCTGGGCTGGAAGTGGTTAGAGAAAAGGGCATGGGGCGTCTTGCGCTCCCTTTCCCTCTCTTTGTGGTATCCTGGAGAGCCATTGGCTGCTGCCTGTGATATCCTGAGAGATGCGACAATTAATTTTCTTTTAATCAAGGTCGGATGAAGTAAATTGGTGCGGTTCTGCAGCCCTTCATTTTCTGTTTTTGCAGTGATGCAAAACAAATATGATCAAATTATGCTCCTTCTCACCTTATTGAATTAGGAAGCATGACTGATCAGAGGGGGTGGAAATGCTCTATACCATACAGCGCCACCCCCCTGCCCCTGTCCCCCTCCTTCCCTGCTCTAGCCTCAGTCTCCCTGGATTCACCGGAACTCAGAGCAGTTTTGTCTTCCCCAGGGACCCCAGGGTGTTGGAGGACAGCACCTGGCATTGTGGGTGCTCAGTGAATGAGTGAATGAATGAATGAGCGAATGAATGGGTGAATGAATGAGTGAGTGAATGAGTGAGTGAATGAATGGGTAAATGAGTGAGTGAATGAGTGAGTGAATGGGTGAATGAGTGAGTGAATGGGCGAATGAGTGAGTGAATGAGTGAGTAAATGAGTGAATGAATGAGTAAATGAGTGAATGAATAAGTGAGCAAGTGAGTGAATGAATGAGTGAGTGAATGAGTGAACTAATGAATGAGTGAGTGAATGAATGGGTGAATGAATGAGTGAGTGAATGAATGGGTAAATGAGTGAGTGAATGAGTGAGTGAATGGGTGAATGAGTGAGTGAATGGGCGAATGAGTGAGTGAATGAGTGAGTAAATGAGTGAATGAATGAGTAAATGAGTGAAAGAATAAGTGAGCAAGTGAGTGAATGAATGAGTGAGTGAATGAGTGAACTAATGAATGAGTGAGTGAATGAATGGGTGAATGAATGAGTGAATGAGTGAGTGAATGAGTGAATGAATGAGCCAGTGAATGAGTGGATGAATGAGTGAGTGAATGAGTGAGTAACAAATGTGCTGGTCTTGAGAGAAAGCCAGGTCAGGCTGAGAGAAGGACTCCACTCGCTTTGGTGAAAGCCAGAGTCCTATCAGCTCAGGTTCTCTCTAGAACTTCACTTTGTTTCTTCATACGATTTATCACTGTCTGAAATTAGCTTGTTCATGTGTCCCCCGACACGGGTATTGCTGTGTCTCTCACTTGGATTTGCGCCCTGCAAGCTCAGGCTTTGTCCACCCTGTTTACCCCAATGCCTGGCACATAGTAGGTGTTCAATAAATATCAGTTGAGTAGGTGAATTATTTTATTTATTTTTTGAGACAGGGTCTTGCTCAGTCACCCAGGCAGGAGTGCAGTGGCATGATCATGGCTCACTGCAGCCTCGACCTCCCAGGCTCAAGCAATCCTCTCACCTCAGCCTCCCAAGTAGCTGGGGCTACAAACACGCACCACCACATCCTGTTAATATATAAATTTTTCATAGAAAGGGGGTCTCACTGTGTTGCCAGAGCTGGTCTCGAACTCCTAGACTCAAGCGATTCTCCTGCCTCAGCCTCCCAAAGTGCTGGGATTACAGGTGTGAGCCACGGCACCCAGCCTGGATGAGTGGTTTTAGTACATCCTGATTGAGTGTTCGGGACTCCTCCTGATTCAGCAGGGGGGACAGACATGGACAATACCAAGGCCACGTCCTTGGCACCACACAGAGATTTGAACTCAGAGCCATCAGGATGAACTCTGTGTGGTGGAGTTGAGGTGATATTTGAGCTGAGTCTGGAAAGGTAAGTAGGAGCTGGGCCCAGGGACAGGCAGGGGGACGGTGGGTGCAAAGGCTTGTGGTCAGCAATGATAGTGTTGGCTTGGAGAGAGGCTGGCTGGCCTGCCCGGAGAGGGAGGTTGCCCCAAAGAGCCAGGTGGTCAGCCTGGGCTCAAATCCCAGATTCCTTCTGGGACATCCTGGATTTTCTGTCACTCTCTCTAAAGTGAGGATGACAGTTGACACCCCATTTCAGAGTTACCTGGAGAATGAATGAAATGACCCCATCTGCCAGGTGGCCTCACGCATGAGGCACTCAGTCAATGTTAACCTGTAGGATCACTGTCAGTTTTTATTTCTGTTATGAAAGGCAGGCTGGGGCTCGATTGGGAAAGGCCTTGAACACCACACAAAAGAGGCGGACAGGGCAGACAGGTACATGGGCTTCCTGGGCTTGCCATGGACCCAGCCCATGATGCTCCAAGCAGGCCAGGCAAGTTGGAAATCTGTAAATAA
Source organism: Pongo abelii (assembly GCF_028885655.2). Taxonomy (NCBI): domain Eukaryota; kingdom Metazoa; phylum Chordata; class Mammalia; order Primates; family Hominidae; genus Pongo; species Pongo abelii. The sequence goes on from NC_071985.2 coordinate 223,392,846, forward strand.
ATCTATCTTGCAGGTACCAAGAGACCTGGCTGTTTGAAGAACCCCTGTGAGCATCCTTCTCTAAAGCAAAGACTTTCTGTAGAGTGGATTTTACCCCTGAGTATATCGGGTTAGCAAGTCAAGAGTCAGTTTCACTTACAGCAAAGCTGCCTTGGGTGCCTTCTTACCTGCTATTCTTGAGTGTGCTGGAATCTTCTGACCCTCCACTGTGGCCTGAGTCCTGTCCTAGGTAATGGGGGTGGGAAATGATTATACGGTCACCATCTTTGGGGAGCTTAGAGCCTAGCTCTAAGCTCACATCACACATAATGATAAACCCATGAAGAAATAACCATGATGCGGCCGGGTGCGGTGGCTCACGCCTGTAATTCCAGCACTTTGGGAGGCTGAGGCGGGTGGATTACTTGAGGTCAGGAGTTTGAGAGCAGCCTGGCCAACATGGCAAAACTCTGTCTCTACTAAAAGTACAAAAATTAGCCAGACGTGGTGGTGTGCACCTGTAGTCCCAGCTACTAGGGAGGCTGAGGCAGGAGAATCGCTTGAACCAAGGAGGCGGAGGTTGCAGTGAGCCAAGATCACACCACTGCACTCCAGCCTAGGCAACAGAGCAAGATGCTGTCGCAAAAAAAAAAAAAAAAAAAAAAGGAAAGAAAAGAAAAGAAATAAACACGATGCTCACACGCACAGAATAAAAAGACAAAAGAAGACCAGAGGTTACCCAGCCACACACAGGGCAGAGATGCTGATTTCAGGGCACCTGGGGTGGAGGGTCAGATGGCTCAGGGAGGCACAGCGGTGCGGGGAGGCTGCCTGGAAGAGGCCAGAGAGTTTAAAATAGGGGTTTAATGGGAATCTGGGTTAAATGGGAGCGCAAGGGGGAGGAGTTCCTGGTGGAAGGGGAGTCCCCTGGGGAACCCAGCACTGAGACCAGCCCCCAAGGGCATGTGGACGGGTGAGAGTGCCCATATCTCACTCCCGAGAGCAAGGCATGCTGTGAAAACGCCCTCTGAGTCTGCTCCTCAGGAGCCTCTGGGAAGCCCCTTCTGAGTACCCCAGGGCCCACTGGGCCCACAGTGCCGCTTTTCCGGGGCGCTGCCCAGCTGTCAGATCTTAGGATTAAAAGGCTTGAGGCTCACGCCAGTGCCAGTCTCCAGCTGGACTCTGGGCAGCCTGCTGTTACAGGCAAGCTTTGGGCTTCCCCACTGTGTCACATCCAAGCTGTGTGACCTTTGGCAAGTGACTTGACCTCTCTGGGTTTGAATGGGATGAAACTTCACAGGCCTTGCGGTCTGGCCCCAGCAAATTCCTTGATCTCTTTGGGCCTGCCCTGCCTCAGGAGAGCCAGCTGGCTGGTTCTAGGTTGCAGCTTGGACAGGGGTGTGAAGAGGTCACAGGGGGGTACCTGAGCCCTCAAGCAGATGGGTAACCCTGGGCATTGCTCCATGGGCCTCCCCAGTGCATGCCTGCTGTGCCCATGGGGCTGAGCCGCAGCCTGTGGGACCAGTCTCTGGGTGGGGAACTTCTCAGCAGGTGAGTCATCACCCCTGGGGTGCAGCCGGTGACCCAGATGGGGCAAGATCATGACATATATTTATCTCTGTCATCTCCCAGTGCCTCCCCTTCCCCTTCCTCTTCCTGTCCTCATCCCCTCCTCCAGCCATTGGGTGGGCCAAGATGACACTGACTACTCAGCCCCAATCTCACCTATCCTAGACAAAGTCTATGGTTCTTCTAGGCCGCCTGTCTCTTCCTCTGTAAGTTTGACAACAATAGTAACAGCCGCCATTAATTGAGCCATTAGCAATTACCAGCAGCTTTGCATACATTAAATTGAACCCCTCCATTTGCGGGGTGAAGCTGTTGCTATTATTATTCCCATTTCACAAGTGATTACAAGGAGGATCAGAGAGGTTGCGTGGCTTGCCCGAGGTTCCAGAGCTAGGGGTGGCTGGGCTGGGGTTCTAACTGTGCTGCTCTGGTGCCAGGGCTCATGATCTTCCCATGATGCTTTGTGGAGTTGTCTTCAGGGCTCCCTTCCTAACTCCCTAGGGTTCCTCTCGCCCCCCAGCGCCGCCTGCCCCAGGAGCTGCCACCTGGTTCCCATTACATTGATTTGTCCCAGGTCCCAGCCCATCAGCTCCTGACCTGATCACTCCATCCAGCTGGTGTAATGGGTTACCTCTCTCCAGGAACTTGCTAACTCTATCAGAGGAGTTAGAGATGCTTCTAGAGACACCGCCTGAATCCCAAGGAACACAGGCCAGTAGAGGGGAGAGTAGAGGGCAGGCCCCTCAACCTGCTCTAGGACAGAGGGTGGGAGAGGGTTCCTGGGGCCATACCCCCTTGTAGCTGCTGCCCTCCCTCAAACAGGATCTGAGCTGCAGGCTGGGAAGTGACCGAGGGGGAAGGGGCGGCGCCGGGGTGGGGGGGCGTCCAGCTGGTGAGCGGTGATCCTTCCTTATCCGGCATCAGCGCATCATCGCTTTTCCAGGCTGAAGTTTCAGATCTCGTTTTCACTTTGGCCTTTGATCACACCCGGAGTGGGTGGCGGGTGGGCCAGGGAGATGTAGGGCTGTCAGGGGCCTTGGGGAGAGTGAATTCCAAGGTGACAGCCTCCCCGCTATGTGCAAGTATCTGCTGCCTGGAGAAACGCTCTGAGGACAAAAGACCAGGGTGGTGGCGAGCGAGTGATCTAAGGATAGGGCCCGCACCCGGCATTGCCACTGTCTCACCCTTCGGGTCGTTTCTTTTTCTGTTTTCCAAATGAAAATAGCTTTGTTGGGTTTCTCCCCTCCCAGGATTAAAGACGCATATGTTTGTTGTATAGGGTTCAGACAATACAGAGAAAAAGGTCCCCAAATTTTTTTTCCTCGTCACCAACACTAGGCGAAGGGGTGACAGGGTCTGTGCATACATCTGCACAAAGATCTTTTTCCGTTATGACAAACGGCATGCTGTGTGCCTCAAATTGTTCTGAAACCTGCCCTTCTCACTTCACAGTGTATGTTGAACACTTGTCTGTGCTGGAGCATTAAAAGTTGCTTTCAGTGGCGACATAAGAGTCCCTGTGCCACACTTTATTTAACCTATTACTTCACTCTGGACATTGACACCATTCCCAGTTTTTGACCCTCCCTGGCCAGGCGGTCGGAGGCTGCCCCTTTCCTGCTTTTCTGGGCCCTCCTGCCAGGTTGTCTCAGTACCTGGTTCCTCAGTCTCTGGATCCGTCTATGGAGGGGGTCTCAGCTCAGCTGGTCCGGGTGGATGGGAGGGTTCAACACAGTGGGAAAAACATGGGTGTGAGTTCAAGGGAGTTGGTTTCAAGTATAGCTTTGCCATATACTAAGCATGAGGATGTGAATGACTTTTTTTTTTTTTAAGGCAGGATCTGGCTGTGTTGCTCAGGCTGGAGTACAGTGACAACACATGATGACGCCTCACTGCAGCCTCAGCCTCCCAGGCTCAAGCCATCCTCCTGCCCCAACCTCCTAACTAGGTGGGACCACAGTTGCTTACCA